>NC_071657.1:65497320-65797320 GCF_014839835.1 Dryobates pubescens | reverse complement strand
GACAAGAGCAAATGTGAGAGGAAAGATAAACTAACACAAAAGACATTAAAAACGTTGGCACAGAAGATAAAGAACAGCGTCCACATTCCAAACTTCTAGCACAAAAAAGGGCTATTTGCTGGGAAAAAGCTCTGGGTAGGCTGAGGGTCCCCAGATCTCCTCAAATTCTGAAAGGTTTGTAAAGGAGATAGAAAGAACACAGCATTGTAATCCTCTCTTTATGTGTAAACCTTTCTGCCTAAATCCTATCAGAGTACCCTGTGGATAATAGGATAGAAGAAAATGATCCATCAGAGGATTCTGGGAACTCCTAAACTGTTATCAGAGATTAAATATCTGTCTTTTGTTGTTGCTCCATTTGTAGGTTGTTGGGGTTTTGGGGGTTTTGGGGTTTGGTGGTGTTTTGGTTTTTTTTAATAAGGATTTGAGAAAAGAATATTAAAAGTCAGCTGAGACATAATGAAAGAAAATGGATTGAGTCTCTTGAATAGAGCAGTTCCTTTGTTTTCCCCAGTGGACACACAAACTGCTTGAATAATCAAGATTTAAAAAGTAGAATATTAAGCTGACACACACAAAAATCTAGGTCTGCCCTTTGAAGTTTCATTTGGGTTTTTTTGTTTGTTTGTTTGTTTTGATTTTTTGGGGGTTGTTTTATTTTGGGTTTTTTTCTGTAAAGATGAAGAAACATACATTGCCCTTCTCTGGACACATTCAAGTGTCTCAATGTCCTTCTTAAATTGAGAAAAAAAAACTTCTAGCAACTCAACCTCTTTCCTAAAGTGAGGAGCCCAGAACTGAAGGGAGGTTGTAGACAGACGGATGTTGGTCTCTTCTCCCAGGCAAGCAGTACCAGAACAAGAGGACACAGTCTCAGGCTGCACCAGGGGAGGTTCAGGCTGGATGTTAGAAAAAAGTTCTATACAGAGAGAGTGATTGCCCATTGGAATGGGCTGCCTGGGGAGGTGGTGGAGTCGCCATCACTGGAGGTTTTCAGGAGAAGACTTGATGGGGTGCTTGGTGCCGTGGGTTAGTTGTTTGGGTGGTGTTGGATTGGTTGATGGGTTGGACGTGATGATCTTGAAGGTCTCTTCCAACCTGGTTTATTCTATGTATTCTATGTATTCTATGGACACAGGACTCAAGGTGTGGCCTAACCAGTGCTGAGCACAGGGCACAATGACCTCCTTGCTCCTGCTGGCCACACTATTCCTGATGCAGGCCAGGATGCCATTAGCCTTCTTGGCCACCTGGGCACACTGCTGGCTCATGTTCAGCTGCTGTCAACCAGTACCCCCAGTTCCCTTTCTGCCTGGCTGCTCTCAGCCACTCTGACCCCAGCCTGTAGCACTGCATGGGGTTGTTGTGGCCAAAGTGTAAGACCTGGCACTTAGATGTGCTAAATCTCCTGCCCTTGGACTCTGCCCATCTGTCCAGCCTGCAGAGCAGGTCCCTCTGCAGAGCCCTTCACCCTCTAACAGATCAACTCCTGCCCCCAGATTGCTGTCATCTGCAAACTTACTGATGATGGACTCCATCCCCTTGTCCAGATTATTAGTAAAGATATTGAACAGGATGGGGCCCAGCACTGATCCCTGGGGGACACCACTCTTGCCTGGCTGCCAGCTGGATGTGGCACCATTCACCACCACTCTGGGCTCAGCCCTCCAGCCAGTTCCTAACCCAATGCAGTGTGCTCCCATCCAAGCCAGGGGCTGACAGCTTGGCCAGGAGTTTGCTGTGGGGGACGGTGTCAAAGGCCTTGCTGCAGTGCAGGCAGACTACATCCACAGCCTCCCCACATCCACCAGGCAGTCACCTGGGCATAGAAGGAGATAAGGTTGGTCAGGCAGGACCTGCCCTTCCTAAATCCATGCTGTCTGGGCCTGATCCCTTGGCCATCCTCTAAGTGCTGTGTGATTGCACTCAAGATGACCTGTTCCATGATCTTGCCTGGCACTGAGGTCAGGCTGACAGGCCTGGAATTCCCTGGCTCATCCAACCAGCCCTGCTTGTGGATGGGCACCACGTTGCCAGCTTCCAGTCTTCTGGGACCTCTCCAATGAGCCAGGACTGGTGAAAAATGATGGAGAGTGGCTTGGCAGCTCTTCTGCCAGCTCTCTCCTCACCCTAGGATGCATCCCATTTGTTCCCCTGGACTTGTGAGTAGCCAAGTGGCTCAGCAAGTCCCTAACTACTTCCTCGTGGATTTCAGGGGGATTATACTGCTCCTTGACCCCATCCACCAGTACATTTACCCATTTACTGTCAAACTACCTCTCTTAAAACAACATGACATCTGTGTTTGATTGTACAAGGGAATTCTTTGCCTATTCTGTGCCCTGAAAACTAAGAATAGTTGGGACTCTGGGGATTTAAATAGCATTTTGTAGGGAGCTGAGGAGCAGACCCTTGCAGAAAGGCAGTGAAGTGCTTTGAACAGGTCACTAAACAAGCACTACTTTAGTCAGGAAATCCACTTGCCTGTCTCTTATTTAGGGAGTCAAAAACCTTTGCTGCCTTCAGGACATCTGCTTCTCCTTACATTACAGAGCTAAGATTCCACAGCAAGAATTCACTGTGAGTCTTCTGCAGAAGTGATGTTACTCTCAATTTGAGAACAAGGTATGGAATGCAACACAAGTTTTTGCCAAGACAGGGGAGATTATGAGTATCAGGTGAAGACTCACTTTCCAGTTCTTTGTCAAACTCCAGTTCCTTCAGTGAGAACATGCTGTGTGTTGAAGGATCATGGATGAGATGATTATTCTTACCCTGACAAGTTTTTCTGAATCACCTCTCCATTTGCTGACAATGGTGGAGGCTGAAATGTTGAAAAAGGTGGTATTGCATTCTGTGGCAACAGCCTTAGCAAGCAAAGTTTTTCCAGTACCTATAAACAACAACATTGAAGAAATTCACCCTCTGAAGAAATGTAATGCAAATACCTGCATAATTCCCCTCATCCCATAACCAGTGAGATAAACCCAGTAAAACAGAACTCATAGAAACATACAATGGTTTGGGTTAGAATAGAATCAACCAGGTTGGAAAAGACTTTTGAGATCATCAAGTCCAATCTATCACCCAACACCATCTAATCAACTAAAACGTGGCACCAAGGGCCTCATTCAGATTCATTTTAAACACTTCCAATGATGGTGACACCTCCATGGGCAGCACATTCCAATGGCAAATCACCTCTTCTGTGAAGAGCTTCTTCCTAACATCCAGCCTAAACCTCCCCTGGTGCAGCTTGAGACTGTGTCCTCTTGTTCTGGTGCTGGTTGCCTGGGAGAAGAGACCAACCCCCACCTGGCCAAATCTTAGATGGCTTCTGTGGCAACTACAAGCAAACAGTCACATGAACAAATGGATTTTACTGCAGTGACAGCCTCTGTGACCTCGCTCAGGTGGTACTTGTGCCCTCTGTCCGCTCCCAGACACACTCATGGTGGTAGTGTTTCTGCCAAAGTGGAGCAGAAGCAGCAGTGACAGGTTGGTGCCATGGACAGTGGCATTGAGTGCACCCTCAGCAGGTTTGCTGATGACACCAAGCTGTGTGGTGCAGCAGACAGGCTGGAGGGAAGGGATCCATCCAGAGGGACCTGGACAGGCTGGAGAGGTGGCCACAAGCCAACCTTATGAGGTTCAACAAGATCAAGGGCAGGGTCCTGCAGCTGTGTTGGGGCAATCTCAAGCACCAATATAGGCTGGGCAGGGACTGGCTGCACAGCAGCCCTGAAGAAAAGGACCTAGCAGTGCTGGTGGATAAGCAGCTCAACAGGAGCCAGCAGTGAGCACTTGCAGCCCAGAAAGCCAATCCCATCCTGGGCTGCATCAAGAGAAGCATAGCCAGTAGGTTGAGGGAGCTGATTCTCCCCCTCTACTCCATGCCGGTGAGACCACAGCTGGAGTACTGTGTCCAGTTCTAGAGCCTCTATTACAGGAAGGGACTGGAGGTGCTGGAAGGTGTCCAGAGAAGAGCCACAAGGAGGAGCAGAGGGCTGGAGCTGCTCTGCTGTGAGGACAGACTGAAGGAGTTGGGGCTGTTCAGTCTGGAGAAGAGAAGGCTCTGAGGTGACCTAATTGTGGCCTTCCAGTATCTGAAGTGGGCTACAAGAAAACTGGGGAGGGACTTTTGAGGCTGTCAGGGGGTGATAGGACTGGGGGGAATGGAGCAAAGCTAGAAATGGGTAGATTCAGATTATATTTCAGGAAGAAGTTCTTCCCCATGAGGCACAGGTGAGATACTGGAACAGGTTGCCCAGGGAGGTGGTAGAAGCCTCATCTCTGGAGGTGTTTAAGGCCAGGCTGGATGTGGCTCTGGGCAACCTGCTGTAGTCCGAGGTGCCCCTGCCCATGGCAGGGGGGTTGGAGCTAGATGATCCTTGAGGTCCCTTCCAACCCTGACAATTCTGTGATTCTACAATTCTATGAAGCTGTGCTAACATGGAGAAGACCCAGCTAGGACAGCAGAGTGCAAAGCATCCACCCCATTTCCAAAACCAACTCCCAAATGCAGAAGGGAGACAGAACATTTTCCTCAAGAAGGTGAATCTGTGCCAGATTAATTCACATTTTGTTGGATCAGGTCAAGCCAAACTTGATTAATATGGTTCAAGCTGAGTAAAACCAGAGATAGGTGTTCTTACCCCTCTGAATGGCTTGGGTTAAGCACTGCTTCTGGAAGATTCACATGCAGAAAGCAGTCAAAGGTTGTGAGAAAAGCAAGTGGGCAGATTTGAGGAACAGATGTAACCATCCAACATTGTCTCCTTTTATTTCACACTGTAGAACATGCTCTTTATTAACGCATGTCATCTAATTAGTATCAATGACTTACCCACGGGACAAGAACAGAAGCAGTGGTAAAAAAAATGTACCTGGTGGTCCATACAGCAATAATCCTTTCCAAGGAGACAGAACACCAGTAAACAGCTGTGGGTACTGTGTAAATAGAAAAGTAATTCAGGGATTAAAAATGTGTCACCTAAAACAAAACGTGATGGCTTCTAACCCCCACCTTCAGTGTTCCTAACTCACAGAAAACCTAAGAAGTGTGAAGAGAGGGGGGATAAAACCCTCTGAGTACTGATCTGAGTACTGAGAAAAATACTGTGTTTACCATTTGAAATCTCTTTGGAGTAAATTCTTCAAATGCAATCCTTTTGCTATTCTCTCTGTAAATACTTTTGCAATTCATTACTAGAGGCCAGATCCAGCATCCCTTACATTGACAGAGGTGCCAAAGAACAGCAGTCAACACATAAATTTTAAGATTAAAAGGCCATTTTCCTATAGGATAATACGTATGCTACTGTCAGATGACATAGCAACAAGAGTAACACTAACATGAACTGCCTACAAAAGCACAGAAATGGTGAGAACTCTGAAACTCCACCGTGATTACAAGGGAAAACCTAATGAGCCCAGCAGTGGTGTGCTGAAAACTGTTTAGCACCTTACCCTGATAGGATAAACAACTGCTTCCTTCACTAGCCTTTTAGCTGCATCCAGTCCAATAATATCATCCCACTTCACATTTGGATTATGGAGGTATATGTCCTGCAACATACATCATACCCTGTTAGGGGACCTTCCTCTGCACGAGGGTAATGCCCTCCAGCCAAGTAAAACAGATTCTGCTATAAAATAAGAGTAGTATTAAGTGACACAAAACCTGTGCACTAGGGACATCCCAAGAGGAAAGCATACACAGCAATCATTTCTACAGCATAGTCACATTGTTCCTCGCTTACCCTCAAGCCCCTAGTGTCCCTGAAAACACAGACATATAGATGGATATATAAATATATATATATATACACACACGTCTGTGGAGTTTATGGTCACATATCATTGAATCACAGAATGGCTTGGGTTAGAAGGCACCTTAGGGGCCATCAACCACAACCCCCTCACCATGGGCAGAGGTGTCCCTCAAACAGACTCAGCTGCTCAAGGCCTCATCCAACCTGACCTTGAACACCCCCAGGAAGGCGGCAGCCACAACCTCCCTAGACAACCTATTCCAGAGTCTCATCACCCTCACTGAGTAACTTCTTCCTAAGACCCAGTCTATACCTAGTCTCCCTCAGCTTAAAACCATTTCCCCTTGTTGAGACACCCTTATGAAAAGTCTCTCTCCAGCCTTCCTGTATGATCCCTTCAGGAACTGGAAGACTATGCATGGTGTTAGTTACCAGCTAACACATGAAGAGCTATCATGACATGAAGAATTTGTACTAACCCTTCTGTTTTATCACTGATGCTGGCAAGGACTGGATATTTTTAAAAGAAGTATAAGCAATAGAAGTGGTACATTGGTTAATGTTTATATTCACCAAAATCTGGAAGTAAAGGACTTTGGTAATTACAATTACAACACAGTCTTCAAGTTCAAGCACTCTTTTGACATTAATTCTTCAGTGAATTTCTCTTATCTCTTTTTTGAACATGCTTATTCTTTAGTAATGAGTTCCACAGTAGATTTGCAGATGACACCAAGCTGGGTGGCTGTGTTGATCTGCTAGAGGATAGGGAGGCTTTGCAGTGGACCTGGACAGGTTAGACCGATGGACCAAGGCTAATTGTATGATGTTTAACACAGCCAAGTGCCAGATCCCCCACTTGGGTCACAACAGCCCCATGGCAAGCCACAGACTTGGGCATGTGTGGTTGTCTGAGAGGACCTGGGGGTCCTAGTTGACTGTTGGTTACACATGAGTCAGCAGTGTGCCCAGGTGGCCAAGAAAGCCAATGCATCCTGGCTTGTATTAGAAACACAGTGGCCAGCAGGAACAGGGAGGTGCCCATCCCCCCATACTCAGCACTGGTGAGGCCACACCTTGAGTATTGTCTTAATTTCTGGGCCACTCATTACAAAGGACATTGAGGTTCTGGAGTGTGTTCAGAGAAGGGCAACAAGGCTCCTGAAGGGCCTGGAGCACATGGCCTATGAGGAATATCTGAGGTTGTTCAGTTTGGAGAAGAGGAGGCTGAGGGGAGACCTTAGTACTCTCTACAACTACCTGAAGGGAAGTTGGAGCGAGGAGGGGGCAGCCTCATAGAATAGAATAGAATAGAATAGAATAGAATAGAATAGAATAGAATAGAATAGAATAGAATAGAATAAACCAGGTTGGAAGAGACCTTCAAGATCATTGTGTCCAACCTATCATCCAACACCACCCAACCAACTAACCCATGGCACCAAGCACCCCATCAAGTCTCCTCCTGAACACCTCCAATGATGGTGACTCCACCACCTCCCTGGGCAGCACATTCTAATGGGCAATCACTCTCTCTGTGTAAAACTTCCTCCTAACCTCCAGCCTAAACCTCCCCTGGTGCAGCCTGAGACTGTGTCCTCTTGTTCTGGTACTGGTTGCCTGGGAGAAGAGACCTTCTCCTTGGTGTCAAGAGACAGGACTGGTGGACATGGTTACAGGCTGTACCAGGGGAGATTCAGGCTAGGTACTTGGAAATACTCCACAGAGAAGGTTAAACGTTGGAGTGGTCTGCCCATGGCAGGGGTGGAGTTACCATCCCTGGGCGTGTTGAAGCAGCCTATGGACCTGGATTTTAGGGACATTGTTTAGTATTGACCCTTCAGTACTGGGTTGAAGGCTGGCCTGGATGATCTTTGAGGTCTCTTCCAACTGGATGTTTTCTGTGATTCAGTGACCATGCACAACGTGAAAAGACTTGTTTGTTTTAAACTTCGTGCTCAGTAATTTTGTGGCTGCTCCTATTACCTCTGCTGTTACTTACGAGTAACAGTGAAAAATTCCTATTTACTCCACACTATGCAAGGTTTTATATGATGCAAGAAAAGCCCAGAGAAACTCTGTAACAGGAGGAAAATTTTCCTCTAAGCCTCTATCAAAAGATAGTAGGTAATTAATCTATGCCCTGAAGCACTCACTAAATTAATTTCATTTAATTCATCAAACTTTCCAAATCTATGAATCTTTCAATTTGCCCTGTAATATTTTGCAGCTTTGCATTCCAAAGACTAATTGTTCCTCAGAAAATATCATATCTTCAAGACAAATACTTGGGATAAATTCTGCTCTCCAATAAAAAGCAGGCAGTCCCCAGAGAATGGAGAAAAATTATGTGCTCATATGGGAGGGGAGAATCAGATTTAATACAATTAGAAAAAATATTTATATAGACTACACTTTCCCTTTCTATTAACAGCAAATTAAGATGAATCAGGTTTGTGATACTAAGTAGAGACTTCCATAACTGTTTCCAAATTAAATTAGATTGGGTTGTGAAATAGATACCACATGCTATTTGTTTTTATTGATTTACACAGTGTTGATTACCATAGCAACTAGGAACATACCATAACAAAGGTTAAAGCAACCCTATTCTTGAATAGAATAGAATAGAATAGAATAGAATAGAACAGAACAGAACAGAACAGAAATTAACCAGGTTGAAAGAGACCTTCAAGATCATTGAGTCTAACCTATCAACCAACACCATCTAATCAACTAAACCATGGCACCAACTGCCTCATCCAGTGTCCTCTTACACATCTCCAGTGATGGTGACTCCACCACCTCCCTGGGCAGCACATTTGAATGGCCAATCTCTCTTTCTGGGAAGAACTTCCTCCTAACCTCCAGCCTAAACCTCCCCTGGCTCAGCCTGAGACTGTGTCCTCTTGTTCTGGTGCTGGTTGCCTGGGAGAAGACACCAACCCCCACCTGGCAACAACCTCCCTTCAGGGAGTTGTAGAGAGTAAGAAGGTCACCCCTGAGTCTCCTCTTCTCCAGGCTAAGCAACCCCAACTCCCTCAGCCTCTCCTCACAGGGCTGTGCTCCAAACCCCTCCCAGCCTTGTAGCCCTTCTCTGACACCTTCCAGCAACTCAACATCTTTCCTAAACTGAGAAACTGGACACAGAACTCAAGGTGTGTCCTAATCAGTGCTGAGTACAGGGGCAGTAGAGGAGTGGACGCTCATTTCTCCTTGTTTTGGGAGGTGTTTCAGCAGTTGTAGACAGCAGTAAAATCTTCTCTGAGCCTCCTCTTCTCCAGGCTAAGCAACGCCACCTCCCTCAGCCTCTCCTTGCTAAAGCAGCAGCAAGAACAGCAAGGTTTATGATAAATTTAAAACCAGACAGGAATTGAAATGAGTGAGAATTTTCTTACTTTAAAGTTAGAAACCTCTTAGACTTTGATTCTACTAAACTGCACATCCAAAACTTGCAGAACAAGAATGGGGGCCATACACAGCTATAAAACACAGTCAGCAAGGGTCTCTCAGGCTTTTAAAATAATTGATTTAAGTATGTGGGAGCAACAGCTGATACAATTTCTAATGCTTATGTCACAGCACTATCAAATACTTGAACATCATGAAGCTTTTTGGACAAATACCTTGTGGGGCTTGGGAGATGATGCATGTAAAGCACTTATCTGCTTCATAGCCATTAGAATAGAATAGAATAGAATAGAATAGAATAGAATAGAATAGAATAGACCAGGTTGGAAGAGACCTTCAAGATCATCACGTCCAACCTATCAACCAATCCAACCCACCTAATCAATTACACCATGGCACCAAGCACCCCATCAAGTCTCCTCAGTAGCATGGGACCCTTTGACTAGACTGCACTTCAACCTGTGTGTGCAATTAAATTGTGCTGGTGACATTGGGATTCCCTCCAGTTGTCAAAATGCCCATCCTGTAAGAATTATCAGTCTGCCTTGGGATGTCCACGGATGCCCATGCAGCTCCTGTGCTGAGATAAGGGAAGGGCACTCCTTGCAGAGCCCTTAGTAATAGCATGTCAAGTGAAAAAAACAGGGAACCCAAGTCATGCAGGCAATCTGAAGCAAGGCACAGGACCAGGATTCTAAACAATGCAAGAATATCACTGTCTAATAATTTGAGCACATCTTCTCAGAGTCAGGATGTCACTGTGGTACCGCAGCAACACTCACGCTGAACACAGCTCAGGGTGTTGAATGGAAACTGCACCCACAGAGTTGAACCAAGGTTTTTCCCCACCATTTGACCACAGTTAAGCAATACATCAGATAATAGCTGGTATCAGCAAATATATTTAAATCCCTCTTTTCAGCAAAGTAGTGTACATTTTCTGTAGCAAGAAGAGCAAAGGGAAAAGCTATTCTGGTCTCATGGGTACAGCATGATTTGACTACATGTTCCCCATCACAAAGAAACACTCTTAATTACTTCCTCTCATTGTGTATCAGAAAGAAACACCCTAACATGTAAAGAAATACATAGAATACATAGAATAAACCAGGTTGGAAGAGACCTTCAAGATAATCACGTCCAACCCATCAACCAATCCAACCAACCTAAACAACTAAACCATGGCACCAAGCACCCCATCAAGTCTCCTCCTGAACACCTTCAATGATGGCGACTCCACCACCTCCCCAGGCAGCCCATTCCAATGGGCAATCACTCTCTCTGTATAGAACTTCTTCCTCACATCCAACCTAAACCTCCCCTGGTGCAGCCTGGGACTGTGTCCTCTTGTTCTGGTACTGGCTGCCTGGGAGAAGAGACCAACCTCTGCCTGTCTACAACCTCCCTTCAGGTAGTTGTAGAGAGTAATAAGGTCACCCCTGAGCCTCCTCTTCTCCAGGCTAAGCAACCCCAGCTCCCTCAGCCTCTCCTCATAGGGCTGTGTTCCAAACCCCTCACCAGCTTCGTTGCTCTTCTCTGGACTCGTTCCAGCAACTCAACATCCTTCCTAAACTGAGGGGCCCAGAACTGGACACAGTACTTGAGGTGTGGCCTAACCAGTGCAGTGTACAGGGGCAGAATGACCTCCCTGCTCCTGCTGGCCACACTGTTCCTGATGCAGGCCAGGATGCCATTGGCCCTCTTGGCTGCCTGGGCACACTGCAATGTGTTGACTTGTTGGGAGTTGCATGACAAGAAAAATTGCTTGCACGTTCAAGAATAAGTTACTGTCGGTAACAGTAAAATGAAACACACAGTATTCTCAGGTGACAAAAAGAGATCTTTCTGCAGCTGATCTTACTCTGCTTACAACCATTGCAAGCTCTTTCATCTCACCAGTCATGCCAGTAAAAGCACTAAGGGGTTTCAACAATCGTTCCTAAAAAAAAGAAAAGCATAATTTCTTGTCAGACTTCAGTTATTTTTAAACAGACAAACTATGACATAGTTTCAAAAAGGCAGATACAAATCATAGTATTATCAACTTTGAAAGCTGTAAAAATATGGGTAATTACAAAGATTTTGATGTGAGCCATATTGGCAGTAACTAACATTTTCATTTTACAGAATGCAATCCGTAATTAACATTAAACCAAACAGCTCTCCCGTGGCCCAGGTACTCCTATACAGATTAAGAGAAGTGAAACACGTAACTGCGGGCCACTGCATTGTCACAGTGAGACACTGGGTGTCTCCAAGCGCAGGAGGTGTCAGGCAGACTGGCACCGTATCAGCTGGATGCATTGTAAGAAACTACCTCAGAGGTTCTGTGCCTTTCCGCAGTCTCTTCGTTTTTGGTAAATCACAAGGTAACATTTGTGTACTTTACCTACTTTCATGTTGAAAGAGTAAACAACTGTCAACAAATTAGGCTGCTATCAAGTGTTAACTGTCCACTCAAGGAGGAAATTTGCATCTCAGAAATATAAGTGCTTTCTTAGCACTTGGGAACAAAGACAACATCGTTGCCGTACTTTGCTCTGATCTTGATGATGTAAAACTTACATTCATATTCATTGGGTGGACGTACCAACAGAAATACTTACAGCTGGATCTGGATCGCAATTAAGGCTGTTCAAAGCTATTCTGTTTGGTGATACTTTGACAGCATCCTGAATCATTCCATAGAAATCAATTACTTGGCCCTGAAAAAAATAAAAATAAAGTTTTGATGGGCTTTAACTGTTAAAACTGCAGTGGACTAAACTTTGCTTGCCACTTACAGTTATTAGTTTCCCTACTGCACAAGCAGTCCTAAATATGGCAAAACCTGACCACAGAACCTGTGGTAGCAATGGGAAAAGAACAAACATCTCCTCAGTCATTGCAAAAATTGAACTGCAAGGCCTCTAATCATCTCATTCAGGAATTTGAAAATTGGCTTCAATTTTAGTTATTACCACTGGATTTTAAAACAAGAAAGTTTTCCCTTTTTGATGATGCTGGCAATACCGTTTAGTGCAAGCAGAGCCTCCAATGCAGTGAATTCCTGCTGATGGGATTAAAAGTAACTGCTGTCTTTACAAAGGAAGAATTGTCTGAAGGGGGGCTAGAAGAAGAAGGGAGGGGAAACAGACAGTTTCCCTTACCTACATGTGCAAACAACAAAGCATCAGCTGCAAAAGACCTTTATCTTAAATTCAAGGTAAATCAGTGGGAGTCTGTCAGAGGATGACAAGACACTGAACATAGCCTAGACTCTTGAACTTTCTGGCCAGCGCGCAGGCTTAATAGACTTCTTAATATTAGCTTCTCCACCCAAAGTCGTGAAGAACCTAACTTGAATGAACATACAATGTATGTAGTAGTAGGGGGGGTTGCATGTGAAGGGGGACATGCAGTAGGCGTCTGGGGAAAGACTGTAAATCCTGAGTACCTAGCCTATAGGGAAAAGGAGAGGGAAATTTGCGGCCAGGATAAAAGGGAGCTGCATCTCCCAGCAATTTGAGAGATACCACCAGGAACTGTCCTGTGGACTCTCCCTTTGTTTGAATAAAGCCTTACCAAACTCCTCTGTCTCCGTTGTGAACAGGAACTTCTAAGTTCCTTACACTGCCAAAAATAATAAACTGACCCTTTACCTAATTATAAAGGAAAATTTTACATAAAGATAGACACAAAAAGCTTGCATTTGATATCTGTGAAAAACTTCCATGTGCTCTTTTCTACATTCGCATTTCTATCATAAATTGCAAGCCAGGTTTCCACCAACCCTTCTTGGGTGAGTGCTGTCACCTCCAGATTTGTTGACTGCTGAGATGCTTAAACCAAAGTCCGATTGCTCCAGAGCAGTTGCATTTTCATTATTCTAAAGGAAACAAAAAAACTATTTAAAAACAGATATGTAGCCAAGTAGATATGTTACAGTTCACCTATAATATGCATCATTCCATCTCTTCATATATGTCCAGGTAAGCTGTGTCATTGCATGGAAGTTGCAGCAGTAATCACAGTATCACAGTATCACCAAGGTTGGAAGAGACCCTGAGGATCATCGAGTCCAACCTGTCACCACAGACCTTATGATTAGACCATGGCACCAAGTGCCACGTCCAATCTCCTCTTGAACACCTCCAGGGATGGTGACTCCACCTCCAAGGATGGTGACTCCACCACCTCCCTGGGCAGCACATTCCAATGATGAACGACTCTCTCAGAGAAGAACTTTCTCCTCACCTCAAGTCTAAACCTCCCCTGGCACAGCTTGAGACTGTGTCCCCTTGTTCTGGTGCTGGTTGCCTGGGAGAAGAGACCAACCCCCTTCTGGCTACTACCTCCCTTCAGGGAGTTGTAGAGAGTAAGGAGGTCACCCCTGAGCCTCCTCTTCTCCAGGCTAAACAACCCCAGCTCCCTCAGCCTCTCCTCACAGGGCTGTGCTCAAGGCCTCTCCCCAGCCTTGCTGCCCTTCCCTGGATACCCTCAAGAGTCTCAATGTCCTTCTTAAACTGAAGGGCCCAGAACTGGACACAGGACTCAAGGTGTGGCTGAACCAGTGCAGTGTACAGGGGCACAATGACCTCCCTGCTCCTGCTGGCCACACTATTCCTAATACAGGCCAGGATGCCATTGGCCCTCTTGGCCACCTGGGCACATTGCTGGCTCATGTTTAGGCGGCTGTCAATCAGCACCCCCAGGTCCCTCTCTGTTTGGGAGCTCTCCAGCCACTCTGACCCCAGCCTGTAGCTCTGCATGGGGTTGTCGTGGCCAAAGTGCAGCACCCGGCACTTGGACTTGTTAAATGCCATGCAATTGGACTCTGCCCATCTGTCCAGTCAGTCGAAGTCCCTCTGCAGAGCCCTTCCACCCTCTAACTGACCAACATCTGCTCCTAACTTGGTGTCATCTGCAAACTTGCTCATGACTGACTCAATCCCCTCATCCAGATCATCAATGAAGATGTTAAAGAGGATGGGGCCCAGCACTAATCCCTGGGGGATGCCACTGATGACTGGCTGCCAGCTGGCCGTGGCACCATTCACCACCACTCTCTGGACTCGGCCCTCCAGCCAGTTCCTAACCCAGTGTTTGTCAGAGAAACACCACTGTGCATTTAATCAGACTGTATCTGATTGCAGACAGCAGCGGTGAAAACTCTAGAGCTCTAGAGCATTCATGTCACGTATTATTACATTTCATTTTAACTGTAGAAATCTGCACATTACATAGCTATGAAGAGAAACATGTACTGAACAGCAGAAACAACAAGCAAGCATAAGGCACAGTATGTCAACTCAGAAATGAGTTGTAATTTTAGGATTATGGGTTACTTTGACATTCCCTTCACAGCAGTCACTTGCTGTAGTTTACAAAAGCAAAGTCTTTTAAAGGGTGAGAGAATTGGTGTGAGATGAGATCCACCCTAAGCAGCAGAAGGGCCAAGGACTAAAGGAAAAAAATAAAATAAGTCTCTCTTCACAGTTCCTCAAAAGCTCCAACAGACAGGGTGCCTGCCCACCCACCTGCTGTTCCTGCTCCTTCTCTGTAAGGGATAGTAATAAAGTAGTTTTCACAGCAATCTTACCAAAATAAGACTCACAATACTGAAAATTGCAGAGCCAAATTACTCCCCTTATCTCAAACATCTTACATGCTGTGAAGGTTCTTACAACTGACACCAGACTTCCAGCTTGGATTATTTGTCTGGCTTTTTGGCATTGAAAGATCAATCTGCCAGAGGTAAGAGGAAAACTCCAGTCACTTTCAGTACAGGTTGGATTATAAGACACCTTTTCCTGGAATTTTTGCCTATGACTTGCTCCTCAACTGGCAGCCAGAAAGCATAGTGTCTTAAATCTATAATCCTTGAACTACATAATTAGTAAAACCCATTAGTTCACAGCGTCACAGTATCACCAAGGTTGGAAGAGACCTCGAGGATCATCGAGTCCAACCTGTCACCACAGACCTCATGACTAGACCATGGCACCAAGTGCCACGTCCAATCCCCTCTTGAGCACCTCCAGGGATGGTGACTCCACCACCTCCCTGGGCAGCACATTCCAATGACGAACGACTCGCTCAGTGAAGAACTTTCTCCTTACCTCAAGCCTAAACTTCCCCTGGTGCAGCTTGAGACTGTGTCCCCTTGTTCTGGTGCTGGTTGTCTGGGAGAAGAGACCAACCCCTTCCTGTCTACAACCACCTTTCAGGTAGTTGTAGACAGCAATGAGGTAACCCCTTAGCCTCCTCTCCTCCAGGCTAAACAATCCCAGCTCCCTCAGCCTCTCCTCAGAGGGCTTGTGCTCAAGGCCTCTCCCCAGCCTTGCTGCCCTTCCCTGGACACCTTCAAGAGTCTCAATGTCCTTCCTAAACTGAGGGGCCCAGAACTGGACACAGGACTCAAGGTGTGGCCTAACCAATGCAGAGTACAGGGGCACAATGACCTCTCTGCTCCTGCTGGCCACACTATTCCTAATACAGGCCAGGATGCCATTGGCCCTCTTGGCCACCTGGGCACACTGCTGGCTCATGTTTAGGTGGCTGTCAATCAGCACCCCCAGGTCCCTCTCTGTTTGGGAGCTCTCCAGCCACTCTGACCCCAGCCTGTAGCACTGCATGGAGTTGTTGTGGCCAAAGTGCAGCACCCGGCACTTGGACTTGCTAAATGCCATCCCATTGGACTCCACCCATTTGTCCAGTCGGTTGAGGTCCCTCTGCAGAGCACAATTGCTGTGTAGCTCACATCCCTTTGCCGGCTATAGCTTTTCAAAACAAAATCACATTAATTCCAACTGTAATGTTGTCACAATAAAACATGTTTAGACCTGTTTGGGGCTCTCCTTAGTGGATGATTTAAATTCGTTTGCACTCCCAGGTGATGCTTTTGACAATGGTTGTTCCACTGTCTGATGATATTTGAGCCTTGGGAGATTCTGAGAAGAGCTTGATGCCCTAGAATAAAAACCCAAAAGTCTTGAAAGGTTTTATCAACTTCTTTCTTCAAAGTACTAAAAGATTAAAAAGTAGCATTTTCAAACAAAACAGTTTGGGGTTAACTTTGCTCCCACAGATGTTAAGGCGCAAGTTTCAACCACGGCAAATTTCAGTGCTTATTGCTTTCAAACACATCACTCTATCTTATCCACTCTATAGAAACTGTGTAAATTGTCTGCATCTCCAGTTGGGAAACAAGTTTTTATTTTACTCTAAAAGATACAGAAAAATGCATCACACAGTCAGGAACATGACTGAAGGCTTTAGTATTCCTGCAGTATCACAACATTATTTTACTCATGCTTCATATTGCTTTTATAGTAAAATTTCCTGCACAGGAAAAACAAAAGCACACATTTCTCTTACCTTCTTGGTCTTCCTCCATTTCTTAGCTGTTGCTTCTTTTCCACTGGTGCAAAATAAATATTAAATGGAAAATAATGAAGGAGATAAAAAGGGCAACTGGTTTTTGTTGTTTTGGTTTTGGCATTTTTTTGCTTATGGATTGTTAAATTTCAGGCTAATTCTGTCTTTGGTTCCTTTGCTTACTTTTTAAAAACCAATTTCATTTTCACATTAAAAACAGTACCAGAAATTAGACCAAACACAACAAACTTATTTACTGTATCATATAGAATGATTATTTAATGCTAATCATCTCTTCCTTGCTGAAATGGGAAGTAAGAATTTACCTCACTCTCCTTAATAGTAATTTTATCACATGTGACATATCAAGACACCACCAATCCCTTTGTTTTTTGTCCTGCAAGACTGCTTGTCTTTGTAGTAACACCAATCACTAGGTTCTACCTGTAAATCTTTTGCATGCAGATAATGCTTGCTTCCAGCTATGACTGATCTTCCATATCACTGTGAGTGTACTGATGACCAGCAGCTTTAGTATCTTTCCAAACAATTTAACCTATGCTAGTAATTCTATTATATTTATATGATGCTTCAT
This sequence comes from Dryobates pubescens, assembly GCF_014839835.1. NCBI lineage: Eukaryota > Metazoa > Chordata > Aves > Piciformes > Picidae > Dryobates > Dryobates pubescens. The sequence continues at coordinate 65,780,181 of NC_071657.1, read as the reverse complement.
TTACCTGTGATTTCAAAGTTGCTGGCAGCCATGTGTAACAATGATGACTGCTCAGAGATGTTCCCTGGCCAGTCATCCTCTTTTCTAATGGATGTGTTTTTCTTACAAGACAAATAAGTAGAGATGTTGGTGTTTTCTGCACCCTCCAACCTCTTCATAACTGACTCATATACAGCTGTTCTTACACCTTTCGTAAGTTACATTTTGTGCTCAAGCACGAAACCATTCAGGCCCTTAGGGTCATAACAAAACATCCATGTTCTGATTTGCCTAGTTATGCATCATTCATTCATACCCCAGACATTAAGTGCTTTAGAGCAAATAAACCTATTACTTGTTTGACAGATTACCTTTAATATATGCAAATATGAAAACAAATGGTTAATGAGACTAGTAGCTTTTAAGCACCTGGTTTAATTTAAGTGAGTTATTTTAATTGTAAAATTAAATCCAAAATGGAGCAACCTTACTATTTGTCCCCAGGAAAAGAGAACACATCTATGCCACAGCATTTTGGGCTTACATGGCATTTTCCAATATCAAACCAGTTTTTGAAAGTGAGAGTAATATCACCTTGTTCCTTTTAAGAGAGAGGGAAGAGCAGAAGGGCTCAAAGCTCCAGAATTGAGATTCTGATGTTCTGTGTGCTTAATCTATTGCCCTGTAACTGTAAGAGAGTTCTAATCACTGACAAACAGGAGAAGGGTGGCAAAAGTATCAGGCAAACCTTAGGCTTTGAGAAACAGAAGCTTTCTTGTTGAATACAGCCACATACCAGTGTCCAGGACCTTTTTGGTAATTTTAGGATACTTTTGAAATTTTACAAAGTAATAGCTTTCATATTCCATCAAAATTGTTTCAAGATCAATGTTGTCACAAACTTCAAAGCCACGTAAAGTTAATTTTGTTTCTTGTTCCAAAGCATTTGCAGCATCAACATACCTGGTTCAAAGAAACCCCAAAGATCAGAAAAGTGAGAGTTACTAGCTGATCATGATTTTTGACAGAGAAAGCAAACAATATTAGTAAGCACATGATATTTTTAACCCATCCACAACTCTACTACAAAAGCATGGATTCTATTTAAAACCCCTTTGCTGATTGCTCTGAAGTGTTTTTAAATTATGTAGGACATTTGTTGCTGTTGTTGTTCCAGAAACTAAAACAATTTAGCAAAGTAAACTGCCAAGACAGATAATAGTAGTTTACTTCACAGTATCAGCAAGGTTGGAAGAGACCTCAAAGATCATCAAGTCCAACCTATCACCCAAGACCTCATGACTAGACCATGGCACCGAGTGCCATGGCCGATCCCCTCTTGAACACATCCAGGGATGGTGACTCTACCACCTCCCTGGGTGGAGGTCCCATCAAACCAAAGAGCCATGCTGTCCATCCACCCAAGAGAGGACAAAAGGATACTTTATGGGAGGGCAAACACACACAAACCCACAAATGCAGAGCACTATTATTTAATGCACATACCCTTCCTCCGTTAAATAATGCAAAATTAGAATGAGAAGATTTTTTCGACGAGCTTCTGTTCGTAGCTCCTCCTGTGGATTAAGACAAAACTCTGGATCAAATGTAATATTCTCTTTTTTGCTGTAAACAGCATCTAAATGTAGCCCATGGAAACAAACAAATTAAGGCGACAGCACATAAGAACAGTAAAACAACTCCCTGTTAATAAACAGAAGGGAAGTGGTGTTTAGTGTAATTTTTCTTACGCATTATCAGGGCTACTGGGTGGGGAGAATCCTTTTCCTACCGAAGAGAAAATCATTTTGAGGTTGAAAAATTATTTACTTCCCTTACTATGGTTATGAATCTCCAACATGTTCAAGCCTGATGAGAATTTCAGTGTGCATGAGTCTTGCAGACCTCATGAATAGTGTCTGCAAGGGAATCGTGCCTGTTGTGTCCCTCGCTCTAGAAACTAGAAACTGAGTGGTTGAAGGCAGGGGGATGGAGAAGAGGTCTGGGCCTGCATAACTACACTGTAAGGACCAGCTATATATTATTAGGAAAGAGAAGGTGGCATAGGAAGATCCCAGAAGGAAAACCCACCCAAGAACCACAGCTGAGGGCACCCATAATAAACACAGGGGTAGCTGGAGAAGCAGCACCCTTGGATATGTCAGTGCAGCATTGTACAAGCCATTCATGGCCTGACCCAAAGCCCTTTGGAGCAAATAAAAAAGACCCTTGCTTCCAGATACAACCTGGATGGGGTGCAATCAGGGAGAAGGGCAAGAAGAGTCGAATCAAATCGAATAGAATCGAATAGAATCGAATAGAATAGAATAGAATAGAATAGAATAGACCAGGTTGGAAGAGACCTTCAAGATCCTCGTGCCCAACCTATCATCTCCCAATTTGTGGACCCTGATCTATAAACAGAAGTGAAACACAGAGTTATTTAATAATTAGTAGTTTGGGATAACAACAGTCTTGTCCAACTTTAACACAGGAGTGACCAAAGGTCTTGACATGCAGATTTCAATATGGAGTCAGTTGGAGGATTTATTCACGCAGATTGGAGAAGTCAAAGCCATTCATGAATGGTTCAGTGACCACAACATGGCAGCGTAAAACATACATGTCATCTTTCAGTGACACTACATCAGGGGCATGGGGGAGGCATAAAGTGCAATATCAAGTAGAGCAGAAGAGGCAGTGGAAACTGGAATCTTCTAAGATACTGGAAAAAAGCCTGACTGATGAAACATGAGATACATGTTGAGTGTCTGCAGAGAAATCCTGAGATTTCAGAGTCGCTCTAGAAATCAGCATATTGACTTTGGTCTGTGGGAAGAGGTTATTTTCAGATAGCTTTGGAAGGCTATAGGGAAGATTTGCCTTTGCTCAAATTAGAGAAAGCTATGTTTTTGTCTTTGACTCTGAGGGTAATGTAAACACCTTGTAACCAAAGGGGAGAAACTGGGCTGTGACCGTTTGAGGCTGTGCCTTTAAGAGAGAGACAGTGTTGGGAACACTCTGGCTGAATGTTTTTGTATCAAAATGAAAACATGATATTCTAAACGGTAAATTGGTAGATGGGCAGAATGCAACTTTAAGTTGTAAGGCAGTTGGAATTTTTCGGAGTTTCAGCCTGTTCTGCCGTTCCAGCCTGTTCTGCTTCTGTGTCTGTCTGCTTCTCAGCGAACTAGATGGAGCTGACCTTGAGATAAGCAAAACTAATTCCTGCATGTGCTTTTGAAGCCTAGTAACATCTCTTTTCCTTAATAACTGCCTTTCTTTCTCTCTCTAACCCCTTTTTGGGAAAAAAGGGAGGTAGGGGGGGAGAGAGGGGGTTACAGGGAGGGAAACCCTCCTCGAGGAGGGAATTTTGTTGTGTTATTTTTCTTTGCTGTGTATTTCTGTATATATTTTATATACATTTATATATATTTATATACATTTATATATATTTATATACATTTATATATATTTTACAGTATTTATACTGTATAAATTGTGTTAAATATAACCTGCATTATATATATGCTTGTAAATATAGCTTTGCTTCTCTGACTGAGTTTAGCTGTGGTTTCTTACTCTGTGGGGGAGGGACAGCTAGGCCCTCTCTCAACCTACCACACCGGGCAGAATTTTTTGGATGTGTTAAAATGCTGTTTTGTTATTTTGACCTATTGTATGCCTTAATTACACACATGCCAGTAGAAAATGACCAATTGAGATGTGACACATGTGCTTTCTGATAGACTAGATAACTTTGCTGTATAACATAATAAAGGTCTTCACCTGCTTACATCTTGTCCTGAAAGTATTTCACAAGGCAAATATAACATCAATATAAAATCTATATTATTACAACAGTCAGCATGGCTTCACCAAGGGCAAATCCTGACTGACAAGCCTGGTGGCCTTCAAAGAACAGGTGACAACATTAATAGCTGAGGGGCAGCAACTGATGTCGTTTACCTGGGCCTGAGCAAAGCCTTCGACACTGTCCCCCACCATATCCTGGTCTCCAAGCTGGTGACACATGGGTGTGATGGGTGACCACTAGATGGATACATAACTGGCTTGATAGCAGCACCCAAAGAATGGCTGTCTATGGATCCATGTCCCAGGGGAGGCCAGGGACAAGCAGAGTCCCTCAGGGATCAGTCCTGGGACCAGGCTTGTTTAACATGTTCGTGGGTGCCATGGACAGTGGCATTGAGTGCACCCTCAGCAAGTCTGCTGATGACACCAAGCTGTGTGGTGCAGCAGACAGGCTGGAGGGAAGGGATGCCATCCAGAGGGACCTGGACAGGATGGAGAGATGGGCACAAGCCAACCTCATGAGGTTCAACAAGACCAAGTGCAGGCTCCTGCAGCTGGGTCGAGGCAATCCCAGGTACAAATCCAGGCTGGGCAGGGACTGGCTGGAAAGCAGCCCTGAGGAGAGAGACTTGGGGGTGCTGGTGGAGGAGAAGCTCAACAAGAGCTCTCAGTGTGCACTTGCAGCCCGGAAAGCCAACCAGATCCTGGGCTGCAGCAAGAGAAGTGTGGCCAGCAGGGCAAGGGAGGGGATTCTCCCCCTCTACTCAGCTCTGCTGAGACCCCACCTGGAGTACTGCCTCCAGTTCTGGAGCCTCTATTACAAGAGGGATCTGGAGGTGCTGGAAGGTGTCCAGAGAAGGCCCACGAGGATGAGCAGAGGACTGGAGCACCTCTCCTATGAGGACAGACTGAAGGAGTTGGGGCTGTTCAGTCTGGAGAAGAGAAGGCTCCAAGGTGACCTCATTGTGGCCTTCCAGTATCTGAAGGGGGCTACAAGATGGCTGGGGAGGGACTGCTCACAATCTCAGGTAGTGCTAGGACTAGGGGGAATGGAATGAAGCTGGAGGTGGGGAGATTGAGGCTGGAGGTGAGGAGGAAGTTCTTCCCCATGAGAGTGGTGAAGCCCTGGAATGGGTTGCCCAGGGAGGTGGTTGAGGCCCCATCCCTGGAGGTGTTTAAGGCCAGGCTGGATGAGGCTCTGGCCAGCCTGATCTAGTGTGGGGTGTCCCTGCCCATGGCAGGAGGGTTAGAACTAGAGGATCCTTGTGGTCCCTTCCAACCCTGACTGATGCTATGATACTATGATACATTGGTCTGCCTCATTGGGATCTGAAGCTGGGACCACAGAAAAATGAGGTATGGCTAAAGCCACATTTAGGTAAATAAGTTATTTTCTTTCCTTTTTAGGATGCTGGCATTATGCACTGAGAACTGGACTCAATGAGCCTTATGGGTCCCTTCCAATTTGAGATATTTGAAGATTCTATGATTCTGTGATTAATTATGAGGAACCCAGTGTGAGCATGAAAGGGCAGCACTTAATCAGTGGATGGGGAAAGAGCAGCTGTTCCTGTCGCTTGCACAACACACGCAGATTCACGATCACACTGCACCGCAATGCACACACTGACTCCCACTTCCATCCCCAGTTTCTTGTGTGCCAGTTGAACACTGACTACATCCATCCTCAAGAAAATCCCTATCACAAATGTTTTGACCCTGCAGGTGAGAAACACAAATCTTTGACTCTTCATACAGGAAACACAGCACCAGTGCCTGTAGCAATAACTGCTGATGCTCTCTGCTAGGGCCTGGCATACAAACAAGGCGAAGAATTACTACGGACCAAGGCTAATGTTTTATACTCCACAAGATGCCTAACAGGAATATCCATGTAGAAACACAATTACCTTATCCTTCTTGTCTCTTGGAAGGAAGCATCATTATAGCAAACTGCAGATACCAGAGAATCATATTTTTCCTAGGCAAAGGTCTTTTTGAGGGATGCAGTGTACTACAAACCCAATTTACCTCTGTAGCATGACTTTTCTTTGTCAGATTAGCTCTGTCTGCTCCTTCTGGATATCATACAGCATTCTGATGCTAATTTAGAATCATAGGATCATTTAGGTTGGAAAGACCTTTAAGATCAAGTCCAACCATTAAGATCAAGTCCAACTTTTAACCCAGCACAGCCAAGTTCACTATTAAACCATGTCCCTCGACATTACATCTATGTCTTTTAAATACCTCCAAGGGTGGTGACTCCACCACTTCCCTAGGTAGCCTGTTCCAATTCTTAACAACCCTTTAAGTAAAGAAAATGTTCCCTAATGTCCAATCTAAACCTCCCCCTGGAACAACTTGAGGCTGTTTCCTCTTACCGTATTGCATGTTTCTTTGGAGACCAACACCCACCTTGCCACAACCTCCTTTCAGGTAGCTGTAGAGTGATAAGGCCTTCCCTCAACAGTCTTGTCTCCAAGCCAATACCCTTCCATGCACTTGCCAACCTGTGAAATGTATCTGGCAGAGCAGGAGAATGGTCTCCCAGTGTAGGGGATACTCTCTGGTATGTTTGCTTCAGACGTGGGGCCATCTAGTGACACAATTAAGAAAGGGATGGGATTTGTTGTTACTGTTTCCTGCAGGGTGAAAATGTATTTGTATTTCACATATCAATGGAAAGATTGGTAACATCTTTGTTTTGTGTATCTACAGAGAAGAATCAAACTGGCTAGGGAAAAGGAAAGAAATCACACCTCACTTCTAGCCTTCACTACTGCTAAGAGATACTAGTGGTTTGGCTTAGGTAAGTTTTAAATAGAAGGAATCACTTGGAGATACAATGTTGTATGACTCAACACGCTGTTCGTTCAGTTTTACACACCATGAGTAGCTGGATTCACTGAAGCTGTAAATTTCTACTTGGATTTATTGAAGATGGACATACTTAGTCAAAAAAGGGCCTCAAGAACCGGTATTAAAGAGAGGAGAAGGAAGCTTCAGGGCTTCAGCTGTCAACAGAAGTTGCAACTAGCCAAAATAATGGCCTGTCTGGAGGCAGTGGAGAAACATAGTAAGGAATCAGGAGGTGTCAGAGCACCTCAGACCAGAATCATCGTTGGACCAAAGGGCACATGAAGAGTAGATGCTTGATCTGTAAGGATTTAATATCTCAGGGAATTCTTTGTCCAAGAATAGAATAGAACAGAATAGAATAAACCAGGTTGGAAGAGACCTTCAAGATCACCACGTCCAACCCATCAACCAATCCAACCCACCTAAACAACTAACCCATGGCACCAAGCACCCCATCAAGTCTCCTCCTGAACACCTCGAATGACGGTGACTCCACCACCTCCCCAGGCAGCCCATTCCAATGGGCAATCACTCTCTCTGTGTAGAACTTCTTCCTCACATCCAACCTAAACCTCCCCTGGCACAGCCTGAGACTGTGTCCTCTTGTTCTGGTACTGGCTGCCTGGGAGAAGAGACCAACATCCGTCTGTCTACAACCTCCCTTCAGATAGTTGTAGAGAGTGATAAGGTCACCCCTGAGTCTCCTTCTCTCCAGGCTAAGCAATCTCAGCTCCCTCAGTCTCTCCTCATAGGGCTGTGTTCCAAACCCCTCACCAACTTTGTTGCCCTTCTCTGGACTCGTTCCAGCAAGTCAACATCCTTCCTAAACTGAGGGGCCCAGAACTGGACACAGTACTCGAGGTGTGGCCTAACCAGTGCAGCGTACAGGGGCAGAATGACCTCCCTGCTCCTGCTGGCCACACTGTTCTTGATGCAGGCCAGGATGCAATTGGCCCTCTTGGCTGCCTGGGCACACTGCAGGCTCATGTTCAGCCTACCATCGACCAGTACCCCCAGGTCCCTCTCCATCTGGCTGAAAGGTCCCTCTCTGGAGTCACCCAGCTTGAGCTGAACATCCTGCTGCACCACTCTATTAAATTATTTATTTTTATGAGATTCTGTGACTGACATTCTGATGCAGGAAACCAACAGTTCAGACTGCACCTCTTCAACACTACCTTGGACAACCTCTTGATATGGTTATGCAGCCACACTGCTTCTGAGTTCATTAAAGTGCTATAATTTCACTTGCTTTTCAGTGGTGGCACAAAGATGAATTTTCAATTCTCAGGGAGAAATGGTGCTCTTGGATGAAGTAGGTTGGTTCCTGAGAGGTGCTGCAGCAAGAAATGAATCAGTTCTGAACTGTTATGAGCAAAGGAAAAACACTAGCACCCTGGGATTGAAAGGATCTTTTCCTTCTTAATGTTTTGAGGTGTTTGGAAAACAGATTTTGAATTGTAAGCCTTTCACCTGTTCTCCTGGAGTATCTGAATTTTCTGAAACAGGCTTGAAGGTGCAAGGAGAAAGCTGCTGACAGTCTCACTTGCACACTCCTGTAAGTGCAACTGCTCCTGCTGCCTTATGTTGAGAAACTTTAGTGTCTGCCACATATCAAAAGGCAAGATCACAGCTACCTCTGAATATTTAAACACAGTATAAGAACACAGCAGTTGCCATGGAAGACAAACACATCAAGTGTTTCATGTTTGAATATTTACAGTAATAGTCTGATGAGAGAATTGAATCTGTCTGATGAACAGACAGGGATCACAATTCATGCTTTTGGCACTTGAGTATTTGTATTTGGTGTGTCTTCTGCTGCTGTTCATCCTACCAGGTCACTTTGGGGCTGTTCAGTCTGGAGAAAAGAAGGCTCCATTGTGACTTAATTGTAGCCTTCCAGAATCTGAAGGGGGCCTACAAGAAGGCTGGGGAGGGACTTCTCAGGATCTCAGGTAGTGACAGGTCTAGGGGGAATGGAATGAAGCAGCAGGTGGGGAGATTCAGGCTGGAGGTGAGGAGGAAGTTCTTCACCATGAGAGTGGGGAAGCCCTGGAATGGGTTGACCAGGGAGGTGGTTGAGGCCCTGTCCCTGGAGGTTAGAATAGAAAATAAATTTAAAAAAAAAATTATTACAGTTATGCTGAGTTTACACTGCAGTTTTAGAACAAGTGAAAAGACACTATATAGTAACTATTAATTAATTAGAATAGAAAAAAACAGGTTGGAAGAGACCTTCAAGATCATTGTGTCCAACCCATCAAACAATCCAACCCACCTAATCAACTAAGCCATGCAACCAAGCACCCCATCAAGTCTCCTCCTGAACACCTCCAATGATGGTGACTCCACCACCTCCCCAGGCAGCCCATTCCAATGGGCAATCACTCTCTCTGTGTAGAACTTCTTCCTGACATCCAGCCTAAACCTCCCCTGGCAAAACCTGAGACTGTGTCCTCTTGTTCTGGTGCTGGCTGCCTGGGAGAAGAGACCAACATCCATCTGTCTACAACCTCCCTTCACGTAGTCGTAGAGAGCAAGAAGGTCACCCCTGAGTCTCCTCTTCTCCAGGCTAAGCAACCCCAGCTCCCTCAGTCTCTCCTCACAGGGCTGTGCTCCAAACCCCTCCCCAGCTTTGTTGCCCTTCTCTGGACACCTTCCAGCAACTCAACATCCCTCCTAAACTGAGGAGCCCAGAACTGGACACAGTACTCGAGGTGTGGCCTAACCAGTCCTGAGTACAGGGGCAGAATGACCTCCCTGCTCCTGCTGGCCACACTGTTCCTGATGCAGACCAGGATGCCATTGGCCCTCTTGGCTGCCTGGGCACACTGCAGGCTCATGTTCAGCCTACCATCAACCAGAACCCCCAGGTCCCTCTCCACCTGGCTCCTCTCCAGCCACTCTGACCCCAGCCTGTAGCACTGCATGGGGTTGCTGTGGCCAATGTGCAGAACCTGACACTTGGATGTGTTCAATCTTGTGCCCTTGGACTCTGCCCATCTGTCCAGCCTGTTGAGGTCCCTCTGCAGAGCCTCTCTACCCTCCAACAGATCAACTCCTGCTCCCAGCTTGGTGTCATCTGCAAATTTGCTGATGACTGACTCAATGCCCTCATCCAGATCAGGTTGGTGTTTAAGAGCAGGCTGGATGAGGCTCTGGCCATCCTGATCTAGTGTGGGGTGTCCCTGCCCATGGCAGGGGGGTTGGGACTAGATGACCCTTGTGTTCCCTTCCAACCCTGACTGATACTATGATGATACTATGGATTAGTCATGAAAAACAGCACAGAGATATCTAAATTACTTATTCCAATTCTGCCTAGTGTCTGCAAAACAAAAATTAAGAACCTTTCTGCATGTAACTGTTACCAAATCACAAACCTTGTGAGTCAGTGGTGAACATACCATTGCTTTCTTGAGCAACCCCGCGTCTCCCTGCTTTTCACCACTTATTCTACCATGTACCCTTTGAAGAGGTCAGTGAAGCTCTGTGTGTGTCAGTGCCACCAGCAGCTTTATCTGATCACTTAAAAAGGTCTCTGCCCACACTGGTCTCCTTTCCTGAACTGCAGTTTTTTCTCTAGGGGCTAATTCTCATTGCAAGTGTGTCCACAGTACAGACAGACACTGACACTGTCCACTGACACTGACACTTCTGCTGTGCTTAGAGAGGAAATGCAAAATCTAAGATGGCATGAAAAAACAGAGCAGCACTTACAAGTGCAAAGTTACTTAAAATTCAGTTTAACTTTATAGCAGTTTAGCCTTCCTGTTTAATTAGTATTTAGAATTGCACGTTGTTTATAGCCACTGGAATTTCAATAGATGCTTAAGTGTTTAAAGTTTAATAAGCTTCCACTCTTAAAAGAACAAAAAATGTAAGTAATTAAAATTTCAATTACTATAGGGGATTTTGGGGCCCATGCAATTAATAAAAGCTCAAGGCACTTAAGCATGATCTTGTTTTAAAAACCAAAATAGTAGAGGAGGTAACTAATTAGCTCCAACATGTACAGTGTATTTTATTTATTCCTAGCAAAATGAGAGGGTTGCACATTCCTCTTTGAGCTGTTTAAATTTAAACTCTATTAGAGACACTAGTTTTTAAATACAGTAGTTTCTATCCCTTTTGCCAAAATGCATTTACATTATAAATCACAGAATCACAGAATCACCAAGGTTAGAAGAGACCTCAAAGGTCATCGAGTCCAACCTGTCACCACAGACCTCATGACTCAACCATGGCACCAAGTGCCACATCCAATCCCCTCTTGAACCCCTCCAGGGATGGTGACTCCACCACCTCCCTGGGCAGCGCATTCCAATGGCAAACGACTCTCTCAGTGAAGAACTTTCTCCACACCTCAAGCCTAAACCTCCCCTGGCGCAGCTTGAGACTGTGTCCTCTTGTTCTGGTGCTGGTTGCCTCTGAGAAGAGACCAACTCCCTCCTGGCTACAATCTCCCTTCAGGGAGTTGTAGAGACCAAGAAGGTCTCCCCTGAGCCTCCTCTTCTCCAGGCTAAGCAACCCCAGCTCCCTCAGCCTCTCCTCACAGGGCTGTGCTCCAGACCCCTCCCCAGCTTTGTTGCTCTTCTCTGGACACCTTCCAGTAACTCAACATCTGTCCTAAACTGAGGGGCCCAGACCTGGACACAGGACTCAAGGTGTGGCCTAACCAGTGCTGAGCACAGGGGCAGAATGACCTCCCTGCTCCCACTGGCCACACTATTCATGATCCAGGCCAGGATGCCATTGGCCTTCTTGGCCACCTGGGCACACTGCTAGCTCTTGTTCAGCCAGCTGTCAATCAGCACCCCCAGGTCCCTTTCTGTTTGGCAGCTCTCCAGCCACTCTCACCCCAGCCTGTAACTCTGCATGGGGTTCTTGTGGCCAAAGTGCAGCACCCAGCACTTGGATTTGTTGAATGCTACCCTGTTGGCCTCTGCCCATCTGTCCAGTTGGTCGAGGTCCCTCTGCAGAGCCTCTCTACCCTCCAGCAGATCAACATCTGCTTCCAACTTGGTGTCACCTCCAAATTTGCTGATGATGGACTCAATGCCCTCATCCAGATCATCAGTAAAGATGTTAAAGAGCATGGGGCCCAGCACTGATCCCTGGGGGACACCACTGGTGCCTGGCTGCCAGCTGGATGTAGCACCTTTCACCACCACTCTCTGGGCTCAGCCTCCACCCAGTTCCTAACCCAGCTCAGAGTGCTGCTGTCCAAGCCACGAGCTGACAGCTTAGCCAGGAGTTTGCTGTGGTGGACAGTGTCAAAGGCCTTGCTGAAGTCCAGGTAGACTATATCCACAGCCCTCCCCACATCCACCAGGCAGTTACCTGATCATAGAAGGTAGTCTCTTGTGTAAATCCATCAAATTAATGGATTTACTAAAACATTAATTTATACCTATAATGTTTCATTATCATTTGATACTATATTTCTTCATGGATATATTCAATTAAATGAAGAAAAATGTTATGAGAGTAAGTCACAGTCTGGGAAGCCTGGAAATAATAACTATGCTACTCTAATGTCGTGTCTTTGTACCTCTAGCTGAGGCAGTACGTAAGATGAGTCCAGAGAGGTCTGTCATTACCAATTCAGACAAGATGCAAGTGGTTAGATCTGTAATCCCACAGGGAAAGACCTTAACATAATGTATGTGTGGTGACTTCACCTTCTGCAGGACCTAGGACAGCTGCCAAGTATGGGGTGCCTCAAGAGCAAGCTGATACAATGTCCCAGGAAGAGGAGTTGAGGCATAATAGACTTACCCAGTTTTCCTTCTCCCTCCATCTCCCAGGTGGCCAAGAAGGCCAAGGGCATCCTAGTCTGTATCAGGAACAGTGTGGCCAGCAGGAGCAGGGAGGTCATTCTGCCCCTGTACTCTGCGCTGATTAGGCCACACCTTGAGTCCTGTGTCCAGTTCTGGGTATCTCAGTTTAGGAAGGATGTTGAGTTGCTGGAAGGTGTCCAGAGAAGGGCAACAAAGCTGGGGAGGGGCCTTGAGCACAGCTCTGTGAGGAGAGGCTGAGGGAGCTGGGGTTGCTTAGCCCAGAGAAAAGGAGGCTCAGGGGAGACCTTCTTACTCTCTACAACTCCCTGAAGGGAGGTTGTAGCCAGGTGGGGGTTGGTCTCTTCTCCCAGGCAACCAGCACCAGAACAAGAGGACCAGAACAGTCTCAAGCTGTGCCAGGGGAGGTTTAATCTAGACGTTAGGAAAAAGTTCTTCCAAGCAAGAGAGATTGCCCATTGGAATGGGCTGCCCAGGGTGGTGGTGGAGTCACCATCACTGGAGGTGTTTAAGAGGAGACTGGATGAGGCACTTGGTGCCATGGTTTAGTTGATTAGATGGTGTTGGGTGATAGATTGGACTCCATGATGTTGAAGGTCTTTTCTAACCTGGTTAATTCTATTCTATTCTATTCTATTCTATTCTATTCTATTCTATTCTATTCTATTCTATTCTATTCTACTCTACCACCTCTCTTATGGTGTTCTCTCTTATGGTTTGTACCAGAACAGAACCAATTCTCTGCTCAGTGATTTTATTTTTCAGTTCAGCCTCTTCTAAGTAACTGCACTTTCTGAAGTTAATGGCATATATTTGCAGACACTGTTTGCTTCTAGCAGTGGTAACACTCAGTGTTCATAGTTATTACAAAGGATTGGTGTGCAGAAAGCCTCTTGCTTTTACTTGCTCCTGCAGAGACCAAGGTCACTGCTAAATCTTGTATACCATGTTGGGAGTCCAGTAAGTGAAAGGGTCCTAAGTATAAAAGTTGCATTTTCAGCAAGGAGCATACAGGGCAGGTGACCTCAACTTGACCAGTAAAATATCCCATTCCAGGTAGCTCACACTCAGTATGAAGCTGGGGGAATAATGACGGTCCAGTTCTCAGCTTCAATACCTGGCATCCAAGGACTCTGTCTGTTCTGCCTTCATGTCAGTCTGTGTGTTCCAGTTCCTGTCTGCCCCCAAGTTCAGACTGGACTCAGGGTTGAGCTCAATATTGGTTGTGTACATATTTACTTATCTTCTCATTAATAATATTTTATTTTCTTTTTATGGTTACTGTTTCATTCTCTTTCACATTCTCATACTGTTCCACACATTCTCATACTGTTTCAAACTCTTTCACATTTTTCCCCAGCCCACAAATTTCTCTCCCTTACTGCTTTTTCCTTTTGAGAATGGAGAGGGGTTAATAGAGAACATCTGCTGTTTATTTAGTGGCCAGCCCAGCCCTAACCCTTGATGGCAGGTTCTATTTGCAGCCTGGCCAGGCTTTTCAGAAGGCTGATGTTCAATTATAGTTTGGCTTGCTGACAGTACATTTTGAGAAACACAAGCAGAGAAGGGAAATGGTGACTTTTAAACAATGTATAACTTGGCTACCATTGAATAGAATTTCCCAGCACAAAGAAAAGGGACTTCTTTCCCCTCTTCTCCCTTCCAAGTTATACAAGCCTGCTGCAAACAATAGAGCTGGCAAAGTTTCTCAAGAAGGATTACAGATAGCTTTCATAATTAAAGACATACAACAAGCTCACCAGAGAAGTTATGGCTCTCCTAATAGTAACAGTGGGATGCACCTGAATGGGTTGAGGTCTTCAATCTGAAGACATTTTACAACTTGAATTTGGTGCACTGAAAACAAAAGCCTTCTGATTTATTTCTCCTCCTGCTACAATAGTTTCATGCTGTTAGTTCATGCTGTGATGCTAAGAGCCACCCACTGCTATCTCCCTCCTTTAACAGGAACACTGATGAAGCTAGGTTTTACCTTGCCAAGACTTCAGTAACTTGATGTGACAGGTAATACAAATAGAAATGGACATAAAATTGGGTACATTATTAAACACAGATTAGGGATGCCAGCTTTACTAAGTCACTAAAAAGCAATAACTCTCACATTCACTTACAAGACTTTGCAGACTTTACTGCAGTTTACAATAATATTAATTGAATCATAGAATTGTTGAGGTTGGAAGAGGCCTGTGAGATCATAGTATCAGTCAGGGTTGAAAGGGACCACAAGGATCATCTAGTTCCAACTCCCCTGCCATGGGCAGGGACACCCCACACTAGATCAGGCTGGCCAGAGCCTCATCCAGCCTGCTCTTAAACACCAACCTGATCTCCTTCTATGATCAGGTGACTGCCTGGTGGATGTGGGGCAGGCTGTGGATGTGGTCTGCCTGGACCTCAGCAAGGCCTTTGACACCGTCCCCCACAGCAAACTCCTGGCCAAGCTGTCAGCCCATGGCTTGGATGGGAGCACACTGTGATGGGTTAGGAACTGGCTGGAGGCTGAGCCCAGAGAGTGATGGTGAATGGTGCCACATCCAGCTGGCAGCCAGTCACTAGTGGTGTGCCCCAGGGATCAGTGCTGGGCCCCATGCTCTTTAACATCTTTATTGATGATCTGGATGAGGGCATTGAGTCAGTCATCAGCAAATTTGCAGATGACACCAAGCTGGGGGCAGGAGTTGATCTGCTGGAGGGTAGAGAGGCTCTGCAGAGGGACCTCGACAGGCTGGACAGATGGGCAGAGTCCAAGGGCACAAGATTGAACACATCCAAGTGTCAGGTTCTGCACATTGGCCACAGCAACCCCATGCAGAGCTACAGGCTGGGGTCAGAGTGGCTGGAAAGCAGCCAGGTGGAGAGGGAAAAGATTGGTGCCATGGTTTAGTTGATTAGATGGTGTTGGATGATAGGTTGGACTCGATGATCTTGAAGGCCTCTTCCAACCTGGTTTATTCTTTTTTATTCTAATTCTGCAATTCAGAAAACAGGCTAGACTCCCTCTAGAGAAGAGCCTTAGAGCAAGAATCTAAAAGCCTTCATGGCCACTTCAAGTTGTTTCTATCACTGACTGGAAAAAAAGGAAAAATAATCCCCATTGTCAAAAAGGGGAAGAAGGAAGATGTGGGCAACTACAGGCCAGTCAGTCTAACCTCTGTTCCCAGCAAGATCATGGAGCAGATCCTCCTGGAAACTCTGCTAAGGCTCATGAAGAAAGAGAAGGTTATTGGTGGCAGCCAACATGGTTTTTACCATGGGCAAATCATGCCTGACAAATCTGGCAGCCTTCTGTGATGGGGTAACAGTGTCAATGGAATACAGAAGCATAACTGATGTAATCTACCTGGAGTTGTGCAAAACATTTGACACTGTCCCCCACAACATTCTGGCCTCTAAAACAGAAAGACATGGATGTGATGGGTGACCATGCAGTCTATTAAGAATTGGCTTGATGATCCCTCTCAGGGAGTGATGGTCAATGTCTCAATGTCTAAGTGCAGACTAATGATGAGTGGTGTTCCTCAGGGGTCAGTGCAGTTCAAAGAACAGTGCTGTTTAACATCTTTGCTGGTGACATGGACAGTAGGATAGAGTGCACCCTCATTAAGTTTGCCAACACCACCCAGCTGTGTGATGTAGTTGACATGCTGGAGGGAACAGGTGCCCTCCTATCTAAAATGAACCTTGACAGGGTTGAAAAGTGGGACAATGACAACCTAATGAAGTTCAACAAAGCAAAGTGCAATGTCCTTCTCCTGGGTTGGGGTAATCCCAACCACAAATGGAGGCTGAGCAGAGAATGGATAGAGAGCAGTCCCGAGGAGAAGGACTTGGGAGTTCTTCATTGATTAGAAGATAAATGAGGCAGTAAAGTGCACTTGCAGTCCAAAAAGCTGCATCCTGAATGTGGACAGCAGATTGCAGGAGGTGATTCTCACCCTCTACTCTGCTCTCCAGCTTCCAACAAAAGGACACAGAATGTGATCAGAAGGCTGGAGCACCTCTCCTATGAAGACAAGCTGAGAAAGTTGTGGTTGTTCAACCTTGAGAAGGCTCCAGGAAGATGTTATAGCAGCCTTCCAGTATTTGAAGGAAGCCCACAAAACAGTCAAGAGAGCAAATCTAGGGAGACCTTATAGCAATCTTCCAGTACCTGAAGAGGCTCTACAAGAAAGCTGAGAAGGGCATGTAGCACTAGGAGAAGGGGCAATGATTGTAAACTAGAGAAGGGTAGATTTAAATTGGGCATTAGGAAGAAGTTCTTAACTGTGAGAGTGGTGGAACACCGGAACAGGTTGCCCAGGGAAGTGGTGGAGGTGCTATTCCTGGAGACATTTGAGGCCAGGCTTGATGGGGCTCTGAGCAGCCTGATGGAGTTGAGGATGTCCCTGCTTACTGCAGGGGGGCTGGACTAGATGACCTTTAAAGGACCCTTCCAAACTAAGCCATTCTATGAGCCTGACTTTTTTCTGAAGGCACATAGTGAAAGAGTGAGAGATAAGGTTTCAAACTGTAAGAAGCTAAATCTAGATTAGATA
This sequence comes from Dryobates pubescens, assembly GCF_014839835.1. Taxonomy (NCBI): domain Eukaryota; kingdom Metazoa; phylum Chordata; class Aves; order Piciformes; family Picidae; genus Dryobates; species Dryobates pubescens. The sequence goes on along the minus strand of NC_071657.1, from coordinate 65,763,164 downwards.
TTAAGAAGAAAATCTTCACCACAAGGGTGGTGATGCACTGGAACAGGTTGCCCGGCACAACTGCAGAGGTTCCAACATTGCATTCAAATATAGGTTGGAGTGGGCATTGAGCATCCTGGTCTAGTATGAGGTGTCCCAGCCCACGATGGTGAGAGTTGGAACTAGCAGACCTTTAAGGTTCCCTCCAACTCAAACCATTCTATGATTCTATTGTGAGAGTTGTGAGGCACTGGAATAGGGTCCCCAGAGAAGTTGTGCCCCCTCCTTAGAAACATTTCAGGTGAGAGGGGATGGGGCTTTGAACAATCTGATCCAGACAAAGGTGTCTCTGACCATAGCAGAAGGGTAGGGATAGTCTTTAATGTCCTTTCTAACCCAAACTATTCTATGATTCTACTCTATGGTCATTTCAGTATCCCACCTTAGAACACCACTCTCGGTGGTTTGCATCTGAACCTACTTTAGGTCCCGACTGATCTGGAGACTCTCATACTTAAGCACAGTATAACCTACTAATCTAAGACTTTGACAGAAAACTGAGTTACAGAACCCGTTTTATCAGCACCCCTGTCATAGTCATGCACAGTGGGAAGAGGATTTGTGCATGCAGGCACAGCACCTCGCACAGCTCCAGGAAAGGTTTCCAACAGCCTGGCTGTGCAGCCCTGCAGTCTATCCTCCTCTAGTTCAAAACGACCAGCAGATGGAAGCACAGTAATAGGTTAAGAGACGCAGACCACTTGTCTCCGGTCTTCCTAGAGCTCAGCCCATCCATGGGTTGAAGGCACCGTGGGACTGTAGAGCCCTAACTTACAGAAAAGGGAGACGAGAGAACAAGAGAGATGGAGTTGATCCCTTTCGCTGGATCTGCTCCTGCGATAGCCACGCAATAGACAGGGGCTGTGGAGAGCCGGACGGCCTGCCCGGAGGAGCAGACATGCCAAGAAACACTTTTCCACTGCAAAGGGCGGGGAAAGGAGAAGGAAAGCCTCACGCAGCCCCCACCTCTAAGACAAACCAGGAGGGTTACCACAGCGCACATCCCTCCCCCAAGGCCCTGCCCTCCCCAGGCACCACCAGCAACTCCCCCACCCCCTGCCCCCCCGCGCCTGCGCACTGCGTAAACTTCCCTGCGCGTGCGCAGAACTGCCTCCCGCCGCGGTTCCCATGGTAACGGGGACGCGCAGTGGCCAGGCTTTCGTGTTCTTACCGCCTCCCTCGCCTGGTAGGCGTTTCTCAGAGTCCGGCAGGAAAGCTCCATCGGATCCGGCCGGCAGGTCCGGCCACGGGCGGCTGCAGCCGGTGCTCAAAGTCACAACGAGCTTAGGCAGAGCCGGGCTTCACAGCCCACAGAGGCTCCGCGGACGCCGGGAGGGAAAGGCCCGCCCCAGCTCCCGCACCCAGCCAATCAAAACGCCCAAGAGTGAAACAAGAATTGCCCAATAACGAGCGGAGCATGAAGGCCGTTTAAGAAGGAGCCAATGCCGGTAGGCAATGAAGGCAGGGCTAGCAGTAGTGGTAGCCAATCGGTGCAGGGTCGGGCCGAGCTGAGGTGAGCTGAGACGTGCGGTGGGGCAGTGCGTAGCACGTTGAGCTGACAGGCGGGAAGCGGTACTGTATCACAGTATCACAGTAACTAAGGTTGGAAGAGACCCCAAGGATCATCAAGTCCAACCTGTTCCAACAGACCTCACAACTAGACCATGGCACCAAGTGCCACGTCCAATCTCCCCTTGAACACCTCCAGGGACGGCGACTCCACCACCTCCCTGGGCAGCACATTCCAATGACGAACGACTCGCTCAGTGAAGAACTTTTTCCTCACCTCGAGTCTAAACCTCCTCTGGCACAACCTGAGACTGTGTCCCCTTGTTCTGGTGCTGGTTGCCTGGGAGAAGAGACCAACCCCCTCCTGTCTACACCTTTCAGGTAGTTGTAGAGGGCAATGAGGTCACCTCTGATCCTTCTCTTCTCCAGGCTAAACAATCCCAGCTCCCTCAGCCTCTCCTCACAGGGCTGTGCTCAAGGCCTCTCACCAGCCTTGTTGCCCTTCTCTGGACACGTTCAAGTGTCTCGATGTCCTTCCTAAACTGAGGGGCCCAGAACTGGACACAGTACTCAAGGTGTGGCCTAACCAATGCAGAGTACAGGGGCACAATGACTGGTTGGATCGGAGGGATCCAAATGAGCGTAGCCCTGTCTACCCCGCTGTTAAAGATGCCCAACTGACCTGGACAGGCGAGGTGCATCCAAGAAGCAGAGTGCAGTCCACTCCTCATATCTGGGATGGTGGCGGGCCTTAAAAGGGAGACCATCAGCGTGCTGCACTAAGGACACACGGAGCCCTTTCCAGATCAGGTGAAAGCTGTAGATGAACTCACTTTCCTGGAGGAGGCTGCAGCCTCCTGGGTTCAGGCTGTGAATTATTGGTGGGGTGAGTTGTGCCTGTTGGATACAGCTTGACTTTAGTCCAGATGGAGACTATTTAAAAAAAAAAATCTGAAAATACATGAAAAGGTAGTTAAAGCATGCAAAACAACCCCAAGTGCCAGTAAAAGTTGGGGACTGCTCTGTTGGAGAACAATGTTGGAGAAAGGGATTTGGGGGTCCTGGTGGAGAGAAGGATGACCATGAGCCAGCAATGTACCCTTGTGGCCAAGAAGGCCAATGGCATCCTGGTGTGTATTAGGAGTGTGGTTAGGAGGTCCAGACAGGTTCTCCTCCTCTCTTCCCTGGTAAGGCTGCATCTAGAATACTGCATTCAGTTCTAGGTCCCTCAGTTCAAGGAGAGGGAACTGCTTGGAAGAGTCAGCACAGAGCCACAAAGATGATTAAAGGAGTTGAACATCTCCATTATGAGGAAAGGCTGAGGGAGCTGGGTCTCATTAGCCTGGAGACTGAATCTCTTCTCTCTGCCTTATTACTGTTTATGTGAAGGGTGAATATCAGTAGGACAGAGCCAGACTCTTCTCAGTGATGGACAAGGGGCAGTGGGTGCAAGCTGGAGCATAGGGGGTTCCACATGAATATAAGAAAAAACATTTTCTTGGTGAGGGTGAGAGCACTAGAACAAGCTGCCCAGAGAGGTTGTGGAGTCTCCTTCTCTGCAGACGTTCAAAACCCAACTGTGTGACCTACTCTGGGTGGTCCTGCTGTGGCAGGGCTGTTGGACTAGATGATGTTTTTAGGTCATGCTGAATTGCAGGGAATCAAAATCATAGAATGGCAGGGGCCAGACCTCTGGAAAACTATCTAGTCCAAACCCCCCCCGCTAAAGTACATATACCTGGATCAAGGTTCACAGGAAAATGACCAGGTGGTTTTGAAAGTCTCTAGAGAATGAGGTGAGGAGAAAGTTCTTCCCAGAGAGAGTTGTTGGCCATTGGAATGTGCTGTCCAGGGAGGTGGTAGAGTTGCCGTCCCTGGAGGTGTTCAAGAGGGGATTGGACATAGCACTTGGTGCCATGGTTTAGTCATGAGGTCTGTGGTGACAGGTTGGACTTGATGATCTTTGAGGTCTCTTCCAACCTTGGTGATACTGTGTGATACTGTGTGAGAAGGAGACTTCAGAAGTTCTCTGGGCAGCAGGCTACAGCACTCTGGCACCCTCAGAGGAAAGAAACTTCTCTTTAAGGTCAAGTGAAACCTTCTGTGTTCTAGTATGTACCTGCTCCCCCTTGTCCTATCAATGGGCACCACTGAGAAGAGCTCAGGCCCAGCCTCATGACCTCTACCCTTTAGATATTGATATACATTTATAAAATCCCCTCTCAGTCTTCCCTTTTCCAGGCTAAACAGCCCTAGGTCTCTCATTCTCTCTTTATAAGTGAGATGCTTCATTCCCCATATAATTTCTGTGGCACTCTCTTGGACTCTCTCCAGCAGTTCCCTGTCTCTGTTGAACTGGTGAGCCTAAAACTGGATGCAATACTACAGGTGTGGCCTGAACAGGGCAGAGTAGAAGGGGATGAAGACCTCCCTCCACCTTGTGGCTGCACTCCTCTTAATGCACCTCATTGTTAACCAGCTCTCCTCGGCCCCTTCCCCCTCACCTGTTTCATACTTTGAGGATATCCAGCTAAGGTTGGGCCTCAGTCCGTGGAGGTAAAAGAGAAAGTCTGGGGGAAGAAAGACTTCCTTAGTCTCTCTGGAGAGTGACAGCAATAAGGAGCAATCTAAATCTACTCTAATTAATTTCAAACCATCATCCCTCATCCTATCACTGCAGGCCTTTGTAAACAGTCCCTCTGCAGCATTCTTCTAGGTCCCCTTGAAAGTGATAGATGCCTTACCAATAACCTTAGCTGTCTCCTTCTGCACTTGTGGGTGCATCCCATTGGGGCCTGTGGATTTGTGGGCGTCCATCTTGTCAAGGTGATCTTTAAGGCTGTCCTCCTAGAATAAGGAAGTCTTTCTGTAGTGAAGGATGCTTATGGTCAGGATTGTGCCCCAAACATTTCTGGAACATACTCTTCTGAGTGTTAACCCTCCTTTGTTTCCCCCTCCTTTCTGGGGGCGGCAGGAGGGGATCCTGGTGCCACTGAGTCCAGGTAAACAGCCTGGGCATAGCATATACTTACACCGTATTTGGTAGCTGTTAGTCCTTTGGTTAATCTTGCGTTAGCAACAGAATGCTCATTGCCCAGTATTCACTGGGGCAAATGATAAATAGGGGTCGTTTGGTAAATGAGCCCCCCCACATCGTGTTGGAGCCTGTGAGTGTGTGCGTGCCAGTGCTGCCGTGGTCCACCTTGTCCGAGACTCAAGCCAGTGCCCCAAGTGTCGTAGTTTGGGCTGGGTGCCCTCTGCTACAGGGGTGTTTTCTGTGTCCAGAAGTCCATCCCAGTGGGTGGACTCAGGAAATTAGGTATTTCTACCATAATCCCTTGCACCACTATAAATTTTGCGGTGGGGTCTGGCATTTCCTCTTTCCTTCCCTCTCCGAGACTTGGTAACTGGGGGAGAGATCTCCCGGCCATGGGCCTGATTGGGCCCAAGGCCACAGGGGGATGGGCAGTCTCAGGCCTGGCCAGCTGAGACTAGCCCAGCAGAGGGAGGGGGAAGAAGGAGCCCTGGGGGTTTTGGATGCACCCTCAGGTGGGGATGGGATGCCTCTGGGTTTGCTTTGGGATCTTTCTTTGTCACTGTGCTTTGAGTTTTCTGTAACATTCACTGCTTTCTATTTAAACTTTCATCACTTTTGCAATCCGTTTGCCTGAGTCGTTATTTCTGCCTGTGGTGGGGAGGGGATCTGCCCCAACCCATTACACCCAAGAGACCTCACGCTCCTTTGCCACCGTCACCCAGCTGCGTGCGGTGCCGTGGACAGTATCCCGTGGGATCGACCACTGCGCGATCCATTGCTGCAGGAGGAACGCCAGTAGCCCGTGTGAGCCAGCGTCGCTGACCTGCCACAGCCCCCCCTCGAGCGGGAGACCTTTGTGTCCTGGGAGAAGCAGCAGCCATGCGGTGCAGCCACGTGGCCAGCGCCATTTCCTGTCTCCGTGTTACAGTATCACAGTATCACAGTATAACTAAGGCTGGAAGAGACCCCAAGGATCATCAAGTCCAACCTGTCCCAACAGACCTCACGACTAGACCATGGCACCAAGTGCCACGTCCAATCTCCCCTTGAACACCTCCAGGGATGGTGACTCCACCACCTCCCTGGGCAGCACATTCCAATGACGAATGACTCGCTCAGTGAAGAACTTTTTCCTCACCTCGAGTCTAAACCTCCCCTGGTGCAGCTTGAGACTGTGTCCCCTTGTTCTGGTGCTGGTTGCCTGGGAGAAGAGACCAAACCCTTCCTGTCTACAACCACCTTTCAGGTAGTTGTAGAGGGCAATGAGGTCACCCCTGATCCTTCTCTTCTCCATGCTAAACAATCCCAGCTCCCTCAGCCTCTCCTCACAGGGCTGTGCTCAAGGCCTCTCCCCAGCCTTGTTGCCCTTCTCTGGACACGTTCAAGTGTCTCAATGTCCTTCTTAAACTGAGGGGCCCAGAACTGGACACAGGACTCAAGGTGTGGCCTAACCAGTGCAGAGTGCAGGGGCAGAATGACTTCTTGTCCTGCTGGCCACACTATTCCTAATGCAGGCCAGGATGCCATTGGCCCTCTTGGCCACCTGGGCACACTGCTGGCTCATGTATAGGTGGCTGTCAATCAGCACCCCCAGGTCCCTCTCTGTTTGGCAGCTCTCCAAACACTCTGACCCCAGCCTGTAGCTCTGCATAGGGTTGTCGTGGCCAAAGTGCAGCACCCAGCACTTGGACTTGTTAAATGCCATCCCATTGGACTCTGCCCATCTGTCCAGTCGGTCAAGGTCCCTCTGCAGAGCCCTTCCACCCTCTAACTGACCAACATCTGCTCCCAACTTGGTGTCATCTGCAAACTTGCTGATGACTGACTCAACCCCCTCATCCAGATCATCAATGAAGATGTTAAAGAGGATGGGGCCCAGCACTGGTCCCTGGGGCACACCACTGGTGACTGGCCGCCAGCTGGATGTGGCACCATTCACCACCACTCTCTGGGCTCGGCCCTCCAGCCAGTTCCTAACCCAGCACAGAGTGTTGCGGTCCAAACCACGAGCTGACAGCTTAGCCAGCAGTTTACTGTGGGGGACGGTGTCAAAGGCCTTGCTGAAGTCCAGGTAGACCACATCCACAGGCCTCCCCACGTCCACCAGACGGGTCACCTGATCATAGAAGGAGATCAGGTTGGAGAGGCAGGACCTGCCCTTCCTAAATCCATGTTGGCTGGACCTGAGCCCTTGGCCATCCTTCAGGTGCGCAGTTACTGCCGCCAGGATAATCTGTTCCATCACTTTCCCTGGCACTGAGGTCAGGCTGACTGGCCTGGAGTTTCCAGGTTCCTCCATCCGTCCCTTCTTGTGGATGGGGACCACATTGGCCAGTTTCCAGTCATCTGGGACCTCTCCAGTGAGCCAGGACTGGAGGAAAATGATGGAGAGCGGCTTGGCCAGCTCATCTGCCAGCTCTCTCAGCACCCTAGGATGGATCCCATCCGGTCCCATGGACTTGTGGGTGTCCAAGTGGCTCAGCATGTCCCCAACTAATTCCTCATGGATTTCTGGGGCATTACACTGCTCCCTGACCCTATTACCCAGCTCACATCCATGCCACGTTTCTGGACTATAAATATTATTAAGGGGTGACCTCACGAAGTTCTCAGCTTGTAAGTCAAACCTTTCTTTATAGAGTTTCCAGTTAAGGTAGCGTTTGGATTTCTCCGAGTGGAGGGTTGCCGATCGCCGACCAACCCCTCCCCCCGCCGCCTTCTGAATTAGTTTCGATTCTAAGTTCTGTGAATTGTTTGATTCAAGTGCCCATACATAAACATTCTGTAAAGATTGTTTCACTGACTGGATATAGATACCTATGAAGGGTGACTGTAAATACCCCGTTACAGAGTTTATATATATATATATAAATAAATTAAACATATATTTTCGTTGGTATATCTGCCGCTCATTTTCTGAGGGCATATTCACAACACTTTCTTTCTCCAGACTTTCTCTTTTACCTTCAGGTACTGATGCCCAACCTTAGCAGGAAAGACTGAAGCAAGAAAGGCATTCAGTAACTCTGCCTTGCTGTATCCTCCGTCACCAGGTCACCTACTTCATCCAGCAGCAGGCATACATTTTGCCTGGTGTTTCTTTTCCTGCTGATATATTTGTAGAAGCTCTTACTTTTTTACATCCCCTACCAGATTTAATTCAAGAAGGCCCTAACTTCCCATCAAGTCTCCCTACATACTCTGGCACTGTTCCTACAATCCTCCAAAGTAGTCGGTCCCTTTTTCCTTCTGTGTGGGAGACTTTGAGTTTTCCCAGAAGCTCCTGCTTCATCCATGCAGGTCTCTTGCTTCACCTGCTTTATTTCTTACTTGTGGGGATGCATCAATTTTGAGCTTGGAGGAGGTGCTGTTCTTTGCCCCCCTTATCTTTCAGAGCCTTAACCCATGGGGTTCCTCCAGGTAGGTCTCCAAAGAGGTCAAAGTTGTCTCTCTGGAAGTGCAGGGTTGCAAATTTTTGATGGGAGTTCAGAGCTGCACTTTAGCAATGGTGTGGCAGGCAGCATGCTATGTTTGGCTGTCAATTTCTGGCTATGAGTAATGGAAGTGGTCTGAAATTAATGAACTACTTATGTTTAAATCTAGAAAATTATTGTTATAAGGCCAAGCACAGAACCAGTTTATGCAGAGGACTAGCTACTTGTGGTTATGGTTAAAAACTTTAGCAGAGCTAAGTGTTTATCTTGGACTAGCTATTTTGCTATTGAAAAATTACCACTAATAATTTTAATTACCGTGTTCCTGTGCATCCAGATCTTGTAGCAGGATTGAGTGACCATAGCCAGTGTGTATGGCAGGCCTCAGTATCACCTGCTTCTTGTTCCCAAAATTCTCTGCCAGAATTCCTCCCAACAGAGCTTGCTGCCCACCTAGCCCTTCTCTTGCCCTGGTTTAGCATGCTTGTATTTGTCCTGACCGATCTTGTGGTTGTGCTTGTAACTCTGAATTCATCACCCTGTCAGGAGAGGCTGAGGGAGCTGGGGTTGCTTAGCCTGGAGAAGAGGAGGCTCAGGGGAGACCTTGCTCTCTACAACTACCTGAAGGGAGATTGTAGCCAGGTGGGGGTTGGTCTCTTCTCCCAGGCAAGCAGCACCAGAACAAGAGGACAGTCTCAAGCTGCGCCAGGGGAGGTTTAGGCTCGAGGTGAGGAGAAAGTTCTTCCCAGAGAGAGCGATTTGCCATTGGAATGGGCTGCCCAGGGAGCAGGGAGGTGGTGGAGTCCACCATCCCTGGAGGTGGTTAGGAGGAACCTGGATGAGGCACTTGGTGCCATGGTTTAGTTGATTAGATGGTGTTGGGTGATAGGTTGGACTCAATGATCTTGAAGGTCTCTTCCAACCTGGTCTGGACTATTCTATTTCTATTTCTTTTCTATTCTATTCCTTTCTCTTTGACCATGCCAACACTGCTGTTTTTTGGTTAATATGGCCAAATACATTGTATTTCAGACTTAGCCCCTCTCCTCCCAGCGTTTCTCTTCAGCTCCTCGTTTGGCTGTTTGGCTGCTTGCCTGTTTGTTGGCTCAGTCTTGTGTGTGTGTTGTTGTTTTTTTTTTTATTGCAATAAATTGGTTGTTTGGTTTAACGGCCCAGTTGCCAGTGAAACTGATTATTGCAAGCAGGTAATTATTGTGACTAGATAATTATCTCTGGCTGCTTCGGAAAATAATATTCTCAGCTGCACCTCGATGTTTTGGTTTGTTGTTTGTTTTTTTTTTCTCTGTAAATGTCTCAACATTTCCCTTACAGCAGGGAACCCACTATCCACTTTTGAAGCTCACTGCCTGTGACATTTTTGCTTCATCTTTTATTAACGTGTCACAACGTTGTAATACAGATTACGAGGATGTTCTTGATTATAGATGGATAAACCTAAGAACGCTGTAAAAATCACCGCTTAATTCCAACCTTTCTATTGAATGTCAAGACTGTGTTATTTGCTGCTGTTTGTTTGTTTTTGGTGAATGTAATTCCGTTTCAGCGCAGGGTGAGGAGGGCTGAAGTGTCAGCTCTGGAGAGAGGGAAGAGTGGTAGCCCTGAGGGCTGCAGTCTCTTCTCATGCCGATATCCTTGGAGCCGCTACCGGGGCCCTGCCGGGCCCGAGGAGCTGCCTCTTCCTCACCTCCCTTGGTGTTCGGGCCTGTCGGAGGGTCCCGGCTGGGTCCCGTCTGCTGGCGGTTCCACGTCCCCGAAAGCAGCCGTGCCCACGGGAGGCAGCTTTCCCACGGCAGTGTGCCGCGGGCCGTGGGCAGCTCCCTGAGGCGGGGGGGAGCCTGCGCGCCTCCCGCCCTTCCCGCCGAGACCGCCCACGCCTGTGTCACGTGCCGGAGGGGCGTGCACGGTACATGATGGTGGCGGCGCGGCCCGGCGACGGGGGCGGCGGCAGCAGAGGGTAGAAAATGGCGGATTTCGAAGAGCTGAGGGTGAGGCGGGAGAGAGACGGCCGTAGGAGAGACGTAGACCAGGTGTCACCTGGGCGCTCCCGGGACGAGGAGCTCCTCACCCACCCTCCCTTCCCCGGCCTATCCTCGCGGGGAGCCCCCTGCTGCACCCCTTGGTGCTTCCCGGGGATGCGTGGGGGGGGGAGGGAGCGGTGAACCATCGGCGCTTTTCGCGGAGGCGGCAGCCCGTAACGGAAAGCACCGGGGGTCCGCGGCCTCTTGCGCCTTTCCTGGGGAGGAAGCGGGGCCGTCGTGAAGCGCGACTGGGGAGCGGCGGGCGGCGAGGCGCCGTCGTCCCGAGGAAAACCCTTCCTGTCGCGTCCCCGCGGGTGGGGGTGTCTGTGCTGGGGCAGCCCGCTCTCCTTCCCTGCCGTGCGGATTGTGCTGATGCTCGGGTTCTCCTCGCTTCCCGACATTTTAAAAGCCGTTTGGGTTCTGACGTGCGGCCCCTCCGGCGGAGGAGCCGGGCCTGAGCCCGATCCCGCAGGCTCGCACGATACCCCCGGAGGGGCTCCGCGCCCTCGCCGGGGACCCGCGCCGTGGTGCGCTGGTTGCGAGCTGGAGGGAGAATGCTGAATAATTCCTGGCTCTCTAAAAATTCGTTAACAGCTTTCTAACCGGGAAAACTGCACCTATGTATCATGACATTCAGTATTTCTTTTCAGACCGGTTCTGTTTTCAGTGGAATGGTTTTTATATTGCACTCGTGGAGTTTTCTGTTACATATTTTTTAGTGTGTGTGTGGGGCGGCCTTTCATATTGTAAGGTGTGTACACAAAGAGCTGAGTGAATAATTTCTGTTTTCCCTTGCATTTCTGGCACAATCTGTGAGCATCTTTGTTTGGAAGGAGAATGTCGTCCTTCTGCAGCTTCCACACCTGCAGAAGTGCCAGCGAGGGAATATTGCATGTACACTGAGCCCCTCGAACCTAGGCTTCCCTACAGAAGGAACAGAAGTCAGATAGATAGGAAGCGCTGTGAGTTAGACTTCAGTGAAGAGAATTGATGGCTGAACTGACTATACTCAGAGCCACAGTAGGAAGTATGCTGCAGTCATCAGAGAATTTCCTACAGTAAGGCTTCTTCCAGGACTAAACACTGCTTGGTTTGAAGTGGCTTCAGTGTAGCTGAGGAGCTCAGTTATAAAAACCTCGTAGAAAGAGCTGGGTTTCTTTGAGGACAGCAGTGCTCTATCAACCTTAAGAAGGGTTAGTTAGTTAATTAGTTTGTTTTCATGAATTAAAATGGTTTGGAGGTTTAGGTGTGTTCATGTGGGGGTTTTGGGGTTTATTTTGTGTTTTTGCTGATTTTCAGTGCTCTCTCAAAGTGTGTTAGATATGTAGGAAGTGCAGATAGCACTCCTTGGTAGTAGCTCCTCCAGGCTTGAGCTGGAACAGTGATCTGTATTTTCCAAAGCTCTGTAATTACTTAAGTATTGATAGGCTGGGAATTGAATACCTGAATACCTTTGGAATTATATATGCATCTGAGTTGCTTGCCAAAAATCACACAGAAAGTATGGAGGAGAAAGAGATTTGGGTTTCAGGCCCACTACAGGACTCCCTTTTGTCACTCGAAAGAATAGGTATCTGCAGTTAAAATACTAGTCTGAAGAAATGTCTTTTGATAATCCCATTTGTCTTACTGGAGAACTGAAGTGCCTGTGAAGTGCATCTGTTATCTTGGAGGTTCTCTAAGTGTTCATCATTCAGCTGATAATTATGCACCCTCCGTTTTGGGGAAAGCTCTAGACGTTTTCTGAAAGAGAAGGCTGCCTCATGTTTTCAAGGCCTTTGCAGTAGTGGGGGTTTTTGTTGTTTTGCCTTTTTTTTCCTCTCTCTTTTCTTTTAGAAGATACTTTTGAATATGTCTGCTTGAATACTAGGCCTTTGGTTTGCAATTGTAATTTTTTTTCAGACAACCAGTTATTCCTGCCTTTGGCCAAAACTCAAAGGAGATGTTTCCCCTCTTCCTCTTTTTTCCACCCTGTTTCCCCTCCCCACTTCTTTCCGCCCTCCCCCCAGAGATTGTTGTGAATTGAACTTTGAGGATTGATCTTAAACTGCTGCTTTATAGACTAAAATACAGGATGGTTTTAAGGCAGTATTGTTTTCTGCTCTGTTAATTGTAGTTTCCTCTAGTGTGTGATCTCTACCTGCCTTAGAAAAGGCCACTTGGGCAATTTGGAAAGTTGAATTTGTTTTAGTAAGTTGTTGGGGACTGACTAAAGGCAGGAGGCCAGAGTTCTCTCTTAAATCCTGTTTTTGAGGGAAATGTGCTTGGACAGCATCTTTCTATTCTCAGGGCAAAGGATTGTTTTAAGATTTGTCAATGCCATCCTCTGGATCTCTCAAGTAAAAGTTCTGGGCAGCTCTGACCAAAAGGTGTAGGTTAAGAAAACAGACTCAGAGGAACGTGCTGTTACATTATGCCTTTTGGAAAGCTTAGTTGTTAAAGGATTTGGGAATGGCAGTCACCCCAGTCACTACTTTTCAAGAAGCTGGTGAAAATGTTCAATATAAAACCTACCTTTCCAAACCTTCAGATTAGCCCTTAATTAGTGGTATTTACTGAATTTTGTAAATTGCAAGCTTGTGGAGCATTGGGGAGTGGCTGAGAGGTAGCGAGCACAACTGTGTTTTGAGATCCAGTCTCCAGACCCACTGTTCACAGATGTGTTTTCAGACATGGCTCATATGTTTATCCATAGTCCTCACTCACAGGGAGCCTGATGAGTGTCACAGGGATTACACTGGCATAGGTGGATGTGGAGCAGGAGTCAGCAGTCTACTGATTAGGCCAGAGAAAGCATTTGAGCGTGTTTCTGGGTGGAACTGGCCTATGACTGGGGCACTACATCTCCTTTTCAGAGCCACCTGTGAGAAGGCAATGCAAACTCCCAACAAATTCTAGAACCACCAAGATTTGGTTTGATGCTATAGCTTCTGTCCTGACAAACTGCTTCAGCTGTGAGGGTCTAACTTGGCTTTGGCGAGGCTTTTTGACACATTCTAGTAGGTAAGCTTAGGAAGCATATGGGTTAAAGGAGTGGACAGTGTGGTAGATTGAGAGCTGCTTGAATGACAGAGCTCAGAGGCTTGTGATCAACAGTGCAGGGTCTAGTTGGAGGCCTATGGTGTTCGCCAGGGGTTATTAGTGGTTCCAGTCTTGTTCAAGATACTCATCAGAGACCTGAATGAAGGGATGAAGTATACCCTCAGCAAGTTTGCTGAGATAAAACTGGGAGGAGTTGCTGACACACCAGAAGGCTGTTATGTCATTCAGTGACACCTGGGCAGGCTGGAGAATTGGGCAGAAGAGAGCCTCATCAATTCAGCAAGGGAAGGTGTAGGGTCCTGCACCTGAGGAGTATTAACTCCATGCACCAGAACAGACCTACTGGAAAGCAGCTCCGCAGAGAAGGACCTGTGAGTGCTGCCGCACAGCAGGTTTACCATGAGCCAGCAATGTGACCTCATGGTCAAGAAAGCCGAGGGTATTCTAGCATGCATGAAGAGTGTGGCCAGCAGGCTGAGGGAGATTCTCCTCCCCCTCCTCTCTGATCTGGTGGGGCTGCACCTAGAGCATTGTGTTCAGTCCTGGCCTTCCCACCTCAAGAGGGAGAGAGAGTTACTTGGAGAATCACAAGGGTGAGGGGACTGGAGCATATCTTGTATGAGGAGATGCTAAGAGGCCTGAGGCTCCTTAGTGTGGAAAAGAGAAGACTCTCTGAGAGTCTTATAAATGCGTATAAATATGTAAAGGGTGGAGGTCATGAGGATGGGGCTGGGCACGTTTCAGTGGCGGCCAGTGATAGGACAGGTGGCAACAGTTACAAACTAGAACACTTGAGCTGAAGAAGCTTCTTTCCTTTGAGAGTGACAGACTGCCCAGAGAAACTGGTGTTCTCCAGAGGTCTCTTCCAATCTCTACTATTCTATGATTCTAAGGTCACTGCCAGACCCTCTGTTCACTCTATTATAGCTGTGTTAATAACATTGTATTGTGTGTGATGACCAGTTTGGGGTGGTTGATGTAGCTGTCAAATTTTAAGTTGATCTGGAGTAATCTTTAGGCAGAAAAGATGTTGAGAAGTGTCTGTTGCTGTACTGATCTTTAGGTTGCAGTTCACATTTGAATGTATTATGTAAGATAATTTCTGATAAAATACTTTTAATGACCTGTTATTTGCTGTCATCTCCTGTCTGTAAGTAATTTCTCTTTCTTAGATATATTTTCACCTTTTTAGACCAGTGAGGCTTATAGTGGTGCCTTTAAAGTTTGTATCTATCACAGTATCACCAAGGCTGGAAGAGACCTCAAAGGTTGAGTCCAGCCTGTCACCACAGACCTCATGACTAGACCATGGCACCAAGTGCCACGTCCAATCCCCTCTTGAACACCTCCAGGGATGGTGACTCCACCACCTCCCTGGGCAGCACATTCCAATGACGAATGACTTGCTCAGTGAAGAGCTTTCTCCTCACCTCAAGCCTAAACTTCCCCTGGCACAGCTTGAGACTGTGTCCCCTTGTTCTGGTGCTGGTTGCCTGGGAGAAGAGACCAACCCCTTCCTGGCTACAACCACCTTTCAGGTAGTTGTAGAGAGCAATGAGGTCACCGCTGAGCCTTCTCTTTACCAGGCTAAACAATCCCAGCTCCCTCAGCCTCTCCTCACAGGGCTGTGCTCAAGGCCTCTCCCCAGCCTTGTTGCCCTTCTCTGGACACCTTCAAGTGTCTCAATGTCCTTCCTAAACTGAGGAGCTCAGAACTGGACACAGGACTCAAGGTGCAGCCTAACCGGTGCAGCGTACAGGGGCACAATGACCTCCCTGCTCCTGCTGGCCACACTATTCCTAATACAGGCCAGGATGCCATTTGCCCTCTTGGCCACCTGGGCACACTGCTGGCTCATGTTTAGGCGGCTGTCAATCAGCACTCCCAGGTCCCTCTCTGTTTGGGAGCTCTCAGCCACTCTGACCCCAGCCTGTAGCTCTGCATGGGGTTGCTGTGGCCAAAGTGCAGCACCTGGCACTAGGACTTGTTGAATGCCATCCTGTTGGACTCTGCATCTAGAGTAATTAACAATTAATATGCTGAGATACAGGGATGGATGAGACAAAGGAGGTGATGTAGCTGATAGGAGTTAAAATATGAGGCTGCAGTGAAATGGGCCAAGCTTTGCTTTAAATGTCCTATATGGGATGAACACAAGCATTTGATTCAGGATTTCTGTTGTTATGTTAGGTGTCTGCAACTTTGAAGTCTTAGTTGGGAGCCAGGCTTGGTTTTAGTCCAAAGAAAAATCTCTGTAATTCTGGGGACCTGATGGTCATGTTGATTGCACCAACTGCTGTGTTCTTCAGGGCTGCTTTTATTGTGCTATGCTACTTGCAGAAGTTTAGTAGTATCGTCATTGTTTCCCAGAACTTGCAGTTTTTAATCTCTAGCAACATCCGTTTCAAGAATCCATTTGTATTTGTGTTTAGGGTCAGCGTAGACACGAGCTGGCAGTTTCTTACCACTGTTGCACGTTTCTAGCCTGCTGTAAATTGGCTTGTATGCATGTCTGTTGGAAAAGATGTCACACATACACGTGTCTGCTGTGAGTGTCCAGAAAAGGCAGGAGCAAGAGATTGTGGTGTTGGTCCTTTTCTGTGTAGCCCTCGGTCACATCAGAAAATGCTTGGGGCTGAAGTGGTTGGAGACTGAATGGAACTCTTGAGTCGAGTTGGATTGCTTCTGTAGGATTTAGTGTCCACTACTAGCTACTGGAGCAACCACAACTGTTCCTGTGGTTGGTGCTTGTAATAGATACATGTCAAGATCTCAAGAGGTACCTTTGCTTCATTTGTATGTGTAAATACAATGTCTGTTAAAATTGCAGGTAGCTTTGATGGGGAGTGTGGAGAACCGTGTATCTTGTTTGAAAGATACATTTGATTCCCTACTTTGGTCTGAAACATGCCTGCCCTTCATTTCAGCAGTGTGTCAGTGTTTCCTGGACTCCTTAGCATCATCATCCCTGTGAAATGAGTGCCATTCCAGATACACCTACAGCTTAATGCTTTAGAACAGTATTTCTGCTTATGAATCATGGTTGCTATAGTTTAACAATAAGAAACAAAACAAAAAAATTCCTGTGGAACTTTTTGTGACCTTCAAGTGTGAATTTCAGGGGGATGAAAATGTATCTGGAATACAAAAATACTTAATTTAGAATAGAATTAACCAGGTTGGAAAAGACCTTTGAGACCATCAAGTCCAGTCCATATTTATCCAGTCTTATTTCCTTTCTTAAAATGCTGTCAAACTACTCTTTGAACACAGAGAGAAACATTAAAAATAAAATGGCTGTGCTTAAAAAAATTGGGCTGTGCAGCTGTAAAGAACTTAAGAGAAAAAATGTGGTATTTATATGACACAGCTTGAATGCCTAATCTTAATTCAGTGATGTGAAAAGCATGTTAACAGCTTGGCTATAGTCTTCTGCAGTATTGCTGGAATCACCAAAGAAAACAACTTGGTAGGATTTGCTGTAATATCTGCAGTAATATCTGTCCTGCACCATGATCCTAAATACACCTAAGCATATGTTATGCCTTCATAAAACCTTATTGGCTGTAATGAATGTCTGCTTTGATAGACCTGTAAACAGTTATAAACTAAAATGTGTAGATCTGACTGAGTTTCCAGCTGTGGTGTTGTTGCCTAATAAGAATGTAGAATCAGCTTTAGAGAATGTTGCAAAAGCCGTTGTTTAATTACTTGCACTAAAACTTGCTTTTGCAAGACGTCTTTTACAAATGTGTAAGGTTTCGGTATTAGTGGAAAAGCTGGGCTTGTTTAATGTATAGATGGGCAGAGTCCAGGGGCATGAGATTGAACACATCCAAATGTCAGGTTCTGCACATTGGCCACAACAACCCCATGCAGTGCTACAGGCTGGGGTCAGAGTGGCTGGAGAGCAGCCAGGCAGAGAGGGACCTGGGAGTACTGGTTGATGGTAGGCTGAACATGAACCTGCAGTGCAGCCAGGGGGGCCAGTGGAGGCATCAGGAGCAGGGAGGTCATTCTCCCCCTGTACACACTGCACTGGTTAGGCCGCACCTCGAGTCCTGTGTCCAGTTCTGGGCCTCTCAGTTTAGGAAGGAGGTTGACTTGCTGGAGCGTGTCCAGAGAAGGGCAATGAAGTTGGTGAGGGGTCTGGAGCACAGCCCTATGAGGAGAGGCTGAGGGAGCTGGGGTTGCTTAGCCTGGAGAAGAGGAGGCTCAGGGGTGACCTTACTGCTTTCTACAACTACCTGAAGGGAGGTTGTAGACAGACGGATGTTGGTCTCTTCTCCCATGCAACCAGCACCAGAGCAAGAGGACACAGTCTCAAACTGCACCAGGGGAGGTTTAGGCTGGAGGTTAGGAACAGAGAGAGAGAGTGATTGCCCATTGGAATGTGCTGCCCAGGGAGGTGGTGGAGTCACCATCATTGGAGGTGTTCAGGAGGAGAGTTAATAGGGTGCTTGGTGGTATGGTTTAGTTGATTAGGTGGTGTTGGATGACAGGTTGGACACCATGACCTTGAAGGTCTCTTCCAACCTGGTTTATTCTATATGTTTACACCTAAGTATTTTTAGTGGGGGTGTAAGTGTAAAATACTGCTGACTGTGGTATTGAGGCCAGCCTGTGTCTTCTGATAAAATGAAATCCTTTAGTAACAAATGGCTGGTTTGTGGAATTTTCACATAAAATGTTAGCTGTTTCAAGGCATGATTGACTGCACATTTCACATTGATTAACTTACAGGAATGCACAGAAGGTGACAGGAAGGGTAATAGCCAGTATTTTGCAATACATGCTGCTTCCTTAATGTAAAGGATTATTTTATTCATTTTCACTCTGGGTACAGAATCCAGAGTTGTGCTTGCTGCTTGCATCTGAAATAAAGGAGCTGACATTGCGTGTCAGGCTTTTACTTGGAAGCATGCAGCATGTTTCTCAGTAAATTCTTCAATACCAGTATTTTATCACAGTTTCTCCTTTATGTGGCATGACTATAAAGCTGTCATAGTACTTTAAGCTGTTTTTGTGAGTACAGAAGCACTTTATTTTCTTCACCCTGTTTGACTGTGAGACTAAGGAAAGGTAGACGTGGAATGCCAGGAAGAACTAATCTCCCAACAGCTTACAATCTAGATGGAGTTCTGTCTCCATGTCCTCTTTCTTGTATTGTTTTGCTCTTGAGAGAACTTACTGGGATGAAATTAAGTTGACATCTTCTCTTGGCATCTTCAAAAGTTAGGGTGAGCTACTCAACACCTCACATGACGCTGCTTTCACTGGGAATTGCATCTGTGGTGCATTTATAGATGGGGTGTTGATGAGTACCAGTTTGGGGACTGCTGGGTTAGTTCCCTGACAACTGCTTGATAGAAGTGTCACTGTACCCAATCTAGCTGTCTGGAAATGGTGACATTCAGTATTTGAAAGTCAGAGCCTCATCCCCTCAGTGAGGGAAAGGTGTGCCTGATGAGAGTACTACTACAGTATTTCAGATGGTTGTTTTGATATGCACAAATAAGGCAGCCTTTAAAAAGGCAGCAGGTCCTGGCTGCTTGCTTCTGCTTCCTTGATACAAAGGGACAGATTGGATCAGTGGGCTGAGGCCAGTGGTATGAGGCTCAGGTTGAGCAAGGCTGAGTGTCAGGTCCTGCACTTGGGTCAGAACATTCTTATGCAACGCTATAGACTTGGAGAATGGAAGGCAGCCTGTCAGAAAAGGACTTGTTGATTGATAGTTGGTTAAATATGAACCAACAGTGTGCTTAGGTGGCCAAGAAGACAAATGGCTTCCTGGCAGCAGGACCAGGGAAGTGGTTGTGCCTCTATACTTGAGACTGGTGAGGCTGTACCTCAAATACTGCTTAGTTTTGTACCCCTCACTGTAAGAAGGGCATTTTTTTGCCTCAGGGTGCCCAAAGAAGGGCAGTGAAGCTGAGGGAACTGGGGTTGTTGATCCTGAAGAAAAGGAGGCTTAAAGGAGACCTTGTTGCACAACTATCTGAAAAGGAGGGTAGTGAGCTGTCTCTTCTGCCGAGTAACAGGTGATAAGAAATGGCCTAAGTTGTGGCTTGTTTAGGGTGGACATAAGGAAAAAATTACTGTTATGCCCTAGAAGGTGGAGTCACTGTTCCTCGAAGTATTTTGTAAACTTGTAGATATGGTCCTTGATATGGTTTAGAGGTCTCTTCCAGCCAAAACAGTTCTGTTATTCTGTGATTTGGAGTTCAGTTTTCATTAGTTCCCTGATCTGTCTTGCTGTGCAAACAACTCCCTATTCTCTCCTTAATGTTGAGAATTAAGGGCACAGGGAGAGTTTAGTCTTTCTTTGGTGGCTGACTGCATGGTTGTAGCATAGCTGCGTTAAGACTTCAGCTGAGGTGTGATATGTGCTGGAACACATGGGTGTAAACTGTGTACTGAGAGTTGGGGAAGACTAAATCCAAAATGCAGTGTTTTGATCTGTATCCCTTTTAAAAGTAGTTTCCAAAGCTTTAAATATTGCATACTGGATTCCTGTTTAAAAGTCAGCAATGCACTTTTGAACTGCTGCTTTAACAAATCTTTTATGATCCCAGATGTCTACTTGCACATGCTGTTAGGGCCTTCATCTGCCAGTCACAGAATCAGCCAGGTTGGAAGAGACCTCCAAGATCATCAAGTCCAGCTGATCGCCCAACCTTAGCTAATCAACTGGACCATGGCAATAAGTGCCTCAGCCAGTCTTTTTTTAAACAACTCCAGAAATAGTGACCCCACCACCTCCATGAGCAGCCCATTGCAGTACAGATTAAAGTCAGACGTTCTTAGGGCTTTAAAACTTCTATGGTGGAAGAGTCCCACAGAAATAAGAAGGAAAAAGACTGGAGAATTGTATACCTCTAAAAAGTGATTGCTCAAAAATTAGATGATGCACCTATGCTAAGTTACTAATATGGGATAATGGGGGAGTTGCATAGTGGCTTTTTTTAGTGTCTTTCTGTTTTTTAAATGAGAACATGTTTTTATGAGTCTCATAGTTTAGTTCTCAGTCTTCCACAACTAATACAAATAAAGAGCAACATTTCTTTTGAGGAGATCTTTGTGTCTTGCAATACCAGAAGGTGATACATAAAGGACAGGAAGTTTCTGTGATGTCCTTGGAAGAACCAGTTGTGAGTTTTAAATAGTTTGCTGGTAGTTATAAGGAGGCTTTTAAAAAGTGTCCATCTTGCTGTGCTGTCCTGTTGAGTGAAACCTGATGTGCCTGTCTCTGAAGCAGGCATTTAACATGACATTGAAAATAAAGGACATTTCAGAATAGACTATGAAGTACTTAAACACTTACTTCTCAAAACATTTTGAAAGATAGGTGATAATTAATCTGTTTGGTTTTTTTTTTTGGTGTTGGGTGTTTGCTTATTTCATGAAGTGAGGCCTGATGTTTTGTGTTAAATTTAGGGGCAGAAGTGTAAAATGTAACAGCACTGCATGGGTTGCATTAAGAATGTTGTTGCTATTTTTTGGGCATGAAAACCATTAGAAGTCTTTGAAAACATTGACACGGCTGAACTCATCCTTCATCCTGGGTGCTGTTTCCTCATTGTAAACTAACTGTGCTCTTGTGTGGAGTTAAGGGTATTAGTAAGATAAGTGTGAGACTGGAGTGATGAAAGTTCTGATGCTTCAAAAGGGCCTTCTTGGGGTGCTGTTGGCTGACTTGTGCTTCTCCTTTCTAGAATATGATATCAAGCTTTCGTGTTTCTGAGCTGCAAGTGTTGCTGGGCTTTGCTGGGCGTAACAAGAGCGGGCGGAAACATGACCTTCTGATGAGGGCTCTGCACTTGCTGAAGAGCGGCTGCAGCCCAGCGGTTCAGATCAAGATACGAGAACTTTACAGGCGCCGGTACCCCAGGATAATTGAAGGACTTGCAGACTTGTCAGCTGCCAAGCCCTCAGTTTTCAACTTGGACAGCAATCCCTTGCCTGTTGAGGCTGACCTGGCTGTTGCTGGCATTCACCCATTCCCTTCTACATCAGTCACACCTCAGTCTCCCTCCTCACCTGTCAGCCCCGTGCTCCTCCAAGACCCCAAGACCCACTTTGAGATGCAGCAGCCATCCCCTCCAATTCCACCTGTTCATCCTGATGTTCAACTGAAAAGCCTCCCTTTTTATGACGTGCTTGATGTGCTTATAAAACCTACAAGTTTAGGTAAGTGTTTAATGGCTCTGCAGGTTGCTTGCTTTATGAAATAGGTGTTGCTTATGACAATAGGAAGTCCAGGCTTAGGTGTTTTTTTGCAGCTGTGGAAAAGGGGAAAGTCCCTGCCTTTCTCCCTTGCCTTGCTTTCACTACTTAATCTTGCAATATTTAAGAAAAATATCTGTCATTTGAATAACTTAGTAATAGAGTAGAGCAGTCCAGTTGGAATCTACCTACAATGATCTAACTGCATGCCCACTACAGGAGGGGCTGACCAAAAGTTAGAGTAATGTTAGCCAAATGTCTCTTAAAGGCAGGCAGGCTTGGAACGTTGACTGTGTCTCTAGGAAGCCTGCTCCAGTGTTTCACTACCCTCTTGGTGAAGAAGTAACTTCCTAATATCTAGTTTGAACCTTCACTTCTGGCTGGAAGATGTGCACCTGAGGTGTCTTCCTGGTACAACTGAGAAACACATCTGTCAGGGCCAATAGGAAAAGAGTTTCAGGTCAATAATTTATAAGTTGCAATAACAAAGTGACAAACCAGTGAAACCGTTTTGTTTGTGCTTACTTCACTGTAAAAATTCTGCAGGTTCAGAGTAACAATCCACGGAAGCATTTTTGTTTAGGCTTAATTCACTGTAACAATTTTGCAAGGTTCTGTATAGGGAGCACTGAGTTAGATACTTTGTGCAACGAGGTTCAGTGCGCTCACACTAGAGGTTTCAGTCATGACCTGGTATCCTGAGCCAACCGTGGGCAGTGGGGGAGGTGGTGCTAAGATTCAAAAACATGCCTTGGAGTAAATAAAGACAACAGACAGTTGGGTTTGTAGAGCCAAGGAAAACTCAGGTTAATGGACTGGAGAAGAGGGAAAATGGGAAGAAAGAGGAGATAGGAAAGAGTTAAACCCTTCTGCCAGGCCAGCAGCTCCTGGTGAGGGCTATTAAAGGCCATCAAAACCACCACCCCGTCTATTCAGACCAGGTAGTAATGTCACACCTTGTTTGAGACAATCGAGTCCTCATGAGCTATCAGCCCTGCCCTGGCACACATTGTTTGGAGACAATAGAGGATTGGGCTGTCACATATACCCTATGTTAGAATGTATAGTGGACCTTTACAACAACCTCAAATCTCACTTTAGCTTCCTCAAATGCTTTCACTCTTAAACATATATTTAATTATTTGGAAGTAAGTTGTGTTTTGTCTTCACACTATTCAACCTGTCTTTACCATACATAATAGAAATTATTTCCCAACTGTTTATTGGCGTTCTTTAGAAACGTTTCAGCTTTTGGCAAGCTATTTGTGTTGTCTTCCAACATTTTAGTTTAAGTTACAGGTTGTGACTTGCACCTCAATGAGGCATACACTGAACAGTGGTCATCCTCCAGTGCCTAAAGCAACGAACCATAGAATGGTTTGGGTTGGAAGTGACCTTAAAGATCATGTAGTTCCAACCCTGCTGCCATGGGCAGGGACACCTTCCACTACACCAGGTTGCTCTGAAAACCTCCAGGGAGGGGGCATTCACTGTCTCCCTGTGCAACCTGTTCCAATGTCTGACCACACTCACTGCAAAGAATTTCCTCCTAATACCAAATACACCCTTTTCTAGCTTAAATCCACTGTCTCTTGTCCTATCACAAAAAACTCTTTAAAAAGTCTCTTCCTAGCTCTCTCATAGGCCTCCTTTAGGTACTGGAAAGCCTTGTCTTCTCCAGGCTGAACAGCCCCAACTCTTGCATACCCGCAAAGAGGAAAGCAGGAAAGAATGCTGGGATACCTGCCTGGATGAGCAGGGAGCTCCTGGACACACTGGCACACAAAAAGAAACTCTACAAGGAGTGGAAGAAAGGACAGCTGGAATGGGGGCATGTAAGGAAGCTGCCTGAGCAGCAGGTGACCTGCTTAGAAAAGCTAAAGCTCAGTTAGACTTCAATTCAGCCAGGGAGATCCAGGGGAACAGTAAACACTTCTATAGGTACATTAATGGTAAAAAGAAGCCTGGGGAAGGTCTGGACCCCTTCAGAAAGCAAACAGGTGAGCTGGTGATGAGTGACATGGAGAAGGCTTTAAAAAGAATGTATGTAGGTATTCTTTTGCACTAACAGGAAAACACAAGAGCAGGTGTAGGGTTTAGTTTTAGCTCACACTCGGTTCAATAACAAAGTACTTCCATGACCTAAGTAGTAATTTAAAATTAAAAATACTGTTCATGGTGTGTGTGCACATACATGCACAACGTAGCTGTTGTAAGTTATTCAAGGAGCTTGATGTATGTGCTTGTTCCACTTGTGTTCTATTTTCTGTTTGTGTTCTTTGTGTGGGTTTCTGTGGGCATAGAGATCTTCTCTGAATGACATTCTGTACAAGACAGTCTAGCAATAGTTTAGAATCATAAATCATAGAATCAACCAGGTGGGAAGAGACCTCCAGATCATCCAGTCCACCCTATAACCCAGCCCTATCCAATCAACCAGGCCATGGCAGTAAGTACCCCATCCAGGCTTTTCCTGAGGATCTCTCCAGTGATGGTGACTCCACCACCTCCCTGGGCAGCACATTCCAATGGCCAACCTCTCTCTCTGTGAAGACCTTCCTAATGCCCAGCCTGAACCTCCCCTGGCACAGCTTGAGACTGTGTCCTCTTGTTCTGGTGTGGGTTGCCTGGGAGAAGAGACCAACCCCCACCTGGCTACAGCCTCCCTTCAGGGAGTTATAGACAGCAATAAGGTCTCCCCTGAGCCTCCTCTTCTCTGGGTTAAACCACCCCAGCTCCCTCAGTCTCTCTTCACAGGGCTGTGTTCTAGGCCCCTCCCCAGCTTTGTTGCCCTTCTCTGGACACCTTCCACTACCTCAAAATCTCTCTTGAATTGAGAAGCCCAGAACTGGACACAGTACTCAAGATGTGGCCTGACCAGTGCTGAGTACAGCAGAGAAATAACCTCCCTTTTCCTGCTGGCCACACCATCCTGATCCACTGGCTCTCCTGGCCACCTGGGCACATTGCTGGCTCATGTTCAGCCTACTCTCAACCAGTACCCCCAGGTCCCTTTCTGCCTGGCTGCTCTCCAGCCACTCTGACCCCAGTCTGTAGCACTGCATAGGGTTGTTGTGGCCAATGTGTAGAACCTGGCACTTAGGTGTTGTGATGGTTTAACCTACCCTCATTAACAAAATCTCATCTAACTCAATCAGGGAAGCAAATGAAAGCTGTATTATACAAGCAAAAACTACACTCTACAATGGAATGCAATGAAATGTGCAAGTACACAGGATTTACAATATTATGCAGGTATTTACGAAGAGAAAACAGCATGGGAATGCTCCTTGGCCAGGAGGACACTGCCTCACTCCCACCTAACCTTTCCCTTCTCTTTTTTCCCCTGGTTAATTAGAAGAAAAGAGAAAAGGAGAGGTGTTAGAGAAATTTCAGTTCAAAAGTGTCATTCAGAAGTCAGTGGTCTTATCTCAAGGTCATTAGATAAAGCCTTCCAGGGGAGCAGACATGTTAGCAGCCAGAGGAAAAGAAAGGAATGAAAAAAGAATGTGAGGTATTGCTAGGGTGCACCTCACATCTGCCCAATGAAATTCATATAGAATAATCTCTTGTTTTCCTTCTTACACCCAGCTGTGGATTTTGTTTGTACTTCCTCACTCTCCTGCTCGAAAATTTGCAGCTAGCTTTAAAGGCATAGCCTAAAACTGTCACAGATGTGTTCCATCTCATGCCCTTAGACTCTGCCCATCTGTTCAGCCTGGCAAGGTCCCTCTGCAGAGGTCTCCTACCCTCTAGCAGATCACCTGCCCCCAGCTTGGTGTCATCTGCAAACTTACTGATGATGGACTCAATGCCCTGGACCAAATCATCAGTAAAGTTACTGAACATTTGTGACATCAGTTGTGCTATTTTTTGCATTTTTCCTCCTTGAGAGTTTCTTGAAACCCTTGGACACATCCTGCATACCTTTAATTCAGATCAAGGTTTCTAACTTCTCAATTAAAAGAAAGTAGAAAGTAATCTGTACCTACTGTGAATACTTAAAACATTACTCGCAGGCAGGTACAATTGTGATAATAAAGTTGTATTTCTCTTTTTGATTTGTTTGTTCTATTTTTTTGCCTAGTGTTATTGAGGGGTAGTTCCAGTTCCCAGGTGTCACAGTCATGGATGACATGCGTGAGAGCATCCATGGAAATGTCTGAAGTCTAGCTTGCTTCTCTGTCATCAGGGGGTTGTTATCCCTCCCTTCTTCCCCAAAGGCTTAGTACCTTTAGCTGTTTCTAAATCAAGTAATTTTTTAGCTGTCTATTGACAACTTTTGGTGCATGTTTGCTTTTGGTGGTACATTAAATAGCTGTAAACATCTCTGTTGTACTCCTTGTTGTCAGGTACCTGGTGTAGTGTTTTGCTGTGTGTTCATCTGAGTCTTTCTCCCTTGGGAGAAAGGATTTTAACACAGTTGCTGAGCTTCTTTAGTGCTGAAGTGTAATGTGATATTAAGCCATCTGAACACAGTTGAATGAATGGTTTGTTCCATTGCTTTTCTGTTGCAAGTTAGATACAGTTCAACCACAATTTGATTATAATAAGTGACTTATGCCTAGTTCCAGAAAAAAACTCCATTGCAGCTCATGTTTAAATCAATGCCTTTCATCACCATGGTGAAACCCTTTCTTTGTGTCTCTCTTTCTAGGACACAGCAGTATTCAGAGGTTCCAGGAGAAGTTTTTTATCTTTGCTCTGACACCTCATCAGGTCAGAGAAATCTGTATTTCCAGGTAAGAAGTAAGAGTGTGACAGTGTATATAAACATGTGCATAACATCAGGAGAGAAGTGGGGGGAGGGTTGTAATTTTATGCATCACGTAGGCTTGCAGATGCAGTGTGATTTTTCTCACTGAAGTCAAACTGATCTAATCTATTTTCTTCAGGATCTACCATGCACAGAACATAATGTGCAGCTGGGGTAAACCCTGTGCTACCAAGGAGTTAATTACTCAGTTTCAAATAATTATGGCTAGAGAGGTGATAAGCTTTTACCCCCTGCATGTTTCCAGGAGGAAGGCTGTTCCTGTGTTTTGTCCCAGGGCTCAGGTTGTTGCAATACTCTGGTGTAAAGCAAGAGAATTCACGGGACTTCTTGTGCTCTCTGGCAACATCATACTTTGTTACTACAAACTCTTGACAGGGTTCTTAAGTCCTGCAGTAGCTGAACAGAGGTGTCACTCCTAAGAGCTGTTCACAGCTCAAAAGAAAAATGACAGCAAAGTGTGTTGATACTGGGGCAGGCCTGCTGGTTCTGTATGCATATGACTAGCATTGTTTCTGCTGTTTAAACAGATGTTTCTTTTTCTTTGTCACAGAGATTTCTTGCCGGGGGGCAGGAGAGATTACACAGTCCAAGTTCAGTTAAGGTGCCTTTCTCATTATTCTTCTCTTACCGCTTCGTAATTGGCTAATGTAGCATAAGTCTGCATGTGTCTGTACACACCTGGTGACACTTGAAAATGACACTTTGTTTTTTTGGGGATACAGGTTATGCCTAGCAGAGACCAGCTGCCCTCAAGAAGATAATTACCCTAGTAGTTTGTGTATTAAAGTGAATGGGAAGCTGTTTCCATTACCGGTAAGCTTGTTTGTACACATTCTGTGGCACCTTTGTGACTTGTTCTGTGTTGTTTTCCTGTGATCTTAGCTTGCTGAAACAAGGTGTGTGTTGTCATCATTCATATTTTTCCCCTTTAGATATAGATGTCAGGCTTGCACATTTGCTGTGTGAGATAGCCATTACTACTGTTGATCATGTTACAGCCCCAACATGGATTGTCTTTGTAGCCACCTGTAGCAAGCCTCATCTGTGGCACTTAACAAATCATGTTGAAAGTGAATTGTGGGGGATCCTCCTCATAGGTCTTCAAATTAACTTAATTAAACTTGATTGGTGGTAATCCTTTCTGTTTGGGCTGTCTATATTTGTGACTGACTTGAGTTTCTTTTCCTTACAAGGGAGTGGTATCTGCCTTGTGTATGAGGTTTCTACACGGATCTGCAACTGTCTGGTTAGAGCAGAATTCACTGCAGGGATGAAGAAGAGACACATTTTAGAGTTCCTAGCATTTGCTGATACTGGAAGAGAACAGTATTGATATTCATATGGTCTGCTGGTGTCTGTTGCAAAAGTTAGTGTGGAGACAAGGTCACCTCAAGGCTTATATATGTATATATAAAGGGAAAAGCACTCTCATTATTCTGAAAAAACTCTTCAGTGAGTATCTCTGTGCAATGAAATAGAGAAACTGCTATGCAACCCATTCTGAAATGGTTCTGGAAGCTGTAGAAGGTGGAAAAAGGCAGTACAGAGGTTTAGATCAGCTGTGGGATTTAAATTCTGTGTGGAGAGAGGTGAAACCTCTTCTTCTAAATGTTTGTCACCTTACTGGTGTTACCCTGCACCTTCCTGCCATAATGCACCCATGACTAGTCTTGCTTCTACTCAGCTTAAATGATAACTAGTTTCTCTTTCCCCTTCCTTTAACCATTGCATCACTGTTCTGTCTTCAGTGTGTGGTTTCTCTCTTATTCTCTACTTGGTTCAGCAGAAACTTTACATTGGAAAGTGAGTAGATGACTCTTAACAACTTCCTTTCCTCTCCTCCTTTTGCTGTGAGCAGAACAGCAAGTAGTCTCAGTTGTAGTGCTCCTGCAAACATTAATTGATCACTGTCTTCATCCCTCTGGTGGTTCCTTTCTCTTGCAGGAAATATATGATAACTACTTTGCCTCAAAAGCCACTATTGTCCTACTCAGTAGTGCTGACATTAGGCAATGTCATTAGGTGATGTCAGCCTCTCTTGCCAACTTGTACAATTGTTAAGTGAGCACTCTTCAGTCTCTCCCTTGTATAGCAGTATGTTCCTCTCCAGAGGGCTGAAAATTATTCTTGATCATCTTGGCTGCAGTCTGTACCAGAAATTTCAGGGAAATGGTGCTATTGTTCTAGAACTCCTTCAGGTTGTGCCAACTCATCTTAATATGGTGTTCCTTTCTGTTCCTGCAAATATCTGTGCTCTTCATAGACTGTTGGTTCTGGCTTAAAAAGTAATTGTAGAGTCTTGCATGTGGCTAGCAAGTAATGAGAGTTTTATCCCTAATGCATCACAGCAGGTGATTCACCTGTTGACTTCTCTTGTAGACAGAACAACATGGTAGCTTGTTTTTCTCCTCAGGAGACCTCTGTAGACCACTGACGGTCTCTTTCAAAGGACAGAATCAAATGTCAAGGCAGGCTGGAAATAGCCAGATAGAAGAGCAGTCATACACTTTGGCTTTAGCAATTGAAATGTGTACTCTGTAAATGGCTGCAGCTTTTATGTCTGATTAAGCATTGATTGTTTTAAATATGAAATTGTCAGTAGTCCCCATACATCCACTGATTCTATCAATAAAAGGCACTGGTGAGGCACGGCCATGGCTTGTTTGTCGGGTAAAACATACGAGACTAGCAATCAAGCTGCTTTGGAAACCGAGGCGGTGATGTGACGGCTGTTGAGCCCTCCTTGGATTAAAGGCAGTGATTACCCTATGATGTACTTGGTCAGTGAGCAGAAGAGGTTATCTTTCATCTTTCAAAATAGTTCTTTTTTCCAAGCATTAGGCTGTGAATGTGCTGCTCTGGGTGAAAATGTGTTTTCCAGTATATCCTGTCTGGTAGTTTGCTGTGCAGAACAGCACTGTCTTGAAATAAATGGAATGTAGCAATCAGTTCTGGGCAAGACAGGCCTGCAGTCTTCTGTGTGTCTGGTGCAGGAGGAGTTTGTTGTGAGTGGACTTGCAGGCTCTGTGTGAATCCAAAACAGATTCTCAGAATTCCTTATACAGACTGGCTTGTTCTAACAGTGACAGATGTGGGGTGAGATGAATAAGCTGCAGTTAGGCCCTGTGCTCCTTCACATAGCACAAGTACTTTCTGCCCACAGTGTGCTGGAGAGCAGAGGCTTGCCTAGAGGCAGGAGGGAAGCAGGTGGCTTTTTGCAAGCATCATATATGGGAGAAAAACACAGAAGTCCAGGTTATGTGCTCTTCATAAAAGCTGAGCACACAACATGTGGTATGTTTTCTGCAGAGGACAGCAAAGCATGTTAGCTCTTGCTAACAGCTGGTATTCCATGTACAATCCTTCTTCAGGGGCCTTGGCAGAGTATGGGTAACAACCTGTTGCCAGTGGACCTAGGTGTGGTTGTGAGGCAAAACAGATGCCATGGAGATGTGGAGCTCTTGGAACAAAACTTTGTTTCTTGAATAGAATGATTTTTATTTTTTTTTCTGGCTGTGAAACACTGAGTTTACTCTTCATGGCTTACTGTGTTTGCCACCAAGGCTGTGTCCTCACAGTTCTCCACTGCCTTTCAGTGGGTTGGAGAGTTAAAAAAGGGGAAAGCATCAACATTACTCTCTTACTCATCCAATGAGCTTAACCTGGATCAAAACTGTTCTCTTCCACCTGTTCAATACTTCTGTAAAACCACTTTAAAAGGCTTTAAATTTGTGGTTGACTGGAGGGTATTAGACTGTCAGAGACTGGTGTTTCTCAGAGTAACTCTTGAATTTGGTTTCTAGCCTTGAGAAGCTCTAGATTAACCTGCTTCTTACAGGCCTGTTAAGCCAGTCTGTTTCAGGGTATAGAGGGGAGACTTGTTAACACTTTCCTTGTCCTTTCTTCCCATAGGGATATGCTCCACCGCCAAAAAATGGGATTGAACAGAAGCGACCTGCGCGCCCCTTGAATATCACTTCTCTAGTGAGGTTGTCATCAGCAGTGCCAAACCAGATTTCCATTTCCTGGGCTTGTGAAATTGGAAAGGTAAAGTGTATGTTTTCTAGGATGTGGAAAGGTATCTAGATAACCTCACATAGCATTCCTTCTCCCTTGATGCCCAGTGTTGCTGGCAAGGCACACATCAGCGAGTGTCTCTTAGGTGGCTCCATTTGTTACCAGTACCAGGTAAGAGTTTGCTCTGTAGACATGCTGCTTGCCACCTGTATGTGTTAATGTAAAGCCTTTATCTTAGACTTCACATTGGAAAGCCTGCCCTTAGGGGTTGCCTGAAATGTGTCAAACATACCAAAATCTTCACGATGCAAATAGTTCAGTTTAGACATGACAAAACAAAAAGCAAACACCTAACCTTCCTCCTTGTGGCCTGATGGTGTGAAAAATGAAATCATGTAGCCATATATTCATTATCATTGTGTCATGATCTGTTGTCACTGTCCATTTGAAAAGGCTTTTTGAACTGACCAGAAGTGCCAGGGCAGTGGAGACATGCATTTTCTTGTGAGGTTTTTGTATTTTCTAACCAAGTAACAGTAAGCTGTTTTATAAAACCAATTTGCATTTCATAGGCATCAAGGCTTAATGGCTACATCCATCTCTGTTCTTTTGTGATTCCTTTTTACATGAAAATAGCCTCGCTGAGTTGATCTAAAATTGTACCTGCACATAAACCAAAACAGGGGGAATTTCCATCTCAGAAAGCTTAGATGGTAGGTTGCTGTGAAGGATTTACTGAGGAGGTGTCAAGTTGCTGGTGCCAAATGTTTCTGGGCTTGATGGATCTCAGATGTGCTTGGTGGACCATACTTGTATGTTGTATGGTTGTTTTAATACAGGATACCTGAGTAATGTTTGAGGGCTTGTGATGTGGTTTCTGGTGGTGGTTTTTTGGTGTTTTTTAATCTTCTTAATTTCACAAATGAAGAGTATTTGAGCAGTTTAAGGGACTGGGCAGTGACTGGCTGGAAAGCAGCCCTGAGGAGAGAGACTTGGGGGTGCTGGGGGAGGAGAAGCTCAACAGGAGCTCTCAGTGTGCACTTGCAGCCTGGAAAGCCAATCAGATCCTGGGCTGCAGCAAGAGAAGTGTGGCCAGCAGGGCAAGGGAGGGGATTCTCCCCCTCTACTTAGCTCTGCTGAGACCCCACCTGGAGTACTGCCTCCCGTTCTAGAGCCCCTATTACAAGAGGGATCTGGAGGTGCTGGAAGGTGTCCAGAGAAGGGCCACGAGGATGAGCAGAGGGCTGGAGCACCTCTCCTATGAGGACAGACTGAAGGAGTTGGGGCTGTTCAGTCTGGAGAAGAGAAGGCTGTGAGGTGACCTCATTGTGGCCTTCCAGTATCTGAAGGGGGCTACAAGATGGCTGGGGAGGGACTGCTCACAATCTCAGGTAGTGCTAGGACTAGGGGGAATGGAATGAAGCTGGAGGTGGGGAGATTGAGGCTGGAGGTGAGGAGGAAGTTCTTCCCCATGAGAGTGGTGAAGCCCTGGAATGGGTTGTCCAGGGAGGTGGTTGAGGCCCTGTCCCTGGAGGTGTTTAAGCCCAGGCTTGATGAGGCTCTGGCCAGCCTGATGTAGTGTGGGGTGTCCCTGCCCATGGCAGGGGGGTTAGAACTAGATGATCCTTGTGGTCCCTTCCAACCCTGACTGATACTATGATACTATGACTTGATGGAGAAGGGACTCAGTGTGGGGAAAGGTGGAGAGAGCTGAGGGGAAAACAATTAATGCCTCCTTATAATGTAATTCTACACTTAATGGAGAGCTGCAGTGGGGAAGGAGCATGCTGGACTTCAGATGGTCTGAGATGAAGGGAGTGGTGGCTGGAAAGTGGTATGTGTTGCTTTCTAGTGCCTGTGGTCATTAATTGTAGTTGAAAAAGAGTTACCCTCTGAAATGGCTGCATGGCTGTTTGGAAATTCTCCTTTGGATTTAACCAAGCAAATAAAGGCACAGGGCGAAGACTTTCTGAATTCTTCCTAGGTTTAAATAGCTGTTGCTGCAGCCCTTTCAGCTGTTGGCAAGGTAGAAACTTACTCCTCTTGCTGTGATGGTGTAAATCCTCCTGGCTTCAGTTGTCAGAACTTTTTTCTCCAAAATCAAACACGTGTTTGGAAGCAACACTCCAGTGTAACCTTTTATGCAGTAATCTTTTTTTTTTTAAATGGAGAGAAAGGTGATGTTCAGAAAATAAGTGAAGACTAGAGCTGACAGCAAAGTTGTTGGTTTGTGTTTGGTTATTTTCCTGGAACAGATGGAGGGAAAGGTCTAAGCTGTAGTTTTCCAATCATAAAGCACATAAAGTCATGAAGTGACTGCAGTGTTTTGTGTGGTCTTGGTCTCTGCTGCTGACCCCAGCTTTCTTCAGTCCTTTTATCTGCCAAAACATGTTCTGGAAGCAGATGAATTGGAGTTTTTCCCAGCATGTCCCCTTGACCTGAGGTCTTTGTTTTAGTGTTGGTGCTCTGCTTGTAGTATCGGAACACATAGCAGCCATCACTGTTTATCCTTTAAATGAGACCCATGGGGACAGTGTGGAGCATCCATGTGCTCATGTAGTGAGGACCTATTGGAAGACTGATTGTGGAGAGCGTCTGAGCAAAGAAGGCATTGGTCTCACAGTGGTGGTCAAACTTGAGTCTGCATAATTCTTTCCTACGGAACAAATAGTGCAGTGCTTTGCAGAGCTGTTTTCCCTGCAGGTGGTAAGGGAGGAATAGGGCAGCAGGCACTCCTGCTTGAAATTCTTGCACAGTACCCAGATGATACAGGAGCCTCGAGAGGGTGGCTGGCAGAGAGTGGATATAAGACTGCACATTGTGTTTGGTATACAGATGTAACAATTACTATTCTGCAGGAGTGGGACTTGCAGATTTTTCATTAGTGACCTTGATGAGAGACTAAACCCTGAACAAGCCAGCAAGTGGTGTGAACTAGGGAAGAGCAGTAAATGCTAGGGAATGTGGCCAGCCTTGGAGTGGATGTGGTGTAGTGGAGCTTGCCTTACAAATGCAGAGCAAGTCAAAGTACAGAAGTACACAACTAGTGCAGCTGTGTGCCATTAGAAGGTGTTGTCTGCACCTGAAAGACCATCTTCTTTGTCATGTGACTTATCTCTGAGCTCCCCTCTAACAGGGCTGACACTCAAAAAAGGGAAGGTTTTAGGAGACAAACACAGGAAGATCTTAAAGACTGTATGAGAAGCTGTCACCAGTGTAGCTAATAAGCAAAAAAGCAGCATGTTTTTGTCTTTGTGTGCTACTAGTTACAGTAATGGAAATTCTGTGTGGAAGCAATATTTAATCTTCATTCACTCTTTTTTTTTGTAGAATTACTCCATGTCTGTGTATCTCGTTCGTCAGCTCACTTCAGCTGTGCTCTTGCAGAGGTTAAAAATGAAAGGCATCAGAAACCCTGACCATTCCAGAGCACTAAGTAAGTCAAATTAATTTTCCTGTCTGTACTGTTTGAGGGTGGTTGGCAGCTCTTTAGAACTGGAAATGCTTAAGGGATTTGCAGAGCTTTGAAAAGTGAGTCCCTCTCCGGTATACCAGAGGTTCCCTTTGCTCTTGCTGAGGCATTGTGAACTCTTTCACTAAAGGTCCCTAGAGCACACCTAGAGATCCCATCTGAAATGTTCTCATGGCAGTGCTGTGGGCACCACTTACTGTGGTGGGCTGTGAAGAGGCAGATAGGTACTCTAGATTGTCTTCACTTGCATGTGATATCAATTCTTTGTACCTCACTCACTGATTCTCTTCACATGCTGGGTTGAGTATGCTCTAATAACCATTGTGGCTGTTAGTGCATCTGCTGCCCATCAAGCAGTCTTGTATTGCAGTATTTGGCAGTTGCTTGTAAACAGTGGACCTGTTGTTACTTGATACTGTTATGAGCTGGTTTCCTAAATGCTTAATGTTTTTCGATATCTGGAAATGAAGCACATGTACTGGCAAACCAAGTTGAGCATTTTAAATATTGATGTCTGTGTGTAACTTCTTAATTTATTTTGATAGTTAAAGAAAAATTAACTGCAGATCCTGATAGTGAGATTGCCACAACCAGTCTGCGGGTATCTCTGATGTGTCCTGTAAGTATGCCTGGAAATTACCAAGTGCAGATTTGTCTCTTCATCTTCACTGCAGCTGGCTGCTTTTACAAGGCCTCACTCAAGAAACTTCACTGGCTTGTGTTATGTACTGGTTCATTAATACCAAACAGTGGGGTGAAGGCTGCCTCTACAATCACTTGACTGTAGTGACATTCAATCAGCTATGGTTCAGAACTGTGAATGCCAGCAGTGTGCCCAGGTGGCCAAGAAGGCCAATGGCATCCTGGCCTGGATCAGGAATAGTGTGGCCAGCAGGAGCAGGGAAGTCATTGTACCCCTGTACACTGCACTGGTTAGGCCACACCTTGAGTCCTGTGTCCAGTTCTGGGCCCCTCAGTTTAAGAAGGACATTGAAACACTTGAATGTGTCCAGAGAAGGGCAACAAGGCTGGGGAGAGGCCTTGAGCACAAGCCCTATGAGGAGATGCTGAGGGAGCTGGGGTTGCTTAGCGTGCAGAAGAGGAGGCTCAGGGGAGACCTCATTGCTGTCTACAACTACCTGAAGCGGGGTTGTAGCCAGGTGGGGGTTGGTCTCTTCTCCCAGGCAACCAGCACGAGAACAAGAGGACACAGTCTCAAGCTGTGCCAGGGGAGGTTTAGGCTTGAGGTGAGGAGAAAGTTCTTCACTGAGAGAGTCATTTGTTATTAGGATGTGCTGTCCAGGAAGGTGGTGGAGTCACCATCCCTGGAGGTGTTCAAGAGGGGATTGGACGTGGCACTTGGTGCCATGGTCTAGTCATGAGGTCTGTGGAGACAGGTTGGACTCGATGATCTTTGAGGTCTCTTCCAACCTTGGTGATACTGCCTCAGTTGTAGCAGAGTCAGAATCAAGTTGCTACTTGGTTCTGAGGGCTTTAGAAGGAGTAATCTCATATAGTGAGGTGTTGAGATTTGATTGGGCAGGATGAGAGAATCATTAAAGGACACAGTGATAAGTAAACCTTTAATAATCTTCTTGTGGTGTTGCTTATACTGGAAGCTGCTATAGCAAGCACAAAACCTGATCAGTATGTGACAAGATAATGTTGCCTTGGGATTTCGCTTTCCAGGTAGAAAGTAGCATTCTGTTTTGTGACTGGCCTGTTAGGTGAAATGTTAGATTGGCATGATACCCATTTTAACCTAACTGGAACTCACAAACCCTCTTAGAATCATAGAATTAACCAGGCTGGAAAAGACCTCAGAGATCATCAAGTCCAACCTGTCACCCAACACCTCATAATTAACTGAGCCATGGCTTTAAGTGCCACATCCAATCCCCTCTTGGACACGTCCAGGGATGGTGACTCCACCACTTCCCTAGGCAGCCCATTCCAATGGCCAATCATTCTTTCTCTGAAGAACTTCTTCCTTACCTCCAGCCTAAACCTCCCCTGGCACAGCCTGAGACTGTGTCCTCTTGTTCTGGTGCTGGTTGCCTGGGAGAAGAAATGTTTGGGTAAAAGAAAATAATAGAAGTAGGTGCTTCAATAGGGCTGTTTAATAAATTAAATCCTAGGAATAACATTGGTGTAAATCCATTAGAAATGTTTCTGACTTGGGGCAGACTTTGGGGATGGCTTTATTGTTCCTCTAAGTGCACCGTGTGGGATCTGATAGGAGGGATTTACCTGCAGTGACCTTGGCACCTCTGAAGTGAAAAAGACAGTCACTTCACTGACTCCATCTGCTTTCACTGATAGCCACACAGGCCTACTTCTGCCTTCTGTTCTGACACTCTTTAAATGCCATCTCTTGCAGCTTGGAAAAATGAGACTGACAATCCCATGCCGGGCTGTTACTTGCACACACCTGCAGTGTTTTGATGCTGCTCTGTATCTTCAAATGAATGAAAAGAAGCCTACTTGGATCTGCCCAGTCTGTGACAAAAAGGCAGCTTATGAGAGCCTAATATTAGATGGGTAAGAGACTGGGTTTGCAGGTTGCACAATTACTGACATTTTTTTCATGATGTACTTGATAGCAACTTTTGTGACTTGAGGTTTGGCTGTTTCATGTGACTCTCTTTGTCAAAATACTTTAGACTGGGAGGACCATTAGACTGTTAGTTTCTGTTCCCATGTAGTGAACTTTGTAAGTTTATCCCCCAATTGTGTCTTCAGCCTACTGAGCCTTGGTGTATTTCTTCTGGGGAAGTCCGAATGAGGCCTCTAAGGACAGGTCTCTAACACCATGCTGTCTTGGAAGCTTTTGAAGCTTGAATGATATACAAGTGTCAAACTTGATTTGAAGGATGATGATTTCTGCCTCTGTATGAAAATCTTATGAATTGCAGCAATGCTGGAGAGGAAGGTTGGGTAGGTGGAGATACTGATGTCTGGATGTTTGTGAAGGCTGTAGGTAGAGGCTTTCAGGCAAGAAGAACTAGGGAGAGAATAAATGCAATAGGTCCAAGATTTATAACTTGCTTTTTTTTCAATTCTCTTTTCATTTGGAATGAAAAATTTCACATGGAATCAAAAAGGAAACTACTCAATTTTGTTATTTTTTCAGACTCTTCATGGAAATACTTAATGAATGTTCAGATGTGGATGAGATCAAATTCCAAGAAGATGGCTCCTGGTGCCCCATGAGGCCAAAGAAAGAAGCTGTGACAGTCTCAAGCTCACAGTGCACAAAAAGTGAAAGTATGCATGCCTGCACTGGCTGCCAGCCAGCAAAGTCTTGGAGACCCTGCTGTAGCTTGGATAATGTGTATAGGTGTTGATGTTTGCTTTGTGGATGGCTTAGTATTTCTAATCTCCTTGTCATTCAAGAAGGAATAGTTGTACCTCTATCAGTGGGCATTTTTGTGCTTTGTCTTTGCTCTTTATAATTGCAGTTAAGGACCTAAACCAAAACACAACCTTAAACTTGTAAGTGAAGATGGAAGCCTGTGTTCTAGCTCAGCATGATAAAGAATACTAATAAAAGTTCCTGGCCATAGCATTCTCTGTAGTGGCCAGGAAAAGGAGCTAAGCCATGGATTTTTGTTCCTGGTACTGTTGCAAATAGAAACTGCTGATGTCCACTTCAAAAACAGTGATGTTTTATTCTCCTGTTTAGGTTCCGGTGTCGTCAGCAAACCCTGTTCTGTGATGGCAGCCGCTGAGGCAAACAAGAGGAAGGTTGATGTTATTGACTTGACAATAGAAAGCTCTTCTGATGAGGATGATGGTCCTCCCCAAAGGAAGTGCACATTTATGTCTGAAACAAAAGGAAGCCCAACCAGAGGGTTTGTCAATTTTAAAGTTAGTTGTTATTCTGTAATGTCTCAGATAAACTGATGTGTAGACAAATGGACTTGTAGTCTCTCTTTGGGATCCAGCTGCACCTTCTAGAGGAGACTTTCTAGGCCAGTCCTTGCAGAAGGCTGTATTGATACAGTACATTTGTACAGGCAAAACACTGTTAAATAGTTCTACATGTCTCAAAAGATTTGTATTGACTGTTGCTGTGTTTGCAGGGATATTTCTCTGTAGAAAAGGTAATGTTAAACTAATGGACAGGATTCTCCTGAGAAAGCAGATCGTGCCAAGTGGAGGAGATCTAAGCATTCTTGCTATGTTAGTGTCACCTTAAAGGCTTCTCATTCTTTCTGTCTTATAGACTCAGGAAATTAGGCTGCATTGCTTATTTCACTCATCCTGTCAGTCTTGGAATGGAGGCATTTTGCTGTTTTGAATCAAAATGAGTCTTTCCTCCATCTCTGTTGAACTCTGGAAGGCTTAGATGCTATTGTTGCTCCTGTTTGTCAGTCAGTCCTCCACCCTGGTTAGCACAACCAACAGCTGCTCAGATCCTCTGTCATCTGCTTTGTCTTCAGCAGCAGGCTTAGCCAGCTTCTTACTGCTGTGCCACCTTCTGTCTGTCCCAGTCTGTGCAACTCAGCTGCAGTTCGTGTTCATGGCTTCTGTAAAGTTCTTGCTCTTGGCCTGCAGGGTGCAGGAGACTCGCAGGGAGAGTGGCACTTAGTAGGCTCACCAGCAGTCACTGAGCCATGTGGCAATCCAAGTGTTGGCTTTTAGTCATGGCTTACTAGTTAGTGTTGCTGCATGCATGAAGTGTTTGTCTCTCAGTGTGGTGGCTTATATTTTATACTAAAATAATAGTAATGAAACCACCCCCCTTCTATTTTACCAGCGCTTGAAGTACTGAGCAGGTGTACTGTGTCTCTAGTCCACAGGCTTGTGTGGTGAGCAAGTATTTGGTCGTCTTCTTCAACTTTCAGCAGTGATACTGAAATGATGGGGGTTTTGGTGAGGATTGTGAAGGAGACCTTCTGCAAGACGCTTTCTTACAAAAACATAGCTACAAATGCATCTCTTAATGAAGGTTCAGAAGGGACCAAGACTTTCTTCTGTGCTCCTGGTTTTTTTGTCTGAGATGGCTACCCACAACCATAACTGTAGAAGGACTGAGTTTTCTTGTCTGTGACAATGTATTTTCCTTACTGTTTGGGTATGGAAATGGCCTATTTTCATTCTTCAAATCCACATTGAAGCCAGGCATTTGGGGAATAGCTTAGCCTCCTGTACACACAGTTGCCTGAACACTAGCTTTGGTGAAGCTGGGGGTTGTCTTCTGCAGGCAAAGGCAAGGGATGCGGAAGTGTAAGTGATGTTTGAAAAGGAAGGGTCTGAAACCCAAGATTCAGAGATCAGAAAGAGGATAAATGCACCAGTGCAGACTGGGGAGGAAGATGAGTGGGTGACACTCATGGGTGTGGGCTGGTAGAAGTGATGTGGAGCAGCTGGGACCAGCGCTCTCAATGTTTCATCTCACTTGGAGTTTATGAACTATTTTATACACATGGCTTGGTGTCTGGACACCTGTGGTCCTGCAAAGTAATGGAACAGTTCTCACTGTTTACATGCTTCTAGAGAGCTGAACTTAGATTGGGCTGAGGCTGTGAGTAAATATAGGTTTGACACTTAACTCCCACATGTATCATCTGTGCTCCAGGGACTGAATAATGGCCAGTTGTGTGTAACAGGATAGCACTGAGGAACTGAAGCAAGGGGTCTCATCCTAGCCCTGACTACCTGCACATCCTCCCTGGGCACTCCACAGATACCTTTCTGTCTCAGTGTGGGAGACTGTTAGAAGTGACTCTAACACAGTACTTTAATGCTAGTTCACCCTTAGGTCACAGCAGCTGTTGAGAGCCAAGATATTTTGCTCTCTACAACTACCTGAAGGGAGGTTGTAGGCAGGTGGAGGTTGGTCTCTTCTCCCACACAACCAGCACCAGAACAAGGGGATACAGTCTCAAGCTGCGCCAGGGGAGGTTCAGGCTGGATGTTAGGAAGAAATTCTTCATAGAGAGAGTGATTGGCCATTGCATTGTGCTGCCCAGGGAGGTGGTGGAGTCACCATCACTGGAGGTATTTAGGAGGAGACTTGATAGGGTGCTTGGTGCCATGGTTTAGTTGATTAGGTGGTGTTGGATGATGGGACGAACATGATGATCATGAAGGTCTCTTCCAGCCTGGTCTGGTCTATCCTATCCTGGTCTGGTCTATCCTATCCTGGTCATGAAAGTTTTTATGAAAGAGGACATCAGAATGGAATACTGTGTAGTGAGTAGCCAGGCTGTAGTTGTGTTGTATCACAGTGATCTCGTCAATGAGCACACAGCGCTGCCTAATTTCTCCTCTAACTGAGGGCCAGGTTGTTTGTAATTTCCTGTGCTGTTTGAAACAGGGTTCTCATGTATCAGCCATCTGCTGTCAGAGTGCCCAGAGCGACAACGGTTGATTCTGCTGCTATTCCTCCTCCTTTAAAAGACTACCCATTCCATCACCCAACAATATCCAAGATTTCTTCAGACTTGCCAGGTAGGTGGTGGATGTTCTTAATGTGTATTTGGACAGCCTTATTAATGTGTGGGGTGGGTAAGAATTAAAGAATTGATTGCCTTTTTTTTTGAGGGGACAAGACTGTATGCAGTATTCTGATGAAGCAATGTCTAGACAAGTCCAGTACAGGCTGTCTTTCCAGTTTCAGATTGTGCTTTGCAACAGTGATTTGAAAAATATTTGCTTCTGGGGTACAGATTGGCACTTTAGAACAGCAGACAGAAGCAATTCTCAATATATTGAGTTAGACTTTGTGTAAACATCCATTTGTGAGGTGCTGTAGATGTGAGGGAGAGTAGCTGCTTACTGAAATTATAGATCTGTGATGGCACTGACTCATCCTAGCCCTAGTTAATAGAGATGTTCTGTAGATGATTCTAGTCGTCTCTGTCTAGACTATATGAAAAAGGTTAAGGTGAGCTACAATATGTAAGCTGACCTCTATTGACTTTCTTTACCTAGACAGACCCTAAATGCCTATGATGTATTCTTCAACACTGCTGCTAAATATCAGACAAAAGGTGGGGATACTGATTGTTTTCTATCCTGGCTCCTTGAAAAGAACAGTGTATATATGGACTCTGGGGGTTCTCTTTGGTGGCTGTAATGAACCCAGAGCTCAGGGAAGTGGTGACGTGTGGTGACAGGTGTCACACTGACCTCCTGTACTTCCTCTTGCCCCCTCCATTGCCTGTCTCCATTTCCCTCCTGCAACATCTCTGGGTTTTTTCCTCTTCTTTCAGCACCAGTTTGGCAATGGGATGGATATCATTCCCCTTGTTTCTCTGTCCATTTTGGTTCCCTTATTGCTCCCTCCCTCTACTTCTCCCTTGTTAAGAAATTGGTTGTCTTGCCAAATTGGATAGGTGAGTAAGCTGAGAGAATGGAAGTCTGTATCAGCCATCCATCTCTATCAACTGAAGTTGTAGAACATGCAAGAACACAATCAGCTGTCAGTTCTGTGAAAGCAGCTGAGCTTAAATCTTCAGAATGTTCCTCTTGTGGAGAAAAGGAGAGGTGCCACCAGCCAAAACAGATTTGCAGGTGAGGGGAGATGGAGGGAGTAAGTTTACCATTCCTTTCTGTTGACATAGCAAACACAAGGCCAGTATTTAGAAAAGACAAAACAAAACAAACCAAAAAACAAAACAAAAGTCTAATTTCTGATTGGTTTCATGATTTTAAACCTCTCAGCCCAAGTGCTTGCACGCTAA
Organism: Dryobates pubescens; assembly: GCF_014839835.1. Taxonomy (NCBI): domain Eukaryota; kingdom Metazoa; phylum Chordata; class Aves; order Piciformes; family Picidae; genus Dryobates; species Dryobates pubescens. Next base: position 65,721,878 of record NC_071657.1, on the reverse strand, counting down.
TGGTGTACGAGGCGGACGCTAGTTGTCACTGCTCTTGGAGGATATACCTTGAACTGCTTGTAGTCTCCTCTTCTTCATTCCTTTTATCTGTCTAGACACAAAACGGGGATGATATTAGAAATGTTTCCTTATTGGCTGCCCGTGGGTGGAGGAAGAGACCTGCTGCTTGTTTTTGGACTTGTGCATGTTGTGACTTTACTTCATTCCAGCATCTTTAATGTGATGACACTCTTCATGTTCCAGTTTGGCCAAGTCAGGTACAATATGCAGTGAAACTTGCATTATGAACCAACAGCTCCAAATGGCAACCTCCATTTAAGCAACCACATTGAACCACCCTGCAATATCCAGTGAATAATACATCATTATGTCATTGTCATTCTTGAAAGAGCCACTTGTACTAGATAACTTGTTTTGCTGCTGCCTGAAATAGTCTTTGAGAGTGGTGTCACAGTGGTACATCCATTTACAAGCTGTGTAACAATGGCACAATCTGTTCTGCGACCACAAAAAGTTCCTTAAGTTTGTTGTGTGTGAGCAGAAGACAGACACTTCAGTTGATCTTCCTTCTTTCTAGGTTTGGATTTTCTTTCGCTAATCCCAGTTGATTCACAGGTATGTTTCTCATCTGCTATGGAGCTAATTTCTGAGTCTGGTTGTTGGGATACACTGCTTCAGTAGCTATCAGGGTGCAGTCATCATCCATACCATGTTTGCAATCCACTTGCTTAGACCTGACCATTGAGCAGGAAAATGTGTTTTCCTGAGATAGGGTAATGGAGAAGCATTAAGGGAGGATTCAGGTTAGCCTTGTGAGGAGGAACCCAGGCATGGAAACTCTCCCTTTGTTGAAGTGGACATTTGCACAGCACTAACTTGAACACACCCAGCATGTTCTTCATGCTCTTCCTTCGTTCCACGTATCTGTAGGCCAGATTAAGCTCCGTAAATACACATCGCTTGGTTTGGTATTAATTGGAGGTTAAGTTTTAAGGAAAATATCTTCATTAATTTGCACACATTACTAAACTTTTTAAAAATAATAAATCCCCCTGTGTAACATTTAAACCCCACTGGTTTTGGATTATATCAAAATTTCATAGGTTAAAAAGAGCTTTTCCATCCCTGGAGATTTAAATTAGGGGAAATGATTCTTACTGCAACTAGATTCTCACACAGACTGCAGCCTTCAAACACAGGGGAATGTCAGCTCCTTAACTAAGACAAGGATCTTAAGCAGACCCCTCTGTTTCATCTGTCACTAGAAGACAACGGTAACAGGACTTTACTCTAGAGTTGACTTTCTGGTGCCTGAAAAAAAGGATGAATCTTCCTCCTTTTCTTTCTGCTTACTGCATCTTGCAATACTTTGCCTGTTTTTGAGATCTGAACTGCCAAAAGTGGGAGTAACAGAAGCTGGAAGCAGGTATGCTGCTCTGAAGTGTCCACTTTGGACAGTTCAAACAGTTCAGGCTCAGTTCCAAACATATGCCCAAGATTGGAATCCACAGGGTAAGAGAAAGTAAGGTGTGTTGAACAACATGTGTGTGCGTGTGGGGAGTGTTGTACATTACCCTCCTCTGACACCTGGCAACCGTGTTCTGTTTCTGAATGCTTAGAATGTTCACCTCTGCTTTGAAAAGGTTTCTCTTCCACTTTAGGAAACTTAAATCAGCATAGTAATTTTTCTTAATTAGGCTTCATCAGGGCTCATTTATCACTGCTAAAATGTTTAGAGAGGTGCATGTACCATTGCAGGTATATACTGTTGAAACACTGGTTAGTGCAGCTGCTGTTACCTTAAGAAGATGAAATTATTCTAACCTCCATCAGACCACCAAAAAGCATTCTGCTACCTTTTGTGATGCAAGGAGCCTGCAGTTGTCTAATAGCTCCAGGCAGTGAGCATTTTCCAAGTGCTGAGGTTTTATGGCCATCACGTGGACAAGATAGTGCTTCTTAACATGCTAGTAAATGCTCAAGCTAACCAGTTATTGAGGGGGCAAAAACCCAACCAACAAACACCAAAACAGAGGAAAGGATGAGAGAGAAGGGCTTGTGGCTGCCATCTCTGCTTGCTGACTTGCTGGTTTGCAGAACTCTGGCTTTTGCTGTGCATGCGATAAAGAAGTTCTGCTAGGAACGTACGTTGTGCTTGTTGTAGGGAAGATGTATCTTGAGAGCATACATTTCCCTTGTACAGTTAGTCTCTTCATTCTTCATTGTTTGTTTCAAGCAGTACTGTCCTCCTATGTTTTTGGATAGTCTTACCTCAACCTTAACAAGCAGCACGTCTGGCAGCATCATCACATCCACGAGTCGCCACGAGAGCAGCACACATGTTAGCTCCTCCGGCCGGAGCGAGGCAGCAGTGATCACCAGCAGCAGCGGCAGCGCTCCTGACATCATCTCACTGGACTGAAACAAGGGGCAGCAAGAGGCTCTAGGGGATATTATTAACAGGGCTCTGCTGCTTATATCTTGTATTTCAGTATCTTAGAAGTTACTCTGATATTTATTGAAAGGATTTGCCTTCTGGAGTAAATTGATCTATGCTAGGAATAGAAGTGATAGATTTTTGTTTTTTGTTTTGTGATTTATATATTTTCATTCTTTACATGCTCATTAGATAGCTGGTGTAGAAAAGGCCCCTTCTGAACATGCCTTTACGCTTTCAGCTTGTTCTGGGGAGACTTTAAGTTGCTGTTGTTGGGTGGATTTCACCGATTACTTTTAATTCTTGTTGTAAAATGCAGCAATAATGTAAAAACAAAACAACCCCCCCCAAACATTTTTGTAATTAAAAAAAGAAAAAAAATAGGTTAAAAAAGCACTTAACCACTCTAGGACACCAGCATGTTGGGAAGAGGTGCAGAAATGGAGACCTGGATGGATTCTTAAGTGTCTTGCTGGGGCCTGTACCGAACTTGTTTTGCGATTATGCAGCTCTGTGAAATAGACATGACCTGTGTTGTTTGTCTTGTGTTCCCCACTTTCCCCTCAGCTGGGGGGGGTACAGCAGAAGCCTCTGTAAAGGGGGGTTTACTCTTTTTTTTTTTTTCCTTTTGATTTCATTTGCATTTTCACAAATGCAACAAAATCTCAAGATGTGAGGACTTCTTGTGAGTGTCCTTTGTGCTGGGGAGGGGACAAATGATCTATGCAAACTCAGCATTACACAATCTGTTGTGTGGTTATGCCACAATTAAGACACTTTCCAACGCTTAAAACACCAAATTACATATAGATGGGCTGTGGTCCACTTTCTGGTTTGACAGCTTTGAGAGATGATAGGAAAACAGCCTTTAAATTCAACGTTGGATTGTTAAGTTGTTGTTGGTCCTCTTCGAAATAGCGACCACTCACCAGGGGACCAAGTACTTGTTTTCTGTGGCAGCAGTGAGGAAACAACAGGAATTGCTTACTGCAGTGCCCAGGATTGTTGCCTGGGACGCCTTACTGGTGGCTTCTGTTGGCAGTAACTGTTCTCTTCAGGATTACCACACTCTGGGAGGCTCTCCTTTTTGTGGAATGTAAAAGCTGCAACTGCACAGTGCACCCAGGTAACCAGAGTTGTGTTTAGGGTCCACTGGTGCTCTCATAACCACAGCTATTTTAATGCCATGGAGTAATTTTCTCCTGTGTCAGTGCTCTGACTGATGCTTTGCTGTGTACAATACCACGTACCTGTAAGGATCACCTCTGCAGTACTGTATGTGGCAGATATTGCAGCCCAGGAAGATCAAGTCTTTTCCATACAGCTGGAGTAGTGGTGGTATCTACATCTGTTGTTGACATAGCAGCTTTCCCAAGCTTTGTTTCTGCTGAGTAACTGTATTTGAGATTATTCCTTCCCTAACTGCTAGCTTTCATTTTGCCTAGTTTTGTGTTCTTTTATTTCTCTAGTTGGATGTCTGCTGCATTTTGCCTTCTATTACTGTTACAGTATTTGAACAATGTATGTGGATAGGAAATATTGAAGCAGGATGTATTGCAGCTCGTCTGCCCTGTACTCCCACCTTTAGTGCTGCATTACTCCTCATTGCCTTTTTTTTGTATGATCTTTCACAGCATTCTTCAGTTCATATATTGGTCTTAAGAAGACAGACTGTATGCAACATTATCTGATGAATTTCATTTGTACCTGTGAAAGGATCAGGTTTCAGTGTGATTTTTATTTCCAGCAAAGCAATGCTACTTATGAATTTTGTTCCTAATGGCCTGCAGCAGATCAGTGCTTTCTGCATCACAATTGCACAGTGACTTGAACTATAAATAGAATGTGGAGAGAGGTTCCAGAGTTGTTATGAATAAAGTGTTTTGAACTGGTATTGGTTGCTGAAGGTGCTGTTTGTACTCCTGATACTGAACCGAAGGACTTGGGTGATTGGTGAACTGACTGAAGGGATGGAAACATCTCACTCGTAAGGATGAGTGCTAGTGCCATTTTTAGGACATGGTCTCATAAAACAGGGCTGAAATTTTGTTAAGTAGCTACTAAATTGGGCACAATATTTAGCAGGGCTGGGTAGGGTTGTGTTCTCCAGCTGCTTTGGACAGGAATTTGGCTGCTGCCTTTTAGCTTTAAACAGTCTAGACCTGGGATGGCATTGCTAAATGCAAACTTAAAGCATCTGAGCCTTACCTGGATTGTTGCAGGCCATGCTGTTCAGGTGAACAAGGTAGTGTGATGTTCACACAAGTAATTACTAGGCTGGTGTAATGCCTACATCCTTTTATTCTCTGTGGGTCACAGAATGTCAGGGGCTGGACAGGACCTCGAAAGATCATCCAGTCCAAGCCACCTGCCAGAGCAGGATCATCTATACAAGGTCACACAGGAATGCATCCAGGCAGGTCTTCCTATGTCTCCACTTTCACCCATTGTCCCTTGTCCTGTCATTAGGCATCATGGAGAAGAGCCTGGCTTCATCTGCTTGGCACTCGCCCTTTACATATTTGTAAACATTTATGAGGTCACCTCTCAGTCTCCTATTCTGTAAGCTAAAGAGCCCCAGCTCCTTCAGTCTCTCCTTGTAAGGAAGATGTTCCACTCCCTTAATCATTTTTGTGGCTCTAGGCTGGACTCTTTCAAGCAGTTCCCTGTGCTTCTTGAACTGAGGGACCCAGAGCTGGACACAATATTCCAGATACAGCCTGGAACAACCAGGACAGAGTAGAGGGGGAGGAGAACCTCTTTCAACCTACTAATCACAGCCCTTCTAATCCACCCAAGAATGGTATTGGCCTTCTTGGCCAGAGGAGCACATTGCTGGCTCATGGTCAACCTTCTATCCACTAGGACCCCCAGGTCCTTTTCCCCTTCACTGCTCTCCCAACAGGTCAAGAGGTTGGAGTGGTGCAAGTGCAGTCATGTCACCCCTTTGTTACACCTTTCAGAAGACAACAAAGATTTCACTCAAACAGTGGGTAGAGAGAGGACTGGAGGCTGTGTATTTAATCAAGGCCTGTGTCACTTTAGAAGAGAATAGAATTAGAATAGAACAGAATTAAGCAGGTTGGAAAACACCTTTGAGATCATCAAGTCCAACCTATCATCCAACACTAATCAACTAAACCATGGCTCCAAGTGCCCCATCCAGTCTCAGACATCTCCAGTGATGGTGACGCCACCACCTCCCTGGGCAGCACATTCCAATGGCCAATCTCTCTCTCTCTGTGCTTCTTAGCTTCTTCCTAACATCCAGCCTAAACTTCCCCTGGCACAGGTTGAGACTGTGTCCTCTTGTTCTGGTGCTGCTTGCCTGGGAGAAGAGACCAATGAAAGACTTGTGTCCTCTGCATGAAAAGAGAAAACCTTACAGTTCAACAAGAACTTCTGCATGGGACAAAGGCTGCTGCTTCCTAGGTTAAAAGACAATTGCTGATTGAAAAAAGAGCTCCATTAGTCCTATGCAACTGATTTGATTGATTATTACTTTGTGTGTTAGACACAGACAACAGTGATCCCCAATTAGCATGCCACTTTGTTGTTGTTATCGTAGTAATGATTGTGCCATCATCACAACCTGTTAAACCTCTGTGTGTATTCAGTGTGACACCTATAAACTGCTTTTAAGAGGAAACTATCAGGACTAAACTTTGCAGTGCATCACACAACCTGAAACAGAAGGGATTGTAACTGATCTAGGAAGTTACCCAGATGTGAAATACTCTCTTTGTAACTGATCTTGAGAGAGCCACAGTACTGGCAGAAGGGCTCTGCACCATGCTGAAAAGTAGAAGTTTCAGAGGCACATATGAGGGATCAGATGATTAAAGGCAGCCTCAAGATTGGCCAGAGGGAGTAATGCCATTTTAGCTGCTCAGGCTGGCACTCTGTCCTTATTTCAAAGGTTCAAATCAGCATCAATTTTTCTAGGTTGCTGCCAGTGCAAGACCAATTCTTCCTTCCAGGCTTGCTTCAAATAAGGCCTTGATTTAAAATGATGGAAACTGAATTGGGTGTATGCTGAAAAGTCTTCATGTGCAGAAGCACATGGCACCTTCAGCTGGCAAGAAAGGCCAGTGAAGTAGGCTGCCAGGAAAAAGGAGTAAACTGATCTGAAGATTCAAATTGAGAGCAGGAAGGAGCTTGGAGCTAATAAAATGGGAGTTCTTAAGTCTCTTTGATCCTGCTGAGGCCTTTACTTAATTGCATGTGGGTAACTGGCATCATCTTGCCAAATGACTCATTTGCAGATAGACACATCTTGACCACAAACATTGGAGTTCCTGCCACTGGGGATTCTTCTAAAATACATCCCCTTTGCCTCTTCACACCACAGATCCCACTTGTTCTGGGTGCTGTAAGAAAACTTTGCATGAAGTGACATCCAAGGGGAAGATCACCAGTGATCAAACACAGCCAGGCACCATTAGGAAATCGATTCACCAAGACAGCTCCTCAGTGTTTTTCTCATGATGGCTCCTCACTCAGAGAAATGTGTAACAAGTGGCTTCACTCTCACTTTCAAGGGTGCAGGCAGCCAGTGGTACATCACAGCCTAGAGACTGTCATGCATATTGTCATGCAAACTCATTTCAACACACAGAACAACAGATGCCCAAATAAACCTTTTGGACAGCATGTAGAAGGCTATTATCTAGGAGTGCAATGTCAAACATTGTGACAGTGTGCCAGTTTAACACAGCCTTTTCCCTAAAACACAGAAGTGAGGGAAAAGTAACACACAAAAAACCTCCAGGTTGAGATAAAGAGTTAAGAGTTTCCTGAATGAATGAGACAACAATAAGCACCTTAGCCATTTTGGAGGAGCAGCAAGAAAGCAGCAGGAAGCAGAAGCAAGTGAGCTAAAAACCCAAGCCAGAGAGCTACTTTCCCATCCCTCCCTGTCTGCTGCCATCTCAGTGGAAGAGAGCCAACACCTGAAACCCCAGAACCCCAAAGCGGCAACATGAACAGGAAGCCTCTCATGTGACAATCTGAACTTCAAGCCCCACAATACTTTGCTCCAGCCACCACTTTCATTTTGAAGCTGGTATGAGGCAGGATGTATAATTACAGCAGCAAACACTCAGTTTCAACCATGCCAGACAGCCATTTAAAATTTCTCTCTGATGACTTAAATCCTGTTAAAGGCTATGACAAAACACTTGTCTAGAACAAGCAATTAGACCTTGTGTTTGAATTACTGAAAACCAGCACTTACCAAATTATTTTCTCCCTAAGGCCAGTGAAGAGGAAGCTTTAGATTGGATACTAGGAAAAAAAAATCTTTACTCAAAGGAGTGATTAGGCACTGGAACAGTGTGCTCAGGAAAGTGGGGAAGTTGCCATTCCTGAGGGTGTTCAAAAAACATCTAGACATGGCCCTTTGGCACATGGATTAATGGCCATGGTGAAGTAAAAAGGCCAAGTCACCTTAAGAAGGGGTTCTCCCTCTTCATCTCAGTTTTCAATGTCTAGTCTGGTATCAGGCTTCTCCATCAGTCTGACTTCCTTCTCTTTCTTAAAATTCATATGGCATCAAAGATCTGAAACGAGATCACAGCAACTGGAGTAAGTAATGTAACAGAGACAAGTTTTGCTGACCATTTAAAAATCAATCTTACTATTCTATGATTTCTTATCTCTGTTTACTCCAGGCTGATACATTAGAATAGACTAGACTAGACTAGACTAGACCAGGTTGGAAGAGACCTTCAAGATCATCGTGTCCAACCTATCATCCAACACCACCTGAAACCCCTCTGGTTACTCTGCTCTGGGCTTTCGCTTGACATAAACTATTCACAAGGATTATAGAGCTCTGTAAGGAGTTAAGTTTGTTTTCCTCATGTTGGCCTCAACATTGTTTGTCCCAAGGTGTTTTCACACCATTGCCCCAGGAAGATAGATGGTTATCTACAAGCTCTGCATTATAGCTCCTGATAGCCAGACAAGGCCACAGGTTCCACAATGGAGTGTTGGGATGCAATCTAGGGCTCACTGTGACAGCTTTTTGATGGAGAGGACCCAGAGAGATAACTGATGCAGCACTTTAGAACCAAAAGAGCATGCAACTTATGGTAGTACCAGGGCTGACACATGTAAGTAACTGTGGCACAGGTGCTGACACCCATCAAACATGCTCTAGATATGGCAACAGAATGAGGAACTGTGACCACATATGGGATTAGAACAGGTGTAAAACCTCAAAGGTAGGAGGGAAATTTGGAGTTCCTCCACTGATCAAAGCCTTCAGGACCAGCAAGACATCATCTGTGGTGGAAAGTATCTCTGTTGCTTTTGCTCTCTCTTGTTTTTTTTCCCCCCTCCTTTTCTGTATTTCTAACTTTTCCCCCTGCACATGTAAGGAGAAAAACAATAAATAACAAATTCGAGTGCTTTTCCCAACCAACTACTCAGTTCCTTCCTGGTTTCACTCAGGGGACCCACAAAAGGACCATCTTCTCTGCAAAAGTGGACTGAGACAAGCTCCAGATCCACAAATTATATAGAAAGTTTCTGATTCCAAAGGAAACTCCAAACTCCTGGCAGAAGAGGCTCACACACAGGACACAAATCTTTAATCTGGTTAGGCCACACCTTGACACACATCCTGTGTCCAGTTCTGGGTCCCTCAGTTTAGGAAAGATGTTGAGTTGCTGGAAGGTGTCCAGAGAAGGGCAACAAAGCTGGGGAGGGGCTTGGAACACATCCTTGTGAGGAGAGGCTGAGGGAGCTAGGGTTGCTTAGCCTGGAGAAGAGGAGGCTCAGGGGAGACCTTCTTGCTCTCTACAACTCCCTGAAGGGAGGTTGTAGACAGGAGGGGGTTGGTCTCTTCTCCCAGGCAACCAGCACCAGAACAAGAGGACACAGTCTCAAGCTGTGCCAGGGGAGATTCAGGCTGGATGTTAGGAAGAAGTTCTTCCCAGCAAGAGAGATTGCCCATTGGAATGTGCTGCCCAGGCAGGTGGTGGAGTCACCATCCCTGGAGGTGTTAGGAAGAGCCTGGATGGGGTGCTTGGTGCCATGGTTTAGTTGATTAGATGGTGTTGGATGATAGGTTGGACGCGATGATCCCAAAGGTCTCTTCCAACCTGGTTAATTCTATGCTATTCTATGAACACTGATCATTCAGATTTGCTGCCTTCCATTTCCATTCCACCTTTTTCACACTGCTCTTAAACTGTGGAGTTCTAGCCTTCACAGAAAGTAAAGATGAGGGATGGCTTTCCTAAGAGCTAACCTGCCAAACTGAAATAAACCAAAAAAAAATCTGCTACTACAACCTTGCAATCAAATCAAGACAAAATATTGCTTTATCTTAAAGACAGAATCCAGAGTAGCTGGCAAAATGTCCTTAGCAACTTCCTTCCACTTGGGCTGGTGGCTGACACACTGAATTCTCCAGTTGCTGGATCAGAATAACTAAGTATGTTTATTTTAACTTGTGCAGTTTGAGGCTGAGGAGCATCCACTTTTCCTACAAATTCCACTCTGTCATTTTTTAGCAGAACTGTTTAAAAACATTCACATTTCAGCAGAGATTAAACCTGTCAGAATGGCAGATCCTTAATCAAATGGAGCAATAACTGTTAGATGTTTAAGAAAGCAAAGGATGTAGCTTTTTGTTTGTTTATGCTTCTGAAATTGTTTACTTCACTAAAAAACACTGACTTCAATGTGCATTTTAGGCTTTCACAGGGAACTAGGCACTGTAAGCAAACCTGTTGCCAAGAATTCTCTTCCTTCACCTTGTTATCTATAACTGTCTTTTGAAGCCTTGCTAAAATAATTCAGCTAACACACCAGATAAATCTTGGAGTGCCCTGATGAGTGAGATCAGTCAAGGCAGGTTAACTTATTTTAAGGCACCAGAAGACAAGCAAATATATTGAGCTTTCACAAATGGATAAAGCATTCAGTGAACAACAGCAAGTTGGGTACACATCAAACACAAAATTAACTCCACCATTTCGAGATGCAATTTCAGGTTCATTAAATTCACAGAATCCACAGACTGGATTTGGTCCACAGCCTTTTAACCTGTGCAGTTCAGTCAAAGCTTTTATGTTCTTAAGTTCTGAGAGTGAATCTTCTCTCGGTGCTCTTATGGGGGAGGTTATCAGAACTCACCACAGAAGGCACACACAGCGTATCTGCATCACAAGCAACTGCCTTTATCAGATACATCAATATTTCTGCTGTAAGAGTCACAAACTCATGTCTCTAAAGAGAGGGCAGCTTTCTAAGCTGCCTGTGAAAGCATGGTGTTACAGAATCACAAACTCAACAGGCACTGGTATGCATCCCTGATATCCTTAGTGTGTCACTGTGGTATCTGAGCACATAATCTATATTCATTCCATGTGTACTGTGTTACCTTCTTATCACCCCAGAGTCTTTTCATCTTCCACTTTCTTTGCATGCTTAACTGGAGCAACTGGAGCTTTTTTCACCTGTGGCAGCAAGTTTAGTTACGTGCATCTCAGCAAACTGCTTTGGAGCAAACACCCAGTCATACAGATCGGAGCAAAACCCAGCAGTACTGATAATGGAATCAACCTTTGAAAGAGTTAAAAACGTGAATGCATTTGACAAAACATCAACCTGAAATGTAGAAACTGCTCTCAATGGCAAGTGAGATCAGTAAAGATGCCAGACAGTTTCTGGAACATAGAAAAAGGAAGTACTTCCCCTAAAGTGATCCACTAAATGTTACTTTGAAGAATCTTACTTTGTCCTACACAGTGGGAATATTGATGACAAAAGGTAAAACAAAACCTTCAGAAATACTTTTGTAAAGGCCTAAGCAGGATTAGGTATCATAGTATCAGTCAGGGTTGGAAGGGACCACAAGGATCATCTAGTTCCAACCCCCCTGCCATGGGCAGGGACACCCCACACTACATCAGGCTGGCCACAGCCTCATCCAGCCTGGCCTTAAACACCTCCAGGGACGGCACCCCAACCACCTCCTTGGACAACCCATTCCAGGGCTTCACCACTCTCATGGGGAAGAACTTCCTCCTCACCTCCAGCCTCAATCTCCCCACCTCCAGCTTCATTCCATTCCCCCTAGTCCTATCACTACCTGAGATCCTGAGCAGTCCCTCCCCAGCCTTCTTGTAGCCCCCTTCAGACACTGGAAGGCCACAATGAGGTCACCTCAGAGCCTTCTCTTCTCCAGACTGAACAGCCTCAACTCCTTCAGTCTGTCCTCACAGGAGAGGTGCTCCAGCCCTCTGCTCATCCTCGTGGCCCTTCTCTAGACACCTTCCAGCACCTCCAGATCCCTCTGGTAACAGGGGCTCCAGACAGTACTCCAGGTGGGGTCTCAGCAGAGCTGAGCAGAGGGGGAGAATCCCCTCCCTTGCCCTGCTGGCCACACTTCTCTTGCTGCAGCCCAGGATCTGATTGGCTTTCTGGGCTGCAGGTGCACACTGAGAGCTCCTGTTGAGCTTCTCCTCCCCCAGCACCCCCAAGTCTCTCTCCTCAGGGCTGCTTTCCAGCCAGTCCCTGCCCAGCCTGGATTTGTGCCTGGGATTGCCTCGACCCAGCTGCAGGAGCCTGCACTTGGTCTTGTTGAACCTCATAAGGTTGGCTTGTGCCCATCTCTCCATCCTGTCCAGGTCCCTCTGGATGGATCCTTTCCCTCCAGTGAGTCTGCTGTGCCACACAGCTTGGTGTCATCAGCAAACCTGCTGAGGGTGCACTCAATGCCACTGTCCATGGCACCCACAAAGATGTTGAACAAGCCTGGTCCCAGGACTGATCCCTGAGGGACTACACTTGGCCTCCCCTGGGACATGGACAAAGGTGAATTATGACTTTGTAAGTAACGTCAATGGAATTGTTAGTGAACTTTCCCTGAAGACTGAAATCTAGGTGGCTTATCCCTGCCACAGGTAAAACTGATCAGACGTAATGGCTGAGATTCATGAAAGGTAAGAATCAAGTGTACAGTCCTAGCCACGAGCACCTTGTTCCAGTAAGTAGATTAAGCTGCAGTCAGTTTCAGTCATAAAACAAACCAGTGCACTATGAACTCATTTAGACAAAGGAAACCAGGTCTGAAAACTTTGGTGGGATGGTCAGTTTTGTAGCTGTTTGGTGAGAAAAGCAGTATCTGAAGCAGCTCAGTTCTGACAATTCCCTACTCTAACAGCTGGAGCATCACAGAAGACTTGCAGTTGACTTTAATATTTTACCTACCTCAGCTCCAATATAAGAATTATTAGTTATCTTTCTAGTTTCAAACCATCCTTCCAGAGATATCCACATGGCCATGGGAGCAGATGGGATCCATCCTAGGGTGAGGAGAGAGCTGGCAGAAGAGCTGCCAAGCCACTCTCCATCATTTTTCACCAGTCCTGGCTCACTGGAGAGGTCCCAGAAGACTGGAAGCTGGCAACGTGGTGCCCATCCACAAGCAGGGCCGGTTGGATGAGCCAGGGAATTCCAGGCCTGTCAGCCTGACCTCAGTGCCAGGCAAGATCATGGAACAGGTCATCCTGAGTGCAATCACACAGCACTTACAGGATGGCCAAGCCAGCATGGATTTAGGAAGGGCAGGTCCTGCCTGACCAACCTGATCTCCTTCTATGATCAGGTGACTGCCTGGTGGATGTGGGACAGGCTGTGGATGTAGTCTGCCTGGACCTCAGCAAGGCCTTTGACACCGTTCCCCATAGCAAACTCCTGGCCAAGCTGTCAGCCCATGGCTTGGACAGCAGCACTCTGAGCTGGGTTAGGAAGTGGCTGGAGGCTGAGCCCAGAAAGTGGTGGTGAATGGTGCCACATCCAGCTGGCAGCCAGGCAAGAGTGGTGTGTCCCAGGGATCAGTGCTGGGCCCCATGCTCTTTAACATCTTTATTGATGATCTGGATGAGGGCATTGAGTCCATCATCAGTTAAGTTTGCAGATGACACCAAGCTGGGGGCAGGAGTTGATCTGTTGGATGGTAGAGAGGCTCATTCTGCCCCTGTACACTGCACTGGTTAGGCCACACCTCGAGTACTGTGTCCAGTTCTGGGCCCCTCAGTTTAGGAAGGAGGTTGACTTGCTGGAACAAGTCCAGAGAAGGGCAACAAAGTTGGTGAGGGGTTTGGAGCACAGCCCTGTGAGGAGAGGCTGAGGGAGCTGGGGTTGCTTAGCCTGGAGAGAAGGAGACTCAGGGGTGACCTTATTACTCTCTCCAGCTCCCTGAAGGGAGGTTGTATCCAGGCAGAGGTTGGTCTCTTCTCCCAGGCAACCAGCACTAGAACAAGAGGACACAGTCTCAGGCTGTGCCAGAGGAGGTTTAGGCTGGAGGTTACGAGGAAGCTCTACACAGAGAGAGTGATTGCCCATTGGAATGGGCTGCCCAAGGAGGTGTGGAGTCACCATCATTGGAGGTGTTCAGGAGGAGACTTGACAGGGTGCTTGGTGCCATGGTTTAGTTGATTAGGTGGTGTTGGATGATAGGTTGGATGCGATGCTATTGAGGGTCTCTTCCAACCTGTTCTGTTCTGTTCTGTTCTGTTCTGTTCTGTTCTATTCTATTCTATTCTATTCTATTCTATTCTGTTCTGGTATAATTACTGGCAGATACCATGGACTTACCAAATTCAACGCCCTATCAATTGTCAAGAGCAGAAAAGCCATGTTCCTTGTCATGTAAGTGAGTAAAGTCAGGCACAGAATCTTCTGGCTTCTGGTCCTTTGCTTTAGATGTCAAACCCTAACTTCCCTTCAGCAGTTTGCCCCAGGCAAATGTCTGTTGTTTTATGTTTGAATGACACTGAGCAACTGGCTTGAGGTTACATGTTTTGTGAGGAATTGCCATTAGAGGATGGTCTGCTTTGTGAATTCTGCCTTCTCTCCTTGTTGCTGTCACTCTCCAGTTGAAAATATCCCCAAAATAAAAAGTATGAATCACATGAGGTGGAAGGGGACTAAGTATGGCTCCTTCGGGTTGGTCAGAGAGCTGAACTGCCCTAAATGTATACAACTGTTCCTTGTCAAGGCTGGTATGCTCCAAATCAGTAATTCAACCACAGCAAAATTTCAAACCTTTCTTTACCATATTATGCTTTGGTCCTGTTTCACCCTCCTCGCAGGTGGAAACATTGACATTTTCCACAATACACTCAAATGTCTGATAAAATCCCTCAGGCTCCAGCTGCAATTTCAGCAAAGCACAATCCATTTTGTTCATCATCAATACTGGTTTGGTAACCTCTGCAAGAGCCTGCCACAGAACAGTCTGTGTCTATACACAAACCCCTTAAAAAACAAAAGCACAATTTAAACATGCATTATTTATATGGGCAAGGTCTCTAATCTTCTTTGTAAGGCAGACTGGGAAATTCAAACTGGGAGCCTGGTGGTAGTCTCAGCACTCCCTGAATGGTGGTAACTCAGTTGAATGCATTGCTCCATTTTTCCAGGTGGTGGAGTTGCTCTTTAAGAGAGCAAATGGAATGTATCGAGCCCTGCTTTTGGGAAGTGGAAGGAATCGAACGTGTGTGGGCAAGAACTAAGGGACAGGCTAATAAGGGTGCCAGTGTAGTGGGTGTTTACTAGAGGCCACTTCATCAGGCCTTCTATAGACAGCTTAAAGTAGTCTCATGATCACATTCCCTGGTATCAATGGGGGACTTCAACCACCCTGATACTTGCTGGAAATGTAGCAAGGCACAAAACAGTCCAGGAGGTTCCTGCGGTGAACTGATGATAACTTCTTTGACATAGGTGGTGGAGGACTCTGTGAGGAGAGGTGTGTGCTGCTGGACCTTGTGCCAACATAGAAAGTCTGGCTGGGGATGTAAAGGTTGGAGGCAACCTTCTCTGCAGTGACTATGGGATGGTGTTCAGGATCACATCAGGAAGTAGCAGGGTAGCAAATAGGATTGCATCCCTGGACTTTCAGAGAGACTACTTTGACATCTTCAGACACCTACTTGGAGGAATCCCCTGTGTTAGTGCTCCAGAAGTAAAAAGGGTGAAGAGAGCTGGTTAACAATGAGGTGCACTAAGAAGAGTGCAGCCAGCAGGTGAAGCAAGGGTCTCTGCTTCTGCTCTGCCCTGGTCAGGCCACACCTGAGTATTACGTCCAGGTCCAGGCTCCCTAGTCCAACAGGGAGAAGAAATACTGGAGAATCCAACAGAGGGCCACAGAAATGATTAGGGGAATGAAGCATCCAACCTGGTCTATTCTAATTCTATTCTATCATAGACAATGAGAGACCTAGGGCTCTTTAGCCTGGAAAAGAGAATACTTGAGAGGGGATCTTACAAATGTGTATCCATATCTACTAAAGGGCAGAGGTCAGGAGGCTGGGCTGAGCTCTTCTCAGTGGTGTCCATCAACAGGAGACGGGGCAATGGGTACTCATTAAAACACAGGAAGTTTCACTTGAACTTAGGGAGAAGTTTCTCTCCTTTCAGTGTGACAGAACATTGGAACAGGCTGACCAGAGAGGCTGCAGAATCTCCCTCTGTGGGGTCTTTCAAAACATGCCTGGATGTGTCCCTTTGCAATCTATCTAGGCAAACCTGAGTAAGCATGGGTGTTGAACTAGATAATCTCCAGTGGTCCCTTCTAACCCCTAGCATTCTCTGAGTGATTCTGTGATTATACCTGAAAGAGGAGAAGAATGACAGGCAGCTTCACTCTCTAGTATTTTACTGGAAGATTGACTTTATTTTCTCAGTTACTCCATCTTCAACCCACAAGCTGAATACAAAGTGGGTATGATGCTGTAAGACACATGAAAGGCCAGGGGCTAAGACTGCAAATCAGAGTTCACACCACTGGAAATGAAACTTTCAGAGAAAGAGGTGTCTTCCATCACTCATCTTTTGGGGTTTTGTTCGGTATTTTTTCCTAAAGTGAAGAAAATAAAATACACTGAGGTCATTCTTATTCAAGAGCATGCTTACCTGAAACAGAGTCAACCACAGCAAGGACATCATCAGTGATGCAGAGAGCTGCTGTAACTTCAGAGGAGAACTCAGTATGTCCAGGAGTGTTAATTAAGTTAATAAGAAAACCTGAGCTATCCCTACACTGTTTGGTGACTGCTAAGTCATTGTCTGGTGTGGTGGTTTGGCTCTGGCCTGGAGGCCAGATACCCACCAAGCCGCCCTATCACTCCCACTCTTAAGTGAACAGGGGAAGAAGGGAAAGAAAATATAAACAGAAGCCAGGGACAAGATAGGAACAATTTAGTAACACTAATAAGCAAACAGCAATAGACCATGTGGAAGCAAAAAGCAGAGAAAGAGAGGTTAGTCTCTGCTTCCCATCAGCAGGACGGTGGTCGGTCTCGGGAAGCAGGGCTCTCTAAGCTTGGGGGTTCCTTGGGAGGATAAAAGCCATGGATGAATCCCCACACTTGCTTCTTTCACTTCATTCTTATACCTGAGCTGACCTCATATGGTATGGAAGACCTCTTTGGCCAGTCTGGGTCAGCTGGCTCAGCTGTGTCCCCTCCCAGGATCTTGCCCACCCCTCAATGTACTCCTGGGGCAGGGAAATGTTGGAAGCACACAGCCTGGATACTGGATTCAGCCGTAGCCAGCACACTGCTGTGTTATCGACTACTGCTGCAAAACCCACAGCACTAGAACGATGCGGTGAGGAGAATTAACTCCAGCTCAGTTCAACCCAATACATCTGGGAATTCGGAACATATACAAATTGCTCTGTAAGAGAAGACAATTAATTTTAACAACTTTGTAATATTTCATCATTTGCTGATTTTTGAAGCTTGCATTGGTCATGCAACTATAACTGCTCTGTTACAGTATGTCTCAACATACTTAGGGGAAAAAACTTCCAATATTTCAACTTCTGAGGTTCTGATGACCTAAAATGCTGTCGTGGGTTGGGAGACCAATTCTCTCACCACAGGCAAAAGAAAAGACTCAGACAAATGGGTTGCAAAAATGGTGGAAAGTTTAAATGGAAAAACAAAAAACCAAACACCAGTGAAAGTTTCACAGAGAACCACAATCACCATGACACCATTTTCCTCCAGTCCTGGCTCACTGGAGAGGTCCCAGATGACTGGAAACTGGCCAATGTGGTCCCCATCCACAAGAAGGGATGGATGGAGGAACCTGGAAACTCCAGGCCAGTCAGCCTGACCTCAGTGCCAGGGAAAGTGATGGAGCAGATTATCCGGGCGGCAGTAACTGCGCACCTGAAGGATGGCCAAGGGCTCAGGTCCAGCCAACATGGATTTAGGAAGGGCAGGTCCTGCCTCTCCAACCTGATCTCCTTCCATGATCAGGTGACCCATCTGGTGGACATGGGGAGGCCTGTGGATGTGGTCTACCTGGACTTCAGCAAGGCCTTTGACACTGTCCCCCACAGTAAGCTGCTGGCTAAGCTGTCAGCTCGTGGTTTGGACCACAACACTCTGTGCTGGGTTAGGAACTGGCTGGAGGGCCGAGCCCAGAGAGTGGTGGTGAATGGTGCCACATCCAGCTGGCAGCCAGTCACCAGTGGCGTCCCCCAGGGATCAGTGCTGGGCCCCATCCTCTTTAACATCTTCATTGATGATCTGGATGAGGGGGTTGAGTCAGTCATCAGCAAGTTTGCAGATGACACCAAGTTGGGAGCAGATGTTGGTCAGTTAGAGGGTAGAAAGGCTCTGCAGAGGGACCTCGACCAACTGGACAGATGGGCAGAGTCCAATGGGATGGCATTTAACAAGTCCAAGTGCTGGGTGCTGCACTTTGGCCACGGCAACCCCATGCAGAGCTACAGGCTGGGGTCAGAGTGGCTGGAGAGCTGCCAAACGGAGAGGGACCTGGGGGTGCTGATTGACAGCCGCCTAAACATGAGCCAGCAGTGTGCCCAGGTGGCCAAGAAGGCCAATGGCATCCTGGCCTGCATTAGGAATAGTGTGGCCAGCAGGAGCAGGGAGGTCATTGTGCCCCTGTACTCTGCATTGGTTAGGCCACACCTTGAGTACTGTGTCCAGTTCTGGGCCCCTCAGTTTAGGAAGGACATTGAGACACTTGAACGTGTCCAGAGAAGGGCAACAAGGCTGGGGAGAGGCCTTGAGCACAGCCCTGTGAGGAGAGGCTGAGGGAGCTGGGATTGTTTAGCCTGGAGAAGAGAAGGATCAGGGGTGACCTCATTGCCCTCTACAACTACCTGAAAGGAGGTTGTAGACAGGAGGGGGTTGGTCTCTTCTCCCAGGCAACCAGCACCAGAACAAGGGGACACAGTCTCAAGTTGTGCCAGGGGAGGTTTAGACTCGAGGTGAGGAAAAAGTTCTTCACTGAGCGAGTCATTCATCACTGGAATGTGCTGCCCAGGGAGGTGGTGGTGTCGCCGTCCCTGGAGGTGTTCAAGGGGAGATTGGACGTGGCACTTGGTGCCATGGTCTAGTCGTGAGGTCTGTTGGAACAGGTTGGACTTGATGATCCTTGGGGTCTCTTCCAACCTTAGTTACTGTGATACTGTGATACAAAAGAGACAGATGCCAGAACATACCCAAGAAACATCCCATCCCCACCTGAGGGTACACCCAAGACCCCCAGGGCTCCTTCTTCCCCCCTCTTTCCACCCCACTGCTAGGCTAGTCTCAGCTGGCCAGATCTGAGACTGCCCATCCCCCCGTCTTGGGCCTACCCAGGCCCAAGGCCAGGAGACATCTCCCCCAGTTACCAGGTGCTGGTGAGGGAAGAAAGAGAAAGTGCCAGACCCTGCACTGGATCTTACATGCACAGAATACATAGAATAAACCAGGTTGGAAGAGACCTTCAAGATCATCGTGTCCAATCCACCAACCAATCCAACACCACCTAAACAACTAACCCATGGCACCAAGCACCCCATCAAGTCTCCTCCTGATGGTGACTCCACCACCTCCCTGGGCAGCCCGTTCCAATGGGCAATCACTCTCTCTGTATAGAACTTCTTCCTAACATCCAGCCTAAACCTCCCCTGGTGCAGCTTGAGACTGTGTCCTCTTGTTCTGGTACTGGCTGCCTGGGAGAAGAGACCATCATCCGCCTGTCCACAACCTCCCTTCAGGTAGTTGTAGAGAGTGATAAGGTCACCCTTATAGTGGTGCAGGGAATTATGGGATGAAAATACCTGGTTTCCTGTGTCCACCCCTCTGGGCTGGACTTTAGGACACAGGAAGTACACCTCGTATAAACACAGCAGAGGGCACCCAGCCTAAACTGCTACAACTGCTGATTTGAGTGTAATTAATTTTTATTCTTTTTCAAAATCAACACCTGCATCTGGGTCAGGCAATCCAAGCACCACTATAAGCTGGGCAGTGACTGGCTTGAGAGCAGCCTTGAAGAAAAGGGAAGGGACAAGAAGCCCAACATGAGTCATCAGTGAGCACTTTGCAGCCCAGGATACACTTGGCTTTCTGGGCTGCAGCAAGAGAAGTGTGGCCAGCAGGTCGAGGGAGACGATTCTGCCCCTCTACTCCACTCTGCTGAGACCACACCTGGAGCACTGCATCCAATTCTGGAGCCCCTGTTACAAGAAAGATATGGACATGCTGGAAGGTGTCCAGAGAAGGGCCACATTGATCAGAGGGCTGGAGCTCCTCTCCTGTGAGGACAGACTGAGGGAGCTGGGGTTGTTCAGTCTGGAGAAGGCTCTGAGGAAACCTTATCATGGCCTTCCAGTATCTAAGGGGGGGGCTACAAGAAAGATGGGGAGGGACTTTTGAGGGTGTCAGGGAGTGACAGTACTAGAGGCAATGGAGCAAAACTAGAAATGGGTAGATTCAGATTGGATGTTAGGAAGCTCTTCACCATGAGGGTGGTGAGAGACTGGCACAGGTGGCTCTGAGCATCACGATCTAGTGATTCTATGACCCCTTCTTTCTTTCTGCCCCTGTACACTGCACTGGTTAGGCCACACCTTGACTACTGTGTCCAGTTCTGGGCCCCTCAGTTTAGGAAGGAGGCTGACTTGCTGGAACGAGTCCAGAGAAGGGCAACGAAGTTGGTGAGGGGTTTGGAACACAAGCCCTGTCAGGAGAGGCTGAGGGAGCTGGGGTTGCTTAGCCTGGAGAGAAGGAGACTCAGGGGTGACCTTATTACTCTCTACAACTACCTGAAGGGAGGTTGTAGACAGGCAGACGTTGGTCTCTTCTCCCAGGCAGCCAGTACCAGAACAAGAGGACACAGTCTCAGGCTGCGCCAGGGGAGGTTTAGGTTGGATGTGAGGAAGAAGTTCTATACAGAGAGAGTGATTGCCCATTGGAATGGGCTGCCTGGGGAGGTGGTGGAGTCGCTGTCATTGGAGGTTTTCAGGAGGAGACTTGATGGGGTGCTTGGTTGCATGGTTTAGTTGATTAGGTGGGTTGGATTGGTTGAGGGGTTGGACACGATGATCTTGAAGGTCTCTTCCAACCTGGTCTATTCTGTTCTATTCTATGACCTCAAGATAGCAGTCACTGTGTAACACCACTGTCAGAAACTTGTGGAGTTATGTTCCAAATCACTCTACAACTTGTTAACTTTGCAGCTGCAGGCATTAAATGCAAAAATAACAAGACTACCCACCACAGTGGTTTGGAGGAACAGGGTATGGGTCTGTCAGCAATCCAATAAAACTGAAGGTTACTAATAAGAATCTTTCTGAAAGCATCTCTCTCTGTAGTGCGAAGCAGGTTAAGAATGGTTACTTGATACCACGTAAAAGCTCAACTCCAATACTGCCCAGCTTGCACTCTGAAGACTGTGAATTTCTGGAATGCACATATTGCTTCACATGTCAGCTCAAAAAAGATCTGACAATATGCAAGGGTTTCAGAAAATAATTTTTCTGTCTTCAGATGAAAAAGCTTAACAAAAAAAGGAAAGAGACTTAGATAAGTGAAACTGTTTGAGTAAATGCTTAGAATAGAATAGAATAGACCAGACCAGGTTGGAAGAGACCTTTGAGATTATCGTGTCCAACCTATCATCCAACACCACCTAATCAACTAAACCATGGCACCAAGCACCCTGTCAAGTCTCCTCCTGAACACCTCCAATGATGGTGATTCCACCACCTCCCCGGGCAGCCCATTCCAATGGGCAATCACTCTCTCTGTGTAGAATTTCTTCTGAAACTCCAGCCTAAACCTCCCCTGGTGCAGCCTGAGACTGTGTCCTCTTGTTCTGGTGCTGCTTGCCTGGGAGAAGAGACCAACCTCTGCCTGTCTACAACCTCCCTTCACGTAGTTGTAGAGAGCAATAAGGTTACCCCTGAGCCTCCTCTTCTCCAGGCTAAGAAACCCCAGCTCCCACAGTCTCACTTAGGTTACAGTGATGCTGTTTAAGTTAGGGCTGAATACTCCGCATTAGTTTTCTAAGGAGGACCATTGATCAGGGGCTTTATTGCATAAAGCTCATTACCTTGTATAGACAAGGCATGCAGAGCTAGGGACTATATCCTTGAGGATATGAAAGATGCCCATTAATTTCCAAAGTAAAATTAAAGGCTGCCAGAAGACACCAAGAACATCAAGACCTAAAGAAACAAGAACTTGTCAACAGAAGAAACTTTTTCTCAGCAAACTGTGAAGATGTTGCAACACATGTTCCTAATGAGTGAACTTTATTCATTAACACATTAACACACCCTCCTGAGCTGAGATATGCCTTGCCTTCAAGACCACCTCTCTCAGAGCATGCATTATTAATTTTGCAGATATTCCTGTGCTAATTGAGGGTGAAGAAGTTGTAAATCAGTCAAGAGGCAGAAAACCAGCAAATATGCATAGGTGTAAGGACTATGTTCATCAGACTTCTACAAATGTGTGACACCTTATAATTAGTTTGTGCTGACTTTGTGGGATACAAGATTTGCTGTGTGCAAATCTAAGATCAGTTAAACACCCCTGCTTTGTGTGTATACTGGTGTGTTGCACACCAGGTGAAAGAACCCACTCCTGGGACAAGTTCTTATGTAGACTTGGTTGTGGTACACCTTTCTTGCTCATCTTTCCATCTGTCTGTGAATTGTGTTTCTCCAGCTGCAGCTATCATGTCTGCTTTGCCCACCAAGGAGCTGGTCAAGGTTGATTTCCCATGCTCAACATGAGCAATCATAAACATATCCCTGTTATTTGACTTCTTGTCCATGATTGCTTGGATCTGTTCTACTGTGAAAATTCACCTGAACAGAGGAGAAACACAAAAATAAAACCAGATATTGCTTCCTTTTACTAAAGAAGAAATGAAGTTACTCACATTTTTAAGCTTAGTTTTACAGAAAGTAGTTTCTGTGACTTTTTTTAAGCATGAAGAGTGGAGGTACAACTTAAAATACAGTTCAGATTTCATATCACAAAATGTCATCTAGCACAAAAATGAAGAATGACAGAACAGCTCATCCCTGCCAAATGTTACATGAGAGTTTGTGCACGTAAGTGCAAGCTGCAGGTTCTGCATACATCTCTCCTCTCCTCCCACTGCTGACCCTTACTTAGCCAATTCTTCCTCCCACACCTGCTCTCTGTCTCTCAGGGCTTTTCAGGCAAGCTGCTCTCCCAGAAGAGGCTGGGTCTTACCCTTCTGCAGCCAGCAGCAAGCTCTAGGACATGGTGGTCAAGCTCAGTCAAAGTGGTGTTTAAAGACTTAAATTAGACAAGTGCAAAGATTTTAGGGCTTCTCTCACAAATGAAGTTCCAGAAATATATTTTTCTTATTTCCATAATTAATCTATCTCTTGCTAAGAACAATTCCTCTCCTTCAATTAGCAGAAAAAAACCCATCTTGACCCTCAGAAGACCTGGTAATTATCTATTAAACACATGACAACTAAGGAAAGGAGGATGAGACCTCACTAATCTCAGTCTGTTTCATTCTGTACCTGTAGGTCACAGGAGTGCAGTTAATGTGGTTATTTTTGCAAATCCCTTTAATGCATGAAGTGCTTTGCAGGGATATAGAAAAAGGCAAAACTGGAAGGAAAAAATAAGAGGGAATGTTAAACAAACAACACACAAAAATCACATACCACATCAATAGTTTGTATTAGCTGCTCAAATTAAGGAAAATATACTGTAAGAAACACTTCAATAGGTTCCACATCTGTGTTTGAATTGCTAATGACACAGAAATAATGAAATAACAATGAAGGTTTCTAACAAAGTCTGGGTCTTAATGAATGAATCTGAACACACAAAAAAAGCCCCCAAGACAATCCAGTCCAGCTCAAAATATATGTAGGAGACAAAACACGGGGTTTGTTTTACATGATCAGATACACTTCTGATTTACATCTTATTACTGCGTATTTTCATACTAACTTTTGATCTTCAGTTCAATTTCTTCATGACACATTTTCTCATGAAAGCAGTTCTTTCTCAAAAGAGGAATACTTCTGATTAAAATATCAAAGTTCTTTTTAGAGATGAGTAATATCCAGACGAAGCAACAGCCTGGCCTCTTCTAAGATGTGTTACTTCCCCACTCTCCCCTACAGTTAAACTTTTTTTCCTAACTCAAAAGTCTGCAATGGAGAAACCAACCCACCTCCTTCCTTTTTCTTTTCTTCCTGCTAAGGAAAATTTAGTACACACAAGAAAATGGTTAGAATATGCTTGCAGTTTCGTCAGTGATCTACCTCAAATGAAGGCACTTCACTTTTGAATTTTTCTGTTAGGTTACTCTTCAGTTTAATAAAAACCTGTGATATTTATTTTCTAGAACATTCTAGGCTGTCCTGGCATCCAAAGTTCCATGCTGAGCCATACAGATACTTCTTCTGAGATCCTGAAATGTTTATGTTCCATTTAAACACCACCACTGCTTTTCCTGCCTACTTTTGTAATTTCCAGTTTTTAAAGGGAAAGGGGGAAAAAAAAAATCAGTATTTTTATCGAGAAGTATAGTGCTAGGGCTGCTCTATATAGACTTGTTTAATAATCTAAGTAAACATTTAAATGCTGAAAAATAGAACTAAGTGCTCTTCATATTTGCTAATTATACACTTTCTTAAGGGAACAAGTGAAATCTACTTAGGACAAATATTTAACTAGCACAGGTACCCCATTTTGAACTGAAACCTGTATTTTTATCCTTGTCTCCAAGTTTCCAACTCACTTATATACACAGGCTACACTGTAGTTTTCTTCTGGGGCAAGGAGCAGAGATGACCATAAAAGTTCATTTCTTCCTCATATTTTAAGCATACAGGCTTCCTATGCACGTTCACTTAGTTAATTAACTTGATGCGTGTTTCCTTCCAATAGGCCTGGATGTTCTCCTGTGGACTGTTCAAGCTATTCATATAATCTGATACAGGATGGTAGTGGAGTTGTAAAAACCTTGATTTTTGACTAAAGTAATGAAGCCTTTGTCTCCAGCTGGGATAATTATATCCCACTGTTACAAAAGCAGAATGAAAATGGATACATGTGGTGACAATTACATTAAGACAGGTTAGTTTTATGGGTTTATTTGCTTGGTGTTTCAGTAAGTCATTAACATATTACCATAACTATCATTTAGACAATGGTTGGACTCTAAAATCTTAAAGATCTTTTCCAACCAAAATTATTCTAAGATCCTATGATTCTATTACTTTGTGATGGACCTGGAGAAAATCAGGTTTGAGACGGAAAGGAATCACTACAGAAGCATAATGCAAGAGCATGGGGAGGCAGCACGAGGAGAGAAGGTGGCAGGTAAGGCAAAGGACAAAGAAAATTACTACAAAGTTTAAGGGCTTAGACAGACTTTGGGACTCAAAGCTCTACAGTATCATTCTTCAAAAGATGTCCTCACAGTAAAGAGGCAGGCCTCAATTAAGTGATGCCAAAGCTTCTGCTGATGAGTCTCAGGGCAAGCTAGTGCCAACAACATGTTTTTATTTCAAACTTTTCACCTCTCTGCTCAACTACAAGACTGCATCCCTTCCCAGAAACTGAGGGCCCAGTGTGTTAGGTATTGCCAGGTCTACAACAGTAGAGCACACCTGGGTATGAAGCTTTCAGGTGTAGGAAGTTCATACTGACAGCCAAGTTTTGGTAAGTGGCACTTCTTAGTGTTTGGCTCAGCCCTTGGCCTAAATCAGTATTCTTAAGTACTTAACACTGCTGGTTCACTTTTAATTTACTTTGTTATATCATAGCAGATGTTTTTGATTATGTAACTAGATAAAGCATTCTTAGCTTTCTCCTAATTAGCCTGTTAATAAAATATAGTACAATAGTAAAGACAAAGAGCCCAGTTCAAGCATTAATATTAATGTCTTACCAGGCCTTCTGGCAAAAACTTTAGGATTATGTATTAATAAATTCTACCCACTTCCAAACATTTTACTTACCATTTCATTTAAACAAATGCCAAAACAGCTACCATATGTGCTCTTCTGTAACAGGGAGAGGCACTGGCATCATAATTTTTTGGTAATAATTACAACTGAAAACACAAAGCCTGATTAAAAATTAACAGTAATTTTAATTTTAAATGTTTTTCATTAAAGAGCTGTCACTGAGTTTCTGTTCTGCTGTGACAGACTGCAAACAGATCAGTTATTTCGCTGCGAAAAGCTTGCTGCACAGGGGTGAAGGTTTTCCATGTGCAACAGCATGCAAAAAATGGAGAGGAAAGCAGTGTTTGTAGAATGGAGAAACGCTACCTTTCCACTACAAACAGGACATTACTTTTGCCAAAACTTTCAAGTTTCATGGCCACTACTGTCTGAAAATGACCTTGCTCTTTTTAACAACTGCATTACATCACCTGGCTTGCCCCTACTACAGAGTCGCTTATCCCTGGCTGTCAGTAATGCCTCCAGGGCAGATCGCCTTCCTCTCTGGCAGGACATTTCTTCCTAAAGATGTTTAAATTCTTATTGCAATGAACGAATTACGTAGCTTAAATTCTGACACATGTATTCTAAAATCAAAGAAAAATGAGAACACTTACAGAACCTGACACGTGTAACCAGAACGTCCATTTCAGTAAACAGCAAAAGATTACAACAATAAATAGTAAGGGGGGAAAAAAGGAGAGTTCCAATGGCATTCATTATCAAGACATTAAAAGATGCTCAAGCATCTGTTCATCACAGAAACAAGCTCGTAAATTCTGATTCACTAGACTGAAAAGAGACTGAAACCAGGTGAAACACATTACCAGAACTGCAGTAATTTAAAATAATAGGGCAGGCTTGGTAAAGGGAAGAAAATAAATTAAACCCCAAACAACCTACCCTGCAGTGTTTCTAACAGATTGATCTCCCTGAGGAAATGCTGGTGACCCGATTCAGGTCAGAGCACTCCTCCTCAGGATTAGTAGAGTGCAGCACCGTATGTGCACACGTACGTGTAGCCTTTCCCAAGCCGCACTGGAAGCAATGCTTTTATCTCCGTAACGCTGACGATCGGGATTTAATCTCGAAGCTTTTATTCAATTTATTACACATATTGGTGGGAAAACCTACAGAAACGCTCGAAGCCGTGACCTATGTTGATGAGGTGCACTCTTCACACCTGCAGGCGAAGGAAAGCAGCAGCAGCAGCAGCATCCTTAACCATGCACCTGGCACCTTTCTAATAAAAGTGGATAAAAACAAGTGAAAAAAGCTCAGCCGCGCTCCAGGGCTGCAGCTGGGCCAAAAAGGGACGTGGCCAAGCACCGCCTCAGAGGTACCATACTCCGGCGGCCCCCCTGGACTCTGGAGAGGGAGGGTGGCAACCGCCTCCTCCCCTCCTCGACCAACACACAGAGCTGCGAAAGGAGAAACTCCTAAGGAGTACCATGCTCCGGCGAGGGCCAGCTGGGCTTCTCCGACCCGCCACCTCCTTCCCACCCCGCTGCGCCTAGCGGGCACGGCAAGAAAGATGGCGGCCGCGCCCCCCCACCTCCTGCAGTGCCCTCTGCTGAGAGCAGGCTGAACCTGGCTGCCTCGCAGCACGCTGCGGGTCGGGGGCTTGGTCTCCTCCCCGAGGGAGCACTCACCGCCCTGCTGTGTGGCTCCAGGTCCCACCTGCCGCCGCTATCTCAGCCGGGCTGCGGGAGGCGGGAACGAGGCGAGATCAGCTGTTGCCAAGCCCTAGCATTCCTCCCGCTTCCCCCAACGAGCGCTCCTCAGCTCGGCTGGTGCCTGAGGTGTGCTGGGGGGCGGACGGGCTCCGCTCACGGCGGCGGGACCGCGGCGGGGAGGGGTTGTCTCTGCCCCGCTTGGTTGCCGCCTGCTCTCGCTGCGACCCTTCTCTGGAGGTGAGCTGACTGCCCCCACTGCGACTCTCGCCGGTGGCCCTAGTACCTGACGCCGCCATGAGACCCTCCTGACATTGCCCAGCTCTCAGAGGGGCGGTGGGTCCCGGGCTAGCGGGAGGGGAGGGAAGCGGGAGGGCGCGGCGAGGCGGTAGCAGGCTGGCCGCCACCACCAGGGACTTATGGTGTCCCTATGGGTTCGTTAATCTTCCCGGGGCTGTGAACTCCAGGTTACTGCGTGTTGTGTGGAGAGGGAAGGCAGTCCCGGCTCCCGCGGCGCCCTCATCCTCCGTCGCTGCCAGCTCTCAGGGAGTCGTTAGGTGGAGCCCGGCCCCTTCCCCTCAGCCAGACCGGCGGGCGGGAAGCCGAGGCGGCCGTGCTGATCGCCGCACTGTGGCTCCGAGGACGTCCCGGTAGGTTTCCCTCTCCGAGGATGGTTTGATCGCTTGTTTGAAGAGGTAGTCAGGCTCAGTGCCATAACCTCTTATTAGTTACTTTTAAAAATAGGTTAAATGACTGATCGGTTACCTGTTGAAGTGCGAAGATGGTATCTCATCCCTTTAAAAATAACTTGCTGTCACGAAAGACACTGAAGTAGTAACAGCACTTCACATTTTTAATGCAGACTTCCACCCGAAAATGTCATTTAGACATATTAGGTAATTAAATTGTCATGCACATTGTGAGCGCATTCATGCTTTTCGCTGAAAGCACCAACTTCTGGGATCAAACTGAAGGGAAACTTGCTTTCAGAGTAATAGTTCCTAAGAACTGAAGATGAGAAAACCATGAAACTGTTATGCAAGAGTCACCCATGCCTGGGGGTCTGAAAGAGCTGGAAATGTGTTGCTGAGGGACAGGGTTTAATGGTGACTTGGCAGTGTTGGGCTTGACCTTTTCCAACCAAAATGAGTCTCTCATTCTCTTTCATATAAAGCAGTATGGATCAAATAAATAGAAACCTTCCAGCCTCAGAGGTCAAAAAATTCTGTCCTGATATTTTCAAGAGAGTTTCTGCCCAAAAAGAACTTGCAGGATTTTACTCCAATCAGATACTATGTTCAGTGCAATCAAATACATTTAAGATACCAAAATATCAAGAGTAAGCAGTCAGAAAGGAGTAGAAAGTGGGAATGTGACCAAGGAATTCTGACCTGCAGGTATTTTTTTTGTTGCTGCTGTTAAACAGCAGTTTCAGTGGTCATAAATACCTAGCAGTACAGAATCACATGTTGCCTCTAAAACATTTTATTAAAGAGCAGGTGTTAGTTGTACCATACTCTTCAAAACAGTAGTACAGCAGAGAAAAAGCTCAATCTGAGAGCTCCAGACCTTCTTTAGTCAGATGCTTAGCGAATTCATGCTGAATAGGCTGCAAGTCAAATATGCTTGCTGCCTTGTCAGTACCTGTATTTTAAACAAAATAATATATTTGGCTGAAGTCCAAATATATTAAAAAAGGAAAAAAAAAAAAAAAAAAAGACCAGAGCTTCTTGCCATTCAGCCCCTGTGTGTTACATGTGCTGTTTTATTAATCTGCTTTCCATGAACAAAAGGAAATGTTCACCAGATACTTTACTGGCTAGACTTTTCTCCCCAAAGGCTCAGTTTTCTTTTAGCATCTCTTCCAGGGCTGCAAAGCAGACATAGATTATTTCCTTTAGTCAATATGGTTCTGTCACAACAGAGGAAAAACACTTTTATTCTGAGGAGCTGGGCAGCACTTCTGTGGACTTGCTTACGCATACTGAACTTTAGCTGTGTGCAGAGTTCTTTGTCAACATGGAGAGTTCTTTCTGAAGACTTGATGGCTGTTTACAAAACCGGCTTTTCCCTGTGCCTGTGTGCATGCCCGCCTACAATTCAAAGGCCATTCTGCACAGCTGGTCCTCAGCCATGATCCTGTAAATACCCTTAACTTTATTTTGCTCCGTCTTTCACTGCATTCCAACCTTACAAAACTGTTGAAAAGTTTCCAAATTAGCAGGCTCCTTGTGAAAAAAACAAACCCCTTGGTGTTTACTGGCTTCGTGGGTATTTTATTGTTTGTATGATCTCCTTTTCATTTAAAAATGACAATTCTTACACAAAGTATCTTTCACTCTGTATACTGCCTACAAAAATCTCCTTACAGGTGCTAACCATTTGTCTTTCCTGCTTTTTCTTTACTAAGAGCACAGCTTTCTTTTGCAATTCTGGAGCAATTTCTGTTCTTACTCTCTCCTCCACAGCATCACCTTCAGCCATGCAGAGTGTTCTACTAACCCCCTTCTGATTGTATCTTTAGTAAAAAGCAATCAGTAGAGTCAATTAAAGTGTGCATGAAGAATGAAAGGTGTGCCTAATACCTGTGTGCCATTCAGGACTCATTTTAAGAGTATAAGTGAAGTGAAACATGCTTTTTGTATCAGCTGTCTGCACTGATGTGAATTTATTTTTATATGCTCTGATATACCTAGGAAAACTTAAAATTATTTAATGGAAGTGATCAATTGTTCTGTGTTTAGAGCAGTGTATATAAAAGCAAATTTTGGAGTTTGGGAAAACTTTGAAAAGAGAGGTTTGTAGAAGTGTAGCTGAGGCTTCATAGAAATAAGTTGATCCAAACTAACCAGCTTCACTGCTGTAATGAGAGTACAAATTAGACATAGTCCTTATTGAGTAAGATGTCAGTACCTGTCAGGAAAAGACCTGATGGAACAGAAATCATATCTTGATTGTAGCAATTCTCAGAGGTTTTAATCCATTTTCAGTTGGCATCTTTTGTTAGGATCCACTCTTTCTTGTGCATATGCATAAGTTTTTCCTATGTGGTGCCCAATACTTTGGTCTAGATTCTGTTTTCTGTTGGATTCAGCTAGATTTGGCTTCCTTTGTAGTGAATCATAGAATGAATCATAGGATGCACTGGGTTAGAAGGGACCATTAAAGGTCATCTAGTCCAACCCCCCCGCAGTAAGCAGAGACATCATCAACTAGATGAGGTAGCACAGAGCCCCATCAAGCATGACGCTGAGTGTCTCCAGGGATGGGGCCACCACCACCTCCCTGAGCAACCTGCTGTAGTGTTCCACCACCCTCGTAGCAGAAAAGTCCTTCTAATGTTCAACCCTGCTCTAGTTTAAAACTAGATTTACCCTGCTCTAGTTTAAAACTATTTCCTCTTGTCCTAGTGCTACATGCTCTTGCAAACAGTCCCAGCTTTCCCACAGGCCTCCTCCAGGTAGTGGAAGGCCACTACAAAGTTCCCCCTGGGCCGCCTTTTCTCCAGGCTGAGCAACCCTAAGTCTCTGTCTTCATAGTGGGGGTGTTCCAGGCCTCTGATCACTTCGTGGCCTTTCTCTGGACATAATCCATCAGGTCCATGTCCTGCTTGTGTTGAGGGCCCCAGAGCTGGACCCCCTACTCGAGTGCAGTGTCACCAGAACAGAGCGACACCACTGCCACTGTCGGTCTGCTGTCTGCATGTCTTTTTAAGCAGTTCAGGATGTGATTTACCTTCTCTGGCTGCAAGTGCATGCTACTGGCTCATGTCCAGCTTTTTGTCTGGTGGTACCCCCAAGTCCTTCGCTGGAGGGCTGCTCTCTATCTCATCATCTCCCAGCCTGTATTGATATGGAGGACTGTCCCCACCTAGGTGCAGGACCTTGCACTTGCCCTTGTTGTACCTCATGAGGTTCAATAATACATAGAATAGACCAGGTCGGAAGAGACCTTCAAGATTATCGTGTCCAACCCATCAACCAATCCAACCCACCTAATCAACTAACCCATGGCACCAAGCACCCCATCAAGTCTCCTCCTGAACACCCCCAGTGATGGTGACTCCACCACCTCCCTGGGCAGCCCGTTCCAATGGGCAATCACTCTCTCTGTGTAGAACTTCTTCCTAACATCCAGCCTAAACCTCCCCTGGTGCAGCTTGAGACTGTGTCCTCTTGTTCTGGTACTGGCTGCCTGGGAGAAGAGACCAACCCCCACCTGGCTACAACCTCCCTTCAGGTAGTTGTAGAGAGTTATAGAGGTTCACCTGGACCTCCTTCTCCAGCTAGTCCAGGTCCCTCTGGATGACATCCCAACCACTGCTCTGCTTGATGTCATCTGCAAACTTGCTGAGGGTGTACCTGATCCCACTGCCTAGATCATTGATGATGTGAAACACCACTGATCCCTGTGCGGACCTCTGGGGAGTACCGCTTGTCTGAAGACAGCAGGTTTACCCATGTTTCAGTAGATTGCCTCTTTGAATATGATTCCTAGTAATGATACGTAATAATAGTAAAAAGAAACAAGTTTATTACTAAGTCGCTGTATGATAAAAGCTTTCATACCTGTAAGATGCCTGATGAGGCAACTGTTCCTTTTACAACTGATGATTCACATAGTTTTTGGACTGGTAGCAAGGACTGGTCCTGCAAATTGCTCATCAAGTAGGCAGTGCACTATTTACCTTGATGTACTACTGTGAATCTTCTGCTGTACAGTACCTCTGTGTGAATAAAAGCCTGTGATGGATACACTTACTACAGCAAAAAGGTACCTGAGTAATTTAGTATTAGATAATCTATAGACTAATGCCAGTAAACTGTGTAAAGAACAGAAAAAAAATTGATTTTTCAGGACTGTTAGTTGTAAGTTGAAAATGTATGGCAGTACTTTGAAAGGCAGTGTGTAATTTCACTACTAGCTTTTGGGGTTTTCCAGGGTAGAATTGCTTTTAAAGCTGTGATTTCCTTAATCTGTTGCCATAGGGTTTTTTTAAACCTTGTAACCTCTCATCTCAAGCAGCCTGTGGGTTTGAACTTATGACTATCTCACTAGATGTCATCTCAAAATTCAGATAATTGAGAGTGTATAGATACATAGTAGGTGTGACTTTAACTTCTCTCTCCCCCACAGGCTTTTTCCTAGCAGCATGTAGTTCCTTTAAAAACCATTAATCAGGAAGCTGATGACTTGTTCTGGTGTTTTAAAAAGATATATTTTGTTACACACTGCCTGTAATCAAGCACTCTCTTCCAGTTTTGCTTGCACTTCAAAAATGCATGTGTCCACCTCACAAAATATTAGGCATTTAACAGAGACACCTACATTGGAGGCCTTACTTAGGGATGAAGAGAGACAGGTACTTCAGGAGGGCATTTCAGCTTTTTTGTTTGCCTGTGATTTTTTGTGACTGAATGACTTACAGACTTATGACATGTATTATTCCTGCTCATTCACTGGATGGTTTATAAGAGTATCTGGTGTTAGTGCTAACTCTTAAAAGCAGCACATAGGACTTTCAAAATCTCTGCCCCTCTCTTGCCATTACGCTGTTCTCCTTAGCTGGATTGCTGCTGTCATTGGTTCAAAATAGTTTGCCCCCAGATGGCTGTTTCTGGAAGCTCAAACTGTAAAAATGAGCATTTTGTGAAGACTAGTGTGTGTAAATTTGAAGTGGATCTTGTGGTAATTTCTTCTAGTAAAACACACTTGCATAGATAGATCAAAATGACAAGAACAAAACTGAACCAAGTTCTTTGACAGTTGCAGGCTGATGTCATAAAGCACCTGACTTGGTCTGGGAAATGGATGAAAGACATTGCTGGAAAATTACATATTTATTTTTTCCCCCATGAGGTTTGTGCTTTTGAATGAAATGAATAATTGCTTCCCTGCCCGGTAGTAATTTATTGTTACGGCTATAATTAAGTATGATTTTAAATTATATTACCATATTGAACTTTGTGATATGGATGTGTTGTTTTATCAAAGATTCTTTGATGCAAGAAGGTTTAGTTGTAGTGTTTCAAAACAGAATGTAAAGGAAGGGGAGGTGGATTGACTGAAGTGTTGTTCTGCTTCAGGAATAATGCAGGCAGATTTTCTACAGTGAATTAAATAGGGGCTACCACTCAGCTTTCTGGTAATTTTGCTACACTGAGAACATCTGCCAAATTGCACTGAAAAGGTCACATCTGTTTCATCTGGGAGAGGGATATGATGGAAAAGAATGGCACAGGCCAAGTGGCAGTGCAATAAAGCTGTCCTGAGCAAAACTGAAGTGGAAGCAAACACCATTTCAAGAAGCTCTGTCAGGAATGAACAGTCTCGGTGAACCCACATGTACAGGGTTTGAAATCTGTGAGGAGTCTTTGGATCTTTATCACTCAGGAAGTGAACAGATTAAGACTGAAAACTCCCAGACTGAGCCAGATCCAGCAGCAAAGTTCTCTCATTGGTTAAACTGCTGTGAGCACTTTCTGGTCTGGGAAGGAGGAGTTGAAACTTCAAAGCTCAGTGGGGTCAGCTGCCTACGGCATTCAAACTTTATCCCTGGCTACAGCCTGCCCCTTTGGGGCAATGAGTATCACAGGGATAAAGTGCATTGTGAGACAGACAGAGGAAAGGTACCCTCAGTGAAGTGGGGTGGCTGTGAAGCAAACCTCCACGATGATCATGTTAATCCAGACTGCTGCAGCAACTCCAGCATTTCACCATCATCTGTCATACCACAACTGTGGTGAGGCTTGTAATACTCATTTACACACTTTTTGGGAAAGGTGACTCAGTATAACTTTCTTCAAGCAGAAAATATCCAAGATGGCTCTTACAGGTACTGTTGGGAGGTGAAAAGCATTACTGCTACAGTAACACCACTGTCAAGTATTTCTGCTTATCTGAATGATGATAGGAAAGTTACAAGAGCTTCTTGCATAGCATCTCATTCTTCCAGGAACTCCCATCTTCTGACATCTCCTTCCTTCATTTAGCAGCAGTTGTGGGCAGTTTAATGATGAATGTGTTCACAGTAAAAAAATGGTACAAAACTGGACTGTGATTGGGGTTAAAGCATCTCTTTTGGTACTGAACATTTATTCATGGTCAGTTTCTTTGCAAAAGAAACTGTATTTTTCATTATACAATCAGAAGGATGATTTCTATCATGTCTGTTATACTCTTTAGTGTTCTTGACATAATTGTGAGGCATCAGGTTTCTTCAGAGCTGACAATTTTGTCAGTGATGTGTAAGACAAATTAGCATCCAACCCATTCTTTCAAGTTTTTATTTGGTCATAATGCCAGCATTTCAATGGACCTGTTTCTGTTGTGAGCCGGAACAGAGAGGAACTACTTTTATGCATGTTTCATAATCAAATGTTCCCTTAAAGTTGGAAAATCACACTGAAATTGAAAGAAAGTGGAAGAAGTGATCTCTTAGGCGTTGCCATATGTCTTTCCAGGTGGAAATACAACAGGGTGCAGTAAAGCAAGGATCGTGGAGAGATTCTGTTGTGCTTGGCTTTTGAAAGCATATGGTACAGTAATATTCCAGCTCTGACTGTGAATTTTCCTTCTCTGGCAAATAAGATCATTCTAATATATATTCAGCTATTCTGTTTGTGCTTAGGAATAGAGCAGTACTCCATCTTCAAAAATACTTACTAGATCAGGTCCCACTTCAGAGAGAGCTCCAGAAGAAACAGAGAAGAAGTATGAAAAAGTAACTCACTGATTGTCTGAATCATCCTTATAATGTAGAAGAGCATTTGGGGCTTGGATTTCAGTGGCCTTGGAGGTTTTAGTATGCTGGAATTCCATGACAAGGAGACTCTCCCCAGCTTGAAGTGGCAGCTGCTTCAAAGGAAAGCAGTGCTGGTCCTCAGGCAATTTTTGTGCCCCTGCAGTGATGCTGAGCTGTGGTTACAGTACTTTGGTCTCAGTGCTTCTTTCCTGGCCTTGAACGTGGCTGCGTGGAAAGCATTGCATTTCAGGACTTGTTATTTATGGTTTAACTTTTCTACTGCACTCTTCAGGCCACGATGCTGCGAAGTGTTAGCAAAACCTGAGTTGCTGTCATCCTATTATCTTGTTCCTCTGCTGCCTAGGATTATACAGTGAGCTTTGCATGTCCAAGCTTTGCCTTCCTTTTTGTGAATCTAATGAAATGCTTCAGATACACGTGTAATTAGCAAGTGCAGCAAAATGTAGAAGTAGTTTCATTTGTTTCAGTATCATTTTTTGATATCAAGTCAGCATACAATATGGTTCCTGAGTGATGCTGTTGCTGACAGCTTCTGAAGAAAAAGGTGTAAATCTTGGGCGCTTGAAAGCCCATTGTTACAGGGTACTCCAAACCCCCCTTCCCCCACCTCCAACAGTGGAAGTTTACTGTGGGAAGACAAAGGCAAGAAATTGCCTTCCCCTCCCCCTGGGGGACAGGTATGACAGTATCACCAAGGTTGGAAGAGACCTTGAGGATCATCGAGTCCAACCTGTCACCACAGACCTCATGACTAGACCATGGCACCAAGTGCCACGTCCAGTCTCCTCTTGAACACCTCCAGGGACGGTGACTCCACCACCTCCCTGGGCAGCACATTCCAATGACGAACGACTCTCTCAGTGAAGAACTTTCTCCTCACCTCCAGCCTAAACCTCCCCTGGTGCAGCTTGAGACTGTGTCCTCTTGTTCTGCTGCTGGTTGCCTGGGAGAAGAGACCAATCCCTTCCTGTCTACAACCACCTTTCAGGTAGTTGTAGAGGGCAATGAGGTCACCGCTGAGCCTCCTCTTCTCCAGGCTAAACAACCCCAGCTCCCTCAGCCTCTCCTCACAGGGCTGTGGTCAAGGCCTCTCCCCAGCCTTGTTGCCCTTCTCTGGATACGTTCAAGTGTCTTGATGTCCTTCCTAAACTGATGGGCCTAGAACTGGACTCAAGGTGCAGCCTAACCAGTGCAGAGTCCAGGGGCACAATGACTTCCCTGCTCAAGGTAGAAAGGCTCCATTCTTCCTGCCGGGAGCTGAAGCCCCTCGCATGTATTCACCCATGGGAGGAAGCCCGCTCTGGGCTTTGGAACTGTGCTGGGTTCTTCACACCCAGGATGTATTGGCACTGGATGCATTGGCTAGGGAAATCTTAGAGTGACTAGAAAGCAGTCTGCACTCTCATTTTGGCAGTTTTGGTGCTCACTTTGGGCTCGCTCTGGATTCGTGGTGAAATTGTAGAGATCATCTTTGGGACCTGGCTTCTCCCTGGACCTGCCTACCCTGGGGCCCAGCTCCCTGCCTTGCGCTGGAGTGACCCTGCCTGCCGTAACGCTGCGGCTGTCGGCTGGTGCAGGCCGGCAGTGCAGCTTCGCTGGCACTGCTCAGACACTGCTGCTGCTCGAGTTCTGCCTCGTGGCAGCTGTGTCTGAGGACGCTTTGGTTTTGGTGTGTCCCCTTTCCTTTGGATTTGTGCAGCGTTATCCACAAATTGGATTATAAATTTGCAGTTCTGGAGCATGCCTCTGAAGAGAGATCTGGGGACTATCTCCAAATTCCTGCTCCTTTCTCCTGAGTACAACCTGGCATTCTCATTGGCTTGCCCTAAGGTTCCTGGCTGGCCTCTGTGTTATCAGTGGCATGAAGTTATTTTGTGGCTTAGCCTTTTCCATTTTCTGAATTCTGCAAAATGTACTAAAGTTGCCCAGAAGCATCCTGACAGAATTGGCAACCGAATAGAACCTGTAAGTTTATCAGCTTTGTACCTGGTTTTGGGCTGGGGTTTTCTAACTGTATTTTTATAATTCCCTCCTCATTAATTTAAACCCAATCAAAACAGAATAGAATAAACCACGTTGGAAGAGACCTTTGAGAGCATCGTGTCCAACCCATTATCCAACACCATCTACACCAACTCCCTGTGGAAAGGGAGAGGGAATAATAGAGAGCTTGTGTCTACAACTACCTGAAGGGAGGTTGTAGCCAGGTGGGGGTTGGTCTCTTCTCCCAGGCAGCCAGTACCAGAACAAGAGGACACAGTCTCAGGCTGCGCCAGGGGAGGTTTAGGTTGGATGTTAGGAAGAAATTCTATACAGAGAGAGTGATTGCCCATTGGAATGGGCTGCTGGGGAGGTGGTGGAGTCACCATCACTGGTGGTGTTCAGGAGGAGACTTGATGGGGTGCTTGCTGCCACAGCTTAGTTGATTAGGTGGGTTGGATTGGTTGATGGGTTGGATGTGATGATCTTGAAGGTTTCTTCTAACCTGGTTTATTCTATGTATGTGCTGGTTGCCTTGGGAGAAGAGACCAACCCCCACCTGGCTACAACCTCCCTTCAGGTAGTTGCAGACAGCAATAAGGTCTCCCTTGAGCCTCCTCTTCTCCAGGCTAAGCAACCCCAGCTCCCTTAGCCTCTCCTCACAGGGCTGTGCTTCAGACCCCTCCCCAGCTTTGTTGCCCTTCTCTGGACACCTTTCAGCAGCTCAACATCTTTCCTAAACTGAGGGGCCCAGAACTGGACACAGGACTCAAGCTGTCACCTAACCAGTCCTGAGTACAGGGAAGAATGACCTCCCTGCTCCTGCTAGCCACACTATTCCTGATGCAGGCCAGGATACCATTGGCCTTCTTGGCCACCTGGGCACACTGCTGGCTCATGTTCAGCCCACTCTCAACCAGTACCCCCAGGTCCCTCTCTGCCTAGCTGCTCTCCAGCCACTCTGACCCCAGCCTGTAGCTCTGCATGGGGTTGTTGTGGCCAAAGTGCAGCACCTGGCACTTGGACTTGTTGAATGCCATCCTGTTGGACTCTGCCCATCTGTCCAGCCTGGCAAGGTCTCTCTGCAGAGCTCTCCTACCCTCTCATAGATCAACTCCTGCCCCCAGCTTGGTGTCATCTGCAAATTTACTGATGATGGACTCAATCACTCATCCAGATCATCAGTAAAGATATTGAACAGGATGGGGCCCAGCACTGATCCGTGGGGGACACCACTGGTGCCTGGCTGCCAGCTGGATGTGGCACCATTCACCACCACTCTCTGGGCTCAGCCTCCAGCCACTTCCTAACCCAGCTCAGAGTGCTGCTGTGCAAGCCATGGGCTGACAGCTTGGCCAAGAGTTTGCTGTGGGGGACGGTGTCAAAGGCCTTGCTGAAGTCCAGGCAGACTACATCCCCAGCCTGCCCCACATGCACCAGACAGTCACCTGATCATAGAATGAGATCAGGTTGGTCAGGCAGGACCTGCCATTCCTAAATCCCTGCTGGCTGAGCCTGATCCCTTGGCCATCCTGTAACACCCATGCTGGGAAGTTTCTTTGTAATCATAAGGAGTTTAATGGCTGGCTTCTATGCTGAAGC
The DNA here is from genome assembly GCF_014839835.1 of Dryobates pubescens. NCBI lineage: Eukaryota > Metazoa > Chordata > Aves > Piciformes > Picidae > Dryobates > Dryobates pubescens. The sequence continues at coordinate 65,683,125 of NC_071657.1, read as the reverse complement.
TGAAGTGAGTTTTATGTCTCCTAAAACATCATTACTGTCTCTAGAGCGATTATCTCTAATGCATCTGTGGGTATTTGCATTGCCCAATACTTTAAAAAAGTCCTGTTAGGCTTTTGGTCTGTCATTTCTATCTGCACAAATTCCCTTAGAGCTAAGTTAAGCACTTAAGTTCCCTGCACATGGACCACTGAAGGTGTTTCTAAAGTGCAGGCTTTCTGTGTTGTAGTGTCCAAAAGCTGTTTCTGTGGCTGAAAGGAAGTGCTGGATCCACATTTGTGCAAGGCTGTAATCTGCTAGCCCTACAGTGCAATTGTAGTCCAACTCTAAGTAACAGGGCTGAAATACTGAGTTCCTCATACCTACTGTGCCTTGTGAACATCATCTGATGTGTCCTGGCAGGGGGATGCAGAGCATTGGTCAGGTTGTTTATCTGCTCTGCTGCAGCGTCACTATTGACACCTGTATGTGCTGGCTCAATGAAATGGGCATTGTCATTGCTGCTGTGTTTTACACAAACTACTTTCTTTTAGTTCACAAATGTTGAGCAGAATACATGGAAATGTCATTTGTGAGATGAGCAGCAAAAGGGCAGTGCTATCTTGCTTTCCCAGCAAGTGCATGCCCTGTTAGCACTCTCCATCTCTGAGTTTTTAATTCCACTCTGCTCTAATAATTTCCTCCGTGGTCAGGGTACTGATCCACAACCAAAGGAAAAGAAGGTACAAAATTTTCTAATGGTCACAGTGAACACTGCCATGTTGATAATGATACCCCTTGGCAGCTGTAGGACCCTAGCATCATAGAATAGAATCATAGGCTGGAGGTAAGGAGGAAGTTTTACACAGAGAGAGTGATTGCCCATTGGAATGGGCTGCCTGGGGAGGTGGTGGGGTCGCCGTCTTTGGGTTTGTTCAGGACGAGGCTTGACAGGATGCTTGGTTGCATGGTTTAGTTGATTAGGTGGTGTTGGATGATAGGTTGGACACGATGATCTTGAAGGTCTCTGCCAACCTGGTCTATTCTATTCTATTCTGTTCTATTCTATTCAAATGGTTGGGGCTGCAAGGCATCTTTAAAGATTATCTAATCCAACCCCTCTGCAGTCAGCAGGGATGTCTTCAACTAGATGAGGTTGATCTGAGCCCCATGCAACCTCACCTAGAATGTTTCCAGTCACAAGGCTTTTACCACCTCTCTGGGCAACCTGTGCCAGTGTTTCATCAACCTCATTGTAAATAATTTCGTCCTTATATCTGGTCTAAATCTCTCCTCTTTTAGTTAAAAACCTTTAGGCCCTGTCTTGTCACTACAAGTCCCAATAAAAGGATTGTCCTAATCTTACTTATAATCCCCTTTCCTCCTTTTAAGTACTGGAAAGATACAATAAGGTCTCCCCACAGCCTACTCTTCTCCAGGCTGAACAACCTGAACTGAACAACACCAACTATCCAACACTATCCTAATAGTAAAGTTCCATCCTTCTGATGTTTTTTTTTTGTGGCCACACATGGATTCCTTCCAGCCAGGTCCATGTCTTTCCTGGGCTGAGAAGTCCAGAGCTGGACACAGCACTGCAGGTGGAGAGCTGGACACAGCACTGCAGGTGGAGCCTCATGAGAGTGGAGTGGAGGGGCAGAATCTCCTCCCTTGACCTGCTGCCAGGCTGCTTTTGATACAGCACAGGATAGTGCTGGCCTTGCAGGGTGCAAGTGCACATTATTGGCTCACGTTGAGTTTTTCGTCCAAGTACCTCCAAGTCCTTCTCTGCAGGGCTTCTCTCTCTTCATCCCCGATCCTGTCTTGATTCTGGGGATTATCCCAACCCAGGTGCAGGACCTTGCACTTGGTGTTGTTGCACCTCATGAGGTTCCCACAGGCTCACTTCTGGAGCTTATCCAGTTCCATCTAGATGACATCCTGTCCCTCGTATGTGTCAACTACACCATGCAGCTTGGTGTCATCTGCAAGCTTGCTGAGCCTGTACTCTTATCCCTGCTCATAGGCATCACATCTGTTCAGCAGCCTGTGTGTGCATCAGTTTGATGTCTTTTATTTTTCATTGCTCCTTTGACAGACATCTCTGTGTGAGTAATCACTCTTAAGATACTTAGTCTGAATTTACTAACTATCCTTGCTTCTTGGGATCTGATGACAACATTTTTCTCCCCTTCTGTTTTACTACTTTTTCTGTGGAAGAAAATAAAATTCTGAAAATTTCAGAAATGCCACCTTAAAGAAGTGTATAATCCTTGCTATCTCCTGCTGGCCCACTGCTATCTGTAGTGATAGTGAAGTCATGTTTGTGTAAGTCTAAACACAGGAGTAAAAGAATAGAATAGAATAGACCAGGTTGGAAGAGACCTTTGAGATCATCATGTCCAACCTATCATCCAACACCACCTAATCAACTAAACCATGCAACCAAGCATCCTGTCAAGCCTCGCCCTGAACACCCCCAGTGACAGCGACCCCACCACCTCCTCGGGCAGCCCATTCCAATGGGCCATCACTCTCTCTGTGTAAAACTTCCTCCTAACCTCCAGCCTAAACCTCCAGCCTAAACCACAGCCTGAGACTGTGTCCTCTTGTTCTGGTACTGGTTGCCTGGGAGAAGAGACCAACCTCTGCCTCACTACAACCCCCCTTCAGGTAGTTGTAGAGAGCAATAAGGAACACATGCATAAGAAACCTTCACAATGCTGATGAAAAAACCCAAGTCTTTCATGAGAAGTTTTGAGAAGCAATCCTATGAACTGTAGAGCTCTGAGGTACCAGAACAAGAGGACACAGTCTCAGACTGCAGAAGGGGAGGTTTAGGTTGGATGTCAGGTAGAAGTTTTATACAGAGAGAGTGATTGCCCATTGGGATGGGCTGCTGGGGAGGTGGTGGAGTCGCCGTCATTGGAGGTGCTCAGGAGGAGACTTGATGGGGTGCTTGGTGCCATGGGTTAGTTGATTAGGTGGGTTGGATTGGTTGATGGGTTGGACACGATGATCTTGAAGGTCTCTTCCAACCTGGTTTTTTATTATTATTATTATTATTATTATTATTATTATTATTATTATTATTATTATTATTATCTCAAAGGTTTCTTCCAACCTGTTCTGTTCTGTTCTATTCTATGCTATTCTATTCTATGCTCTTCTATTCTATTCTATTCTACTCTATTCTCCTGAGCAACCCGCTGTTGCTGCAATTACTCTGATCAGGGGCTTGGACTAGATGATCTCAAGAGATGTCTTCCCACCTCAGGCAGTCTTTGATTCTCAGAATATTAAGGAAAAAGATTCACATTTACCAGTTGTGTCAAGGCTAAATATAACATTAAGCTCATTTCAGCTATACAAATACAGAATTTGGATTTGGAATCTTAGGTCATAAAACTGATAATAAGTTGGTCATTTTAAATGAAGAGAAGTCTTCAGTGATCGCATTGCATATTTGCTAGCCAACAGAAGTGTACATCTGAAAGAAAAACACCATTTCTTTTTACATACCTTGTTTTCCCAGCACATGAAGTGCTGTGCCAAGAAATTCTCCATTTTCAAATCAAAGAAACAGGTTTGCAACATGGATTCTGGATTTCTCTCTGCATATTGCTGTAATAATGTTGATGGCTATGACCCCTTTTCCTGTCAATCTTTATTTTCATATGGCAATTGAATGACTGTCACATTTCCTACAGTTCCTTTTATATTTCCTCAATTATCCAAGCTTTAAACCCATGTAAGGTTATTAAAAAACAGTATGACAATAATGCAAATAAAGCATGCAGCTGTTAGCAAGCATATGAGAGAGACCTTATTGCTGTCTACAACTACCTGAAGGGAGGTTGTAGCCAGGTGGGGCTTGGTCTCTTCTCCCAGGCAACCAGCGCCAGAACAAGAGGACACAGTCTCAAGCTATGCCAGGAGAAGTTTAGGCTGGAGGTGAGGAGAAAGTTTGTCACAGAGTAATTTGCCATTGGAATGTGCTGCCCAGGGAGATGGTGGAGTCACTGTCCCTGGAGGTGTTCTAGAGGGGATTGGACATGGTACTTGAAGCCATGGTTTAGTTAGCCCTGAGGTGTTGGGTCGTAGGTTGGACTTGATGATCTCTGAGGTCTTTTCCAACCTCGTTGATTCTATGATTCCATGTGGAGCATAAGGTTCTGGATGCTCCTTATGACTATTGACCTTCTATCAAGTGCATACCTGGGTGGCAGAGAAACATGTTATCCCTCCTATATTCTTCTCCCAGGGAATCCTGTGAATGTATTTGTGTTGGAATTTTGTTATACTTTGAGGCTGGATGCTTTTAAGAGCCACAGAGCTGAGGACATCCACGAGGACCAGGAAGGTCCAGGGATGGACCAGAAAGTGTAATCTTTTGTTATTTAGTATAGAATAGAATAGAATTAACCAGGTTGGAAAAGACCTTTGAGATCATTGAGTCCAACCTATCACCCAGCACCATCTAATCAATAAAACCATGGCACGAAGTGCCTCATCCAGGTTCTTCCTAAACACCTCCAGGGATGTTGACTCCACCACCTCCCTGGGCAGTGCATTCCAATGGTCAGTCTCTCTTTCTATGAAGAATTTCTTCCTAAGCCTTGCCACCCTTTATACTCAGGCATTTGTAACTGTTCTGCCATTTTTCCTCTCTCTCTCTTCTTCTGTATTTGTGGAGGCCTGATCTCTGGTTGTGTGGAGGAGGTTTGCAGCCTGACTCTGGCCTTGGCTGAGCTAATTTTTACTGTATCATTCAGGTCTGGGTAGTGAGGTATGGGGGGATGACAGTGGAGGCCTTGGGACTTTGAGGCCTGGGGTATGAGGCCTTGTGGTGGGAAGGTTTTGGGAAGGTGATGATCTGGTGAGGTTTTTGGAGAAGCCCAAACTGCAGAGCTGGGCTGAATATGAATTGTTAGTGTATTTTATATGCTTTTGTGCTGTTACATGTACTTATGAATAGTACTTCCATTATTGAATTTGCAATTCTTTCCAATCCTGTGTGGAGCATTTTTCTTTTAATTCCTTTGAGAAGGGTTAAAGAGCATCTGTCTGCTCTTAAAATGAAGACAGAGTTCTAGTCCACCAACAGGAAAGATGGAGTATGGTATGGTCATTAATTTCTGTGTGTTACACTGCAGATTTAGTGGTGGTGTGTTTTAAAGAGAATGAGTTGCCCAGAGCTTGGGGAAAGCACTTTCTGAGTGGGAATGTCAAGTAAACTTACATGTTATGACAGAATTGCAGAGATCACAAATTGTAACAGAAATGGAGAAGTCCTGCAATGTAACTTCTTTCCCATGCCTGTATGACTGTATCTAACCAGGCTCTCACATTTATCCAGCTTTTAAACTTCAAGCCTGATTTGAGGTGTAAAATGTGATGGAGAGTTGATAAGGCAGGAACATTGTTCTGGATGTCATCAGCAGTCTGTTGTTATTGTTCAGCCTTGCTGGAGATCTACCTGGAGGCTTTTAGCAGGAGAAGAAAGCTGCTTTTTTCTGCGTGTGAAATTAACAGTAGCAGGCAGTCCTGGCCTCAATCAACTGTTAATCTAACAGCCCAGATTCTGCAAATTTTAACCAATTTTGTGTTATTATACTCAAGTGAATGGCCCCAAACAGATCAGTGTTTCAGTCAAGTTACTCATGAGACAGTTTCCAGGATTAATCTGTAGATTCAATATTTTACTCAGGAAGTCAAGTCTTCTGCCCCCTTTCTTGCTTCTCAGCACTCAAACCTATAAAAAGTTGCATTGATTTACAGTTTTTAGAATCTTCTTCATGTTTTAAGAGAAACAAACTTTTGTTTCAAAGACAGTCTAAATGCTTGTTTTAGAAACCAAAGTAATGCTTCATAGTAGAAATGCTGCCTAGAAGTTTTATTGATTCTAGGGGATTTCAGTATCACTGGAAAGACTGAAAGGTCTGTGTCCAGGAAAGGCAGGGGTTTAGCTCAAGAAAGAGGCTTCCCCCACCACAATCAGTTGTTTGTCACGTAAGAGAGAAAAGCTGCACAAGGACATAAAGAATGGGGTGAGTAGAATTGCCACTCCCCTGCAAACATCCTGTAGCGTGTCTGGAGCAGAGGAGGACTTTCCAGCTCATGACGCAAGAGCCAAGGCAGGGGGTGGGTTTTGTGGGCTGGGCTGGAGTTTGACATCGGGAGGAAATTGAAACCAGGCATTGGTGGAAGCTGTCTGTGATGCAGAGGTGAATGCTGGATCTGGCTTGACGCTTAGGAGAGGTGAAAGGGGGGACTGCTTGTGATTCAAAGAGTGAAAGAAGCAGGAGTTCATGAGTGGCAGTGGAGGATGAACAGAGAGGAAGGGGCAATCTGGCGTGATAGGAGGGCAGCCGCAGCATGCGTGGAAGGTAACTGAGTAATCCTCGTAAATTAAGGGGCAGTTTGATTGGAAAACATCTGGTTGCTGCTCCTCTCCTGGTTTGGCTGGGTTTCTCACGCATGGTATGTGCTGTTCTCTCTACAGCACGTTTCTGATACATTTGTCCAAAGTTTTACAAGAAAGCTAGCTCCAGAGTGATCTGCTTTAATCTCAAGCTTTGTTAGAAACTGTCGACCAACTCCAAATACAGAATAATTAGTTTTCAAATGGTGATTTTATAAGTGAAACACATTTGTAGAGAAGAAAATGAGAGTTCAGACAGGCTTGGCAAAACCATTAAGATGCCCGTGTGTTGTGGGGGTGGGGAGGATTGCAAGCTAAAGATCATTTGTAATTAGACACTGAACTTCATGTGTGCTTCCTTTAGATGTGTTAGCAAGCTGTTAACACCTGCACTGAATGTAGTTGCCAAAAAACCCTGGAATGTCTAACTAATTCTAATAATAATTTCATATGCTAATACAATGGTGCAGAATTATAGAATTAGGAAATAAAGAGGGATCATAATGGAAACTGACTGTGTGATGAAGTGTAAACAAATCAGAAGTCAAATTAAGTCCTATTAAATCTAATTCAGATGCCATTTGACTCTACTTGACTTCTCTGGGGTTGCAGTGTGGTTTTTGCTGTGCTACCTAAATAGTTTTTGAGCAATGTGCAGATGCTGCCAAGTTAATCAAATGAACAGTCATTTGAGCATGAGTTTTAGGGATGAGTGATCAGGGCATTTGTTGATGCTGCAGGTCATATGGGACCCCTTTAAACAGTAGTGCAGATAGTCTTGTGTGTGGATGGGAGAAGAAAGAAACCTGTGTCTTAGCATCTGACCCTGCAAATGTTGCATTGGCTCTGCCCTTGAAGAAAGAGATTTAAGATCTTATTTCCTGTTTGCAAGTAAATCTCTTATCTCACATCTAGTATCCACTATCCATCAGTATGGTGAGAGTTTGCAACAGGGGAGGCTGGTAGCAGCACTGCACCTCTCTGACATTACATGCTCTAATTACTTGCAAGATTTTCAGGAGTGCTAAACCATCACAGAAAAAGATAAAAGCCAAGATTTCAAAAAGTGACAGCCTGGGACATGTCAGATCAACTCAAACGGAGAAAATGCAGCTTGTTTCAAGTGGAAACAGTTGTTTCAGAGGGGGAAAAAAAACCAGAATACCTACCTATTTGTGCAGGACAAAAGCCACAAACACAGGCTGCAGTAGTTGCAATAAACTGCTCTGCAGAGAGAGGATGCATCATCCACCTCCCACTGCAGCTTTTCTTTGAAGAACTGAATGACTCTCCAGCCTCCCCTTGTGCCCTGTGCTCTGTACTGTTTTGTGCTGGGCAGAAGGCCAGGATGCATATGTACATAGCTACTTTCTTGAAAGACTATTCCGTAGGTAGATCAGAGTGAGGTATTTAATGGGGTAGTTACATGTAGTATTTAAATTAACAGTGACCAAACAACTTGATTTTCACTAGAAAATGGTCCAAATTCTGTAGTGGGCAGGGCCAAAGATAAGCTTGCTTTAGGTTCAATGTGCAGAAGCACCTAAAACTGTTTCTAGAATAATTTTAAGTTTTCTGAAACATAGGAATATGTGAACACATCGTGGTTTTGAATGACTGCAACTTTTTTTGACTAAAGTTTTTGAAGGCTACAGGTATCTCTGACCACTGCTGATGGTTTCCTCCAGTTCCAAATCTCTGCTTTTACAGACTGATGTTTTTGTTCTTGGCTGTTTTTCTAGTTACTGTAATATTGACCTTATTTGTTGCAAAGTTGCTGGGTTGCCTTTAGAGCTCAAGTCTTGCATCAGTACAGCTGGGTTACTATAGACAGCATTGGTATGAGATTTAATTAGAATAATCCCTTTTTATTGAATTCAGGGAATTTCAGTTTGCTAATTTTACCTCTAGCTCCCTCTCAAACCAGCTTTTACTTAGAAAATATTTTTTAAATGGGGATGTGGGAGGCTCTGAAAGTGACAGACTAGAGATTTAATCCATAGTTTATTGTTGGGAAGGTGGGTGCTGGAGAAGGTGTTGCAAGTCTGGGGAGTTGCTCTAGCAGGTCTCAGAGTCACAGACCAAGAAAATGATTGCATTTGCTCATCCTCATCAGTTATAGCCCTAGATGTTAATTTATCAACTTTCCAATGATCCCCCAAAGAATTGGGATGCCTCACAAAACTCTCAAGAGTGTGATTCTTACTCTGTGGGTATTAATTTATTGCTTAGAACTGTCAATACAATCTGTGTTAGGAAAATTAACTTTAATTAGTACAGGAGAAATAGCTTACTGAAAATCTGACTGGATCTTTCTGGGCATTACCAGTGAGGGTGTAGGCCCACTGAAGAGATTTTGGCTCACTTTTTAAAGGACAGAAGGAGAAGTACAACCTCAGAAGTAAATCTCACCCTACCATCTTTGCCCTTCAATGCTAAGTTAGAAGAGCATCTTTTGATCTGCATGAGGGTAGGGAGGCTCTACAGAGGGACTTAAATTGGATCGATGGGCCAACTGCCAGGTCCTGCACTTGGGTCACAACAACCCCAGGAAGTGCTACAGGCTTGGGGCAGTGTGGCTGGAAAGCTGTCTGGCAGAAAGGGACCTGGGGGTTCTAATTGACAGGCAACTGAATATGAGCCAGCAGTGTGCCCAGGTGGCTAAGAAAGCCAATGGCTTCCTGGCTTGTATCAGAAATGCTGTGTCCAGCTGGGGCTGTGTCCCCTTGTGCTCAGCTCTGGTGAGGCCACACATCCAGTGTTGAGTTCAGTTTTGGGCACCTCAGTACAGGAGAGATGTGGAGGTGCTGTGGAGCCAGTGCAGAGGAGGGCAAGGAAGCTGGGGAATGGCCTGGAGAATAAATCCTATGAAGAGTGACTGAAGAAGCTGGGGATGGTTAGTGTGGAAAAGAGGAGGCTGAGGGGAGGCCTCATTGCCGTCTACAACTACCTGAGAGGACATTGTAGAGAGGCTGGTGCTGGGCTCTTCTCACAGGTAACTAGAACAAGAGGGAATGGCCTCAAGCTGTGGCTGGGTAGGTTTAGACTGGACATTAGGGAAACATTTTTTCAGGGCAAGAGTGGTCAGGGATTGGAATGTGCTGCCCAGGGAGGTGGTGGAGTCACCAACCCTGGATGTAGTCAGCGGTCACTTGGATGTGGTGCTTGGGGATATGGTTTAGGGGTGAACCTTGTAGAGTAAGGTCAAGGGTTGGACTTGGTGATCCTGAGGTTCTGTTCCAACCTGAATGTTTCTTTTATTCTGTGATTTTTGTGAGAGAAGTTTAAACAATGACAGTATTTCTGCATCATTGGCTACTTGTGTGGGTTTACCAAAATGCTTTGACACCAGGCAAATCAGCAGTTCCAGTTTGTGAACTCAGTTACATATATCCTGACATGAGATCTAAGAAGGAAATAGCTGCTGGCCTGCTGTTTTTATTGGCAACATGAGACCTATGTGCTCAGGTTATCAGCACTGCTTTAATGTTGCTCCTGTCAGCATCTTGTAAGAGGTTTTATGTGTGAAAATTGGGTGATCATCTTTGCTGGGGAACTGTGTGTTCCATGTGATCCTGGCAAGCATTCAGTATTTTCTGCTTCTCAAACTATTAATTGTGATCTCCTTTTTTAAAGCAGTTTCTTATTTTCCAGTGGTATTTACTTTCCAGTTAACTTAAAAATTCTGTCAATTTTAGTGTTTCAATTTCTGTGTTGTTTTTTTTCAGTGTCCTAATCAGGGCCTTAATCTATCAATGTTTTTCCTGTGCTCAGGTTGTGTAGTTTATGTGTCTTCTAGAACGCGACATTCCGTTCTGAATAGAGAAGCAAGCATCCTTTGATATTAGTCAGTATCTATGTTTGTACTTATTGATGTAAAGATAACCATATACATATTAAGAACCTCCAGTTCAATGGATATGTAATTTCTTAAAATGAAACTACAGTCAATGGGATTTTCTTAGCATGGCCAGCTTCCTAGATCTGCAGTATGTGTATATATATATATACACACATATATAAATGTATCTATATCTATCTATCTATCTATCTATCTTTTCCAGTTGGGCAGGTATAGTAAATACCAGCTTCAAAGACTAGATTGAAAGCACTGTAGATATTGATCCCCTTCACACTTCAGTAGACCTATCCTGCAGTAGTATCATAGTATCAATCAGGGTTGGAAGGGACCACAAGGATCATCTAGTTCCAACCCCCCTGCCATGGGCAGGGACACCCCACACTACATCAGGCTGGCCAGAGCCTCATCCAGCCTGGGCTTAAACACCTCCAGGGACGAGGCCTCAACCACCTCCCTGGACAACCCATTCCAGGGCTTCACCACTCTCATGGGGAAGAACTTCCTGCTCACCTCCAGCCTCAATCTCCCCACCTCCAGCTTCATTCCATTCCCCCTAGTCCTAGCACTACCTGAGATCCTGAGCAGTCCCTCCCCAGCCTTCTTGTAGGCCCCCTTCAGATACTGGAAGGCCACGATTAGGTCACCTCGGAGCCTTCTCTTCTCCAGACTGAACAGCCCCAACTCCTTCAGTCTGTCCTCATAGGAGAGGTGCTTCAGCCCTCTGCTCATCCTTGTGGCCCTTCTCTGGACACCTTCCAGCACCTCCAGATCCCTCTTGTAATAGGGGCTCTAGAACGGGAGGCAGTACTCCAGGTGGGGTCTCAGCAGAGCTAAGTAGAGGGGGAGAATCCCCTCCCTTGCCCTGCTGGCCACACTTCTCTTGCTGCAGCCCAGGATCTGATTGGCTTTCTGGGCTGCAAGTGCACACTGAGAGCCCCTGTTGAGCCTCTCATCCCCCAGCACCCCCAAGTCTGTCTCCTCAGGGCTGCTTTCCAGCCAGTCACTGCCCAGCCTGGATCTGTGCCTGGCATTGCCTCGACCCAGCTGCAGGAGCCTGCCCTTGGTCTTGTTGAACCTCATGAGGTTGGCTTGTGCCCACCTCTCCAGCCTGTCAAGGTCCTCTGGATGGATCCCTTCCCTCTAGCTGTCAGCTGCACCACACAGCTTGGTGTCATCAGCAAACTTGCTGAGGGTGCACTCAATGCCACTGTCCATGGCACCCACAAAGATGTGGAACAAGCCTGGTCCCAGGACTGATCCCTGAGGGACTGCGCTTGTCCCTGGCCTCCCCTGGGACATGGACCCATGGACAGCCACTCTTTGGGTGCAGCCATCAAGCCAGTTCTGTATCCATCTAGTGGTCACCCATCACACCCATGTGTCACCAGCTTGGAGACCAGGATGTGGTGTGGGACAGTGTCGAAGGCTTTGCTCAGGTCCAGTATTTTTTACAAGCAAGTATTTTTTATCTTCTATGATGAACCACCAAAGTATTGTTGTGTTATATATTGGAATAATCATCAGCTTTTAGAGGCCTATGGTATTAAAATCACATGAAAAGGAAGAGTATTGTTTCTTGCAAAACATCTTGAGCCCAGGAAAGGTGGCATAGCTCCTACTGTTTTTCATCTAAGCTTTTGACATCTCCTAAGGCTTAGAACAGAATGATAGCTATTATTAGTTAGGTAAATTAATCCCACCTACAATGCTTTTCATTCTGAGACACCAAAAAGATTTATTTCAGTTAGGGGTGAAAGCAAAATAATGGTGGTCTTAGACCTTGAAGCACGTCAGGTTTTCTAGGCTATATAGCAAATTGTTTCTTAAGACTTTTTTCCAAGATTGGTTCATTTTTGGCAGCACTGCATCAGTAAGGGGGGAAGAAAACCTGTCCTGAGGAGAAAAATTCCTAAAATTCTGTAGAATTTCAAAGTGAATTTAGCAAGTGGACTCCTAGGAGCATTCATTCAAACATTGCAGGAGGCTACAATGAGAGACACTGGGATCTCTATCTTTGGGATACTCAAAACTTCACTGGCGGAAGCCCAGTTCCAGAGCAGGCCTTGTTCTGAGTGGCACGTTGGACTGGAACACTAGAAGTTTGTATCTCAGTGTCTCGGTCCGGAGAGGGAAGGAGACTCAGTTCTTTTGAATATTTCCATGTTGTGAAATGAGAGGCACAAGCGAGGCCAAAATATCAACAGCTAGGCTATTTATTACATAAATAAAATGGAAATAAGAAAGGGAGAGGGAGAAAATAGAGAGGGAGGGAGAGAAGAGAGAGAGAGAGAAGAAGAAAGGAATTATATTACCACACCCCTCACCGTCCCCAAGACAGTTTGAGTCTGTGGAGGAAAGGTGCTGCAGTAGATGCTGGGTTTGTAGAGAAAGGGTGCTGAAGCTTTGGCTGGAGAAAAGATGTGGTCCTCTGGGCAGCTTCTTCAGCTCCATGAGTGGCAGCAAGCGGGACTTAGGACACGGAGAGAGGGTTCAGTCTGCTTCTCCCTGGCTCCACAGCCTCTTTTCTCTGACGCAGCCTTGGCCTGGGCTTTTCCTTCCTCCTCAGCGGCATGGTCGTCCTTCTGCGTTTTTCCTCTCCTAAGCCAGTAGTGGTCAAGTCTTTTATACAGTTTTTAGTCCTTAGGTATGTGTCCAAGCATTGTCCCTCAGGAATTCAGGGGCCAGGAAATCCTCCTTAGGTAAATATTCAGGTATCGTTCCCCAGGAAATCTTTCTGTGCCTTTCTCTGTGTGTGGGCAGGAGTCTAGATGGAGGAGGGAGGGGGGCTCCACCCCCTCGTCTCCATCTACCTGCCCACACACTCATTACACATCAGGAAACAGGTGGTGAGTCCATTGTCTCCCCATCCTCCCTTCCTGGGGGTATCTGATAGCTGGAAATGATCTTGTCCTGAAGGCGTGATGGCTGGGTCCTTGGGCCATTGTTGTAGGCCAGCTGCAGTCAGTGTTATCATGCAATACAGGCAATGGCAAGGTGATTTGCATCCAGGATTGGTCTTTGCACCTTCTTTCCAGTGGCTCTGCCCAACAACATATTGTCTGGGCAAGCAGCAAGTGATTTTATCTTTGTTGAGTCACACAAGGAGTTTGGACTCTCACACTCAGTAAATTAATCTGTAATTGTTGGAGTTTTCTGCTCTATGAATGCAGGAGTTCAATCCCAGTCTAGCCATTGGAATCTCATAGTTTGGGCTAAGTAGATGTGTCACCCTGATCTTAGTTCCCATTATGTATTCAAAGCCAATATTGATGCTCCTGGTCTGTTTTCCTGTGTTCATAATTCATTCTATGAAGCTTCTTCAACTGATATATTTCCTTTCTTCCAAGAATTTTTATGATTAAATTTTAAATTATGGCATTTCAATTAAATTATGACAGATGAAAACATCCTGTTTTTGTGGTTTCTCTCCCTACCAGTAACAACTAGAATGTTTTTTAAAGAGGAAAGAGAGTAAAACAGGGAGGTGGTGGAGTCACCATCCCTGGAGGTGTTCAGGAGGAGACTTGATGGGGTGCTTGGTGCCATGGGTTAGTTGTTTAGGTGGTATTGGATTGATTGATGGGTTGGACGTGATGATCTTGAAGGTCTCTTCCAACCTGGTTTATTCTATGTATTCTAAAACAAAGGTACAATAAGGAAGGAAGGCAGTTTAGTGGATGGGTGACAATGTCATCAGTGCACTGAGTTTAACCCATGTTAGCTGTTTTAGTATTGGTTCTGCCATGTCTTCATTATGGGATCTTGAAAAAGTCACTGTCTCTGGACTCATCAATTTGCCCATGGTTTGGGAACAAAGCTTTCTACAGATAAAACTGTGATGGGGACACCAAGCCAGCATGGAGGTCAGCAGCATGGAAGTTCACATACTGGAGGACTTAGTTCAGCTCAACCATCAGGCCACAAAGGTGCAGGAGGGCTGAGGTGAACCATGGCACAGAGTGATTTAGGAGGCTGCTATGTATTTATTTTTTTCTTTCTTTCTATCTATCTATCTGCCTTAAGCTATATAGATATCTGCTCTTCTGCATCATTGTGTAAACTGTTATGACAGGGCAAGGGATAATGATTTAAAAGAGGGGAGATTCAGGCTATAGATAATAAGGGAAAAGTTATTTACAGTGAGGGTGGTGAAACACTGCCACAGGCTACCCTGAGAGGTGGTAGAAGCCTCATTCCTGGAAACATTCAAGGTCAGGCTGGACAGGGCTCAGAGCAACCTGATATAGTTGAGTATGTCCCTGCTCACTGCAGAGCAATGGAACTTGATGACCTTTAAATGTTCCTTCCAGCCCCAGCCATTCTATGACTAATCTCAGTTTTCACAGAATCACAGAATGGTCTGGGTTGGAAGGGACCTCTGAAGGTCATCTAGTCCAGCCCCCTCTGCATTAAACACAGGCATCCTCAACTAGATCAGATTTAGTTCATCTAAATTTAGAGCTCATCCTAGCTGGTCATCTAAACAATTTTCCTGTAGTCAGTGAGGGGAGAGAAGCACACTGAGTGATTGATTTTGGCCATCTATCTTACAAAGCAGTGAAACATCTCTGGAGACACCAGTTTTCATCTGTGTCTGTAGCAGGAGTTTGCTAACAGCTCTTCTGGAGATCTGTCGTGGGACAGCCAACGTTCAATCAAATGAATTTTGCATTTCACATACCACATGTGTGTTCTGAGCAGACCTATAGCAAGAACTTTTCTTCCAGAAAGAAAGCTGGATTTAATAGAAAAAACAAAGGAAAAAAGAAAATAAGTTTAGAAGCAGCACACTATATAGCCTTAATTAGGTGTGTATGTAATTAATGCTATCAAGACTGGGCATGAGCAGATGTTTTATTTGCCACTTCTAATACAATATGGTGGGCTTCCCCCCCCCTTTCTGAATAATGTGCACCCAGAAAATTCAGTTGCTATTATAACAGAGTAAAGACCCATAGGTAAAGCAGTCTTGTGCCTGAACTCTAGAATTTTGACATGTAAAAAGAGGACACTTAGGAGTTTGGGTATGTTTGGGTCTAGGTAGTATGGTCTTGGTGTGTACTGCTTGGTGTACAGAAAGTCTCAGCATACTACTTACAGTTCAGATATCTGAGTGAATGGACACTGCATTACTATTTTCTGTCAAGAACTAGCTGTATAAAGAAAAAATAGGGCTTTTAGTTCTCCTTTATCTGCATGTGGGATGTTCATTGGTTCCCAGGGAAACCGTTAAGGTAGGATTTGAAGAATTCAAATGAGAAAATAGGATAAAGCAAAGTTGGAGGCAGAATCTCTTACAAAAGCCTCCAGGAGTGAGTGAGTAACCCTAACCATTAACGAGATTTGAGGTGGAGGTTTCCATTAGTGAATGAGAACCTAAGAATTGATCCTTACAGTATGAGAGGCATAAAATCATACACAGCAAAGTAATTTTAGAGATGTGACGTGGTGTTTTCAGCCTACATAATACTTTAATCCTCAGACCTGGTATTCTAAAGCCATCAGCTGGGGTCAGTCAGGAATGTTTACAGCAGTGGGTAACGTGGCCAGTTCACTTCTTTTTTCCAATCACATTTTGCTCTCAACTGCACTGCTATCCTCTATGCTTGTGGAAGTGGACATCATTTGAATCTTTTCACTGCAAGACAAATAAAAAATTGCATTTGACTCACTATAAAGTGAATATTTGCTGTGTTTGAATGCTCTCTCTAGACATTTGCTACTCTGTAATAAAGCCTCTTAGTTTTTAAGTGTTTTTAAATGTGTTCTCAATGTGTTTTTAAGATATCTGGACAAAGTTTTGAGTCATTGTTCCTAACCTGGTCCTGTACTGGAGATGCTCCTTAGGATGAGGCTATTTCAGTCTGTCTGGTTTGTACCGTTTAGCTGGTGCCTTTGACTTCCAGATACCGTCCTAGCTTCTTAAACCTACTTCCTTGGACATTTCCTTACGCAAGGCCAGAAGGAACAAACCGGGCTGCTAGCTTAATCCCTCCTGGGGACAAACAGGAAGGCAGGTGGTGGTACACATGCCAAGTGACACAATTTCATCACCACCCTCTTTAGCTATGGGGAAGCTACATGTGGTGATTCTCACCATCCTTTCTGAGTCAGATTAACTCTTTCCTTGAGGCTGAAAGGAGCTGCCCAAGCATCAAAACGGGCAGAGTGCATGACTTTCTCAATAGTTTGGCTGTAGTTTAGCTCTTTTTGCACACGATAGTTGACTCTCCAGACTGTGAAAGAGCAGTTCCCTCTGATACTAGGCCAGCACTTGAGCAATAGGTGAAGTCTGAGGCTGTAGGTTTCTGTGTGAAGTTCTTTTCAAATCAGGCAATGTGAGTTATCTTTCCTGGGAAGGAACAAATGGTAATAACGTGCCATAGCCAGTGCTGGCCATTACAGAACTGCACTGAAAGTTATCATTGAAAGGATGGATTGAAAAGTCTTAAGATTGATACTAACTTCTGGTGTTGAAAGTTTTCCCATCTGGAGCTGACAGGTCTGATCCTCTCTCTGTGCATGGGTAATATGCAGGATGCTGCTGGCTACCTCTTCTTTTGTGCTAGTACATCCCTCCCTGACCCTTGCTGAAAATCTTTGTTGCACACTGGCATGTTGTGAGCTCCCTGGTGGCTTGTGTGCACTTCTCCACATGCAGTGATGGCCGGCAGACAGGCAGGAGCTGCAGTGCAGTATGGCTTTGCAGTGGGTGGGGATCACAGAGTGTTACTCTGAAGGTTTTCAGGAATTGAAGTGTCATGGCTGAATTCTTCATCCACTTCCAGCAGGTGCTATTTCGTTTATCTTCAGAAATACTTGCTTTTCAAGTGTTGATTCCTTTTCAGCCTGTGGTGGAAGACTTAAATAATAAAAATCACATCTTGTTACCTTATTGTCATATTGAGAACTCGTTCTCTGAAACCCATAGTTCTTGTTTTGTCTGAATCTCACATTGCAAAATACAGAAGAGTTTGTGTCCTTCGGTGTCCTTCAGACTGGCCTTAAATGGCAGTAGCATGAAGCAAGCAATCAGATGCCATTAGCAGCCTTCTGCTGGATTAATGGCCAGTGAAATCTGGTGAAGGTGCCTGGAGCTTTCTAGCCTCACTGTTGTGATTTTTGTACATAATTGCCCACAAGCAGCTACCCAGCGTCCAGCTCAGCCACACAACATCTACATCAGCCACGGCATCCTGCTGTCGGGCTTGTGCACCCACACATCCCTCCCCACCAGCTTTCCAGCTAAGGAAAATTGAGGCCAAGCACCTCTGCCAAGGTTACACAGAGAAGCAGTAGCTCTCCTGCATTTAGAAATCTCCCATCTGTATATGGCTCTGGGGCATTTTGTCCTGGCCACTGGTGTGACACATCTCTTTATTCTCCTGTCCACTTGAACAGAGGCATGATACAATGTTGTCTGAAGATTTCATCAGGGCTTGCTTGAGAATGCCACAAGTCACTTTGTGGCCATCACTTTGCAAACACTTTCAGCTGACAAAAGCCTGCACAGCTGCCAGAAGAGTCTATTCTTAACCCTTCTCTCCAGCTTCCCTGCTCATACCTTCTGTATAGCCTTCCCTCTTCTGTTTTTTGGAAGTGTTTATGTGCTGGACTGGGATGCTGATCCACAAGAAAAGTAACCTTTTAAATTATTTTTCTTCCTGATTTGTTCTAAACTGTATTCCCTCACTGATAGTCATGGCACATCCATGCAAGCACTAATTCTGTACCTACCTTTGTTTACAGTGCAACAGAATAGACAGGTGGCTAACAGCAGGGCAGGTTTGCTTTGAGTACCAGTTTAGGCCAAGCTGTAGTCATACTGCAGCTTCATGCTCCAGCCATTAAAAAGCCCATACTGTCCTGTCACACCATGAACATTTCCATAGAATAATGTAGTCTGTAACAGCTAGTTGTAAGTGCTCAAGGGAGCAATATTTTTTGGTTTTGTTTTTAATCAGGGGCTGTTAAACCAGATGCTGCGCTTTCATTATGTGACTGTGCGAGTCTCAGAGAATCAAAGAAAACCCTTTCTGTACCCAAAATAGATGTATTTTAGTCTCTTTCAGATTGAGGAGATGCTGTATTGCCCCAGGATAGCATGCAGGCAGTAACACAGTGCACAGACCAGGCTGTGGATGCAGAAATTGCGAGGGGAGGAGAAAAGGCCTTTGACAGCCTCCCCAAGCTGGGAGGCAGAGGTCAGAGAGGGGAAGGGAGCTGTTGTGCTTTGGATGTTCGACTTGTCAGAATTTGTTTAGTGAAAAAACAGAAATGTTTCCCAGAGCTCTTTTTCTGAGCTCTGAGCACATCTGTTACATGTTCAGAAAAAGAGCTGAAATAACAGGGAAAAAAGATAACTCCCTAGCATGGAGAAGGAAAGATACCCATTTCTGGCTATCCAGTTCCAGCTGTGAGGTGGGGAAGCTTTACTATCCCAAAAGAGTTTGAGACAAAAAGGTTCCTGGTATCATATTCAGGATGTTAATGCTATCATGGATCCCCTGGAGAGCATGAGCTGACCTGAGAATGCCTTATACCCAGCTCAGTGCCTATTATATCATTGTAGCTCATTGTTAACATGGGCAGAATTTTCAAGGGGAAATAGAGGTTTTTGGCAGCACTAGTCTGTTTGGAACCAGTGAAGTAACAGAATCATAGAATGCACTGGGTTGGAAGGGACCCCTAGAGGTCATCTAGTCAAGACCCCCCTGCAGCAGGCAGAGACATCAGCAACTAGATGGGGTTGCACAGAGCCCCATCAAGCATGACCTTGAGTGTTTTCAGGGATGTGGTCTCTACCACCTCCGTAAGCAATCTGTTGCAGTGTTCCAGCACCCTCATAGTAAAGAACTTCTTCCTAACATACAACCTAGATCTACCCTTCTCTAATTTAAAATCATTGCCATGTGTCCTATCACTAACAACAGTCCCTATGCAATTTTTTTGTAGGCCCCTTTCAGTTACTGGGAGGCCACTGTATGATGTTCCCAGAGCTGAACAAACCCAACTCTCCCAGCCTGTCTTTGTAGCAGAGGTGTTTCAGTACTTGTCCACTCTTGTGGACATTCTTCATCCAGTCCATGTCTTTCTTGTGTTGAGGGCCCCAGAGGTGGACCAGGTCTCACCAGAGAGGAGTAGAGTAGCAGAATCACCTCTCTCAATCTACTGGCCGTGCTTCTTTGATGCAGCCCAGTATGTGATTTGTCTTGAGGGGTGTATGTATATATTGTTGACTCATGTCAAGCTTTTTGTCCACCAGTAACCCCTTCTCTGCAGGGCTGCTCTCTGTCACATCATCTCCTAGCCTGTATTGATAATGAAGATAGTTCTGACCCAGGTGCAGTACTTTGTGCTTGTCTGGTGGTGTTGGATGACAGGTTGGATGCGATGATCTCGAAGGTCTCTTCCGGTCTGGTCCATTCCATTCCATTCCATTCCATTCCATTCCATTCCATTCCATTCCATTCCATTCCATTCCATTCCATTCCATTCCATCTCACAAGGTTCACCCAGGCCCACTTCTCCAGTTTGTTCACATCCTTCTGCATGAGATGACTTTAGCATATTGACTGCACCACTAAGTGTGGTACCATCTGCAAGCTCAAGATCTCAAATCACCTTTCATCTTACTTTCCACCAAACATCTATAAAAGGCCGGAGTCCAAACAAAATGAGTCAGAACATGTGGGGTTTATGGTACCAACAGAGCCTTTGAAATGGTCTGGAACAGGAATTGGGATAGGGAAAACATGATGATGTCACTTGGAGCCAAGGAAAAATTCACCTACACTTAAAAATGTCTCCTAAAGAGCACAGTCTCTTTTCCATGCTTGCTGCCAATTGTACTTGATTAATCAGGTTTCTGTGGGGGTGTCTTCCTTCACTCTGTTCCCAACAGCATATTTTTCATAAGGGATCTTAATCTGTTGCAGATCATTCTTTGCCTGGAAGAAGACAGTTTTCCCAAAGAGTTGCAGTATTTTGTCCTCAGAAATGAATACAGTTCTTGCTGGAAAGCCATAAATGCCTTCCCAGGGCATCAGCCCCACAAAGGTGTTTCTTCTTTTAAATAATTGTGTGTTGTCTTCCTTGCAAAAGAAAGAGTGATGAGAGTACAGCTGGCTTTAATCCTGAGGAGCTGAAGTTTTCCTGGTAGAGACTATTAGATAGTTTCAGAGCAGGGAGCATTTATGTGCCATACACCTGTTTCCAATAGCTCCCCCACTTCCATAAAGGCAGCTGCAGCTGAAAGTCCTGTTCAACCTGGGGAAAACACATTTTGTAATGATTTTCCACCCTGAATCTAGATGGGGTCAAACTGAGGCAGCTGCCATCCATATCCCATGAGAAATACTACAAATGGTGCAATTAAAATAATTAGTTAATGCCTTTTTTTATGCGTCATGGGGGAAAAAAAGCTTGGAATGGCTACTCTGCATATTGGTCTAATATGATAGTGGATAATTCCCAGGATTGCTGTAAGCTTTCCCTAGGGCTTTAAAAGAGCTTGTGGGTGCTTGGCCAGGTGCAGAATTAAGGATTTCTATTATTGGTGGTAAAGGGGTAGTTTAAAACCATTTGTGCAGTAGATTTTCCTGTGAGAACCACAAAAAAGGAATCTGAACTGATAATAAAGTGGTTTGGATTCTGCATTCTTCCTTGGGAATCAAAATTGCCTCCCATTGATTTAAGCATGTACTGGCTTAGGTTCTGATTAAGCAGAATTTGCTTGATGATTCAACTTTATGGGGGATGTACAAATGAAAACTACATGGCCAAATACGCCCCTGGCACAACTCACTGAAGTCTGGCATAGACTCAGTCGTTAGTTGCTTGTTGTTTGAGGGTTTCTCTGCAACCTTCAAAGGGTGCAGCAAGTGAAGATTTCTTTTGAAGGTATTTTAGCTCCTTCTCCTGAAATGTTCACAACAAACTAAGAACCACACCTGGAACTCTATCCCCGGTATTTGTTAGTGCCATAGCAGGTGGTATTTAGTCTACAACCAAGTGACAAAAGGGTGAGCTACATCTAAAACCCAGGACAGATTCTCTTAACGATCATTAGCTTCCCTGATTTCACTCCCTGATTCCATCCAGGGGCTGCTGCTATCTTCCACCTTCCTGACGTGATTACAGAATAGCCTAGCTGAGGAGGTTCTGAGTGGCTCACACAGTGATTCTGGGATTTAAGTACACATTCTGTGAAGCTTTCAATGCTTTTGCCTGAATCCTCAAAGGAGTTTTTAAGTCTTAATGGGATCATGTGGTAGGGACTTCAAAAGCTGCATGCTATGTAACTGGGCATTTCCATTTTAGTAGTTTTAAACTATTTGTGTTGATTTCTAAATTCTTCCAGTTCAGGAATAAATGGTGTTTTAGGGTATCTGATTTTATTATGTTGTATAGAAATGTAAGGCCAGACCATTTTTAAATGCTACTGGAGGGGAGAGGAAGTATTGTGATCCCCCAGACTTCACTTCTTTTTAACTGTGAGAGGAGAGTTAATAGTACAAGTGGGAAGAAGGGTTAGCAAAGGGGAGTGCTAGTCATGTGAACAGAATGCCAGCAGCAAAGCTGGCACATGTTGTTTCATTTGCATGAAAGTATGTTTTATTCATCTGCTGATGGTTGTCTACTGTATCTATAAGAGAGGAAAAGAAAAGGACCAGAATATTACTGGAAGTGCAGGTGAAATTCTGTAGCTTTGTCCCCCTTCAGTGGTAGCTGGCTGTAGGAAATACAAACTAAAAATTTCCCTGAAATTAATACAGGTATCATTCAGTGGATTAACTATTAAGGGGGAAACATTCATAGCTTATTTCCTTGTGTTAGTGACTTGGCATTCGCTTCAACTTGTTTTCATGCTGTTTTCACACCACCTCTCTCACCAGCGTTTAGGCATCCAGCGTGCAGATACCTGCAACAGAGCTGGTCATGCCAAGCTCCCATTACAGTCAGAAAAGACAAATGCATTTTTAGGTTGTGATTCATCTGACATAGCTTAGAAATTTAGTTTGGGATGAAAAGAATGACTAGACTCTGTGGAGTGTATTGGCTAAATCTCAGCTTACTGCATGGAGGGTTTCAGCAGGCTGTGGGTACATCCTTTTATGGTGGGAGTCAGGTACATCTATGTTTAGTGCTGTTCATGACTAGACTTCCTGTTTCTCACAAGCTGTGTGTGATACTTGTCTTAACCAGATGATCCTGGAGCACGTCGAGTAGTTCAAGATGGCAATGTTTAGAGAATTGAGTCCTGTGCTCAGTCAGGTGAACCCTGCTTTGCAGTCCCCAGACTGACAAAATCATACATTAAAAGGCAGAAGAGTCTTTTTCCTTAGGCAGTAAGTGGAAAGCTTCGTACAGTTGCCCTTGCTACTCCTGCAATGATCTGCCTGCATGGCCAAGAAATGCCATGATTGCTAGTTCAGAATGAGGGAGGAGATGCTATGGAGGATCAAGCTACTCATCTGCAGGGCAGATGGAGTGTTAGGTGAGGTGAGTAGGTGGCAGATTACTCCAATGCACCATGCAGAAATCCCAGTTCAAGTGGTGGAAGGAGCCATGCTTTCATAAAAGTACCATTTTGCCTTCTCAGTGCATCTTGGAGAGCTCAGCACTGCAGTGTAGCACTTTCTGAAGTCATGAAGGAAACCTGATGACACATGGAGCTGAACCTAAACCTCCTTCCAATTAGTAAATGATAGTTAGGGCTTTTGTCTCCCCGAGGATGAAGATAAGGATGAACTTGTCTTTTGGCCTGCTGGGAGGAAGTTTATGTTAAGAAAGCACTGGGTAGTTCTTCAAAAATAGTAAACTAGGGATTAGTTAATGATTTTTTAAATTGATTCTCTTACTCTTAATAACCTGTTAAAACCAATGGGCTATGAAACACTTGGAGCTGATGTTTGAAGTCAGCTCGGATGAATATTATTGAACTGTAACTCTTTTGTAGCTCTGTAACTTTTCACTGGCTGCTGGGAAAATAATCCTTTTGGCAAGAGTATGTAAGTTCTGGAGCACAGAATTGCCTTAATGGCAGAGTGGGGAAGGGCAGCAGACGTGAATGAGGTGTTAACAGCTTTTCTGCATGTTTTAGGGAAGGATAATGTGCTGGTTCCGGGCAGTAGCTAGTGAACTCAGGTACAAATTTAACATGCAAAGTCAAGCTCTACTCTGTGCAGAATTTGCAGGGACTTACCAAGTGTGTGGCTAAGAGCAAGATACAAATCTTGTGAAGCTGGTGACCATCTAAACTGAGATCATGTGACACAGCACAGTGTTTATTTTGAAAGTACTGATTTTTGCAGTGACAGCCAATTCCCCTGCTTCATCAGCTAGAAGAAGCAAACCTTTGTCCTCACTTTGTCCAGAGCAGATGGATGCTGTATGTTTAAACTTCATTGGATTTCCAGGACAAACCTGTAATAGCATCAAAGGCAAGCACCTGAACAGGAGGGAAATTGATGATCATGCCACAGTGTACTCTGTGCTGAAAGGCCTTAATATCACTGTTGCTTTGTATTTGATACTGTATGTTTTCCCAGATGGGAAAAATGAATGAAGGAACTCGGGGCAATGTGTTGTGAGGATTGGTTCCAGACCTGAAAGAGAAAAAGCAAGAGAAAGTGGGAAGCTAGAAAGCTGTGAATTAAGACATAATGACAGTATGCACCAGTATAGCATATATCCTGCATGATCACAGTAAAAAAAAAAGGGGAATTTAGTGTGGTTAAGTCCCATTTTATTAAGCAAATACTCTGCCTGTGATTCCAGTGGAGCTGAACTCAGCAGTCTTCTTGTTTGCCTGCTACTCTCATTTACCCACAAACAGTGCTAGTTACGATTTTTGTGATCACATCAGGGAAGAGCTTTCCTCATCAGTTAGCTGTGAAACTTTCAGTGTGAATCTGGCACAGTGGTTCATGTTTTTAAAGTGCCTCATGGGTTACAAAGGAGGAATACTGATTTAACTGTTCCTGTCTAATCCACAGCTGTGAAATGGAAGCCATGATAATGTCACAAAACGAAAATCCAAAATGATTTAGAAACTCTATTGGATTTAGAATAAACCAGGTTGGAAGAGACCTTCAAGATCATCACGTCCAACCCATCAACCAATCCAACACCACCTAAACAACTAACCCATGGCACCAAGCACCCCATCAAGTCTCCTCCTGAACACCTCCAATGACGGCGACTCCACCGCCTCCCCGGGCAGCCCATTCCAATGGGCAATCACTCTCTCTGTATAGAACTGCTTCCTAACATCCAACCTAAACCTCTCCTGGCGCAGCCTGAGACTGTGTCCTCTTCTGGTACTGGCTGCCTGGGAGAAGAGACCATCATCCGCCTGTCTACAACCTCCCTTCAGGTAGTTGTAGAGAGTGATAAGGTCACCCCTGCGCCTCCTCTTCTCCAGGCTAAGCAACCCCAGCTCCCTCAGTCTCTCCCCATAGGGCTTGTCTTCCAAACCCCTCACCAACTTTGTTGCCCTTCTCTGGACTCGTTCCAGCAAGTCAACCTCCTTCCTAAACTGAGGGGCCCAGAACTGGACATAGGACTCAAGGTGTGGCCTAACCAGTGCAGTGTACAATGCAGATACAGTATTTCATTTAAAACTGATTCTGGAAAGAAAGAAAGCAACCATCTGATACAGCATATCTTAAATGTTGACTTTTTGCTGGTCTGAATCACAATTGTCATCAGCAAATTTGCAGATGACAGCATGCTGGGAGCAGATGTAGATCTGTTAGAGGGCAGAAGGGCTCTGCAGAGGGACCTCGACTGACTGGACAGAGTCCAACAGGATGGCATTCAACAAATCCAAGTGCCAGGTGCTGCATTTTGGCCACAACAACCCCATGCTGTGCTACAGGCTGGGGTCAGAGTGGCTGGAGAGCAGCCAGGCAGAAAGGGACTGGGGTTGCTGATTGTGAGTAGGCTGAACATGAGCCAGCAGTGTGCCCAGGTGGCCAAGAAAGCCAACAGCATCCTGCCCTAGATCATGAATAGTGTGGCCAGCAGGAGCAGGTAAGTCATTGTGCCCCTGTACTCAGCACTGGTTAGGCCACATCTTGAGTCCTGTGTCCAGTTCTGGGCTCCTCAGTTTAGGAAAGATGTTGAGATGCTGGAATGTGTCCAGAGAAGGGCAATGAGGCTGGTAAGGGGCCTCAAGCACAAGTCCTATGAGGAGTGGCTGATGGAGCTGGGGTTGCTTATGCTGGAGAAGAGGAGGCTCAGGGGAGACCTTATTGCTGTCTGCAACTACCTGAATGGACGTTGTAGTCAGGAGGGAGTTGGTCTCTTCTCCCAGGCAACCAGCACCAGAACAAGAGGACACAGTCTCAAGCTGTGCCAGGGGAAATTTAGGTTCGAGGTGAGGGGAAAGTTCTTCACAGAGAGTTGTTCGTCATTGGAATGTGCTGCCCAGAGAGGTGGTGGAGTCACCATCCCTGGAGGAGTTCAAGAGGGTGTTGGATGTGGCACTTGGTGCCATGGTTTAGTCATGAGGTCTGTGGTGACAGGTTGGACTTGATCTTTGAAGTCTCTTCCAGCCTTGGTGATTCTGTGATTCTGTGAAAGTTAGATGTATTGAAGTATGAGTTTGCAGACTCTGAGCCCAAATAGTCAGGTGTTTACTGTGCTTGAGCTCCAGATTTATCTTCCTCCTTCACCCAGGTCCAAAGCCTTACTCTTTTCATTGCCACAATATGCTTTGTTGCTGCTGTTCACTCATGCAGATCTTACTTATTGTCATTTGACAGAAACCGAAAATGCTTTACCAAGAACAATTTGTTCCCAGCAAGACCTTTCTACACAGTAATGTGAAAGCATCAAAGTGCCAGGAGAACTTTTCAAAAATAAACTGCCCTGATGCTAAAATAAGCTTTAATTGATTGAGAAATGCTCTGAGCCTGACAATCTGAACCATTTATTATTATTTTTCCTTTCAAGCTTCAGCTTCATATGGTTTCAAGTGACTGAATTGCAGTTCCCACATACCTTCCTACCCACACTGCATGAATAAACCCCCCACACAAACTTCTTAGCTCCAGTGGAGCTGCTGGATGCACCTGGAAGAAAATAAAAAGCTGATTGAAAGTGAGGTTTAAATAAAGGTGATGATGATGGCAATGTTCTGCAAAAAAATCCTATTCTGACTAAATGCCATGCTGTTCTTACTTCTCAGAAGAGAGCTGTCTTGGGAATCTCTCTCCCTTGTAAAAGGGATTTCTTTAACGCTGCCTTCTAGAGCACTAAATCCTGTAGGCCAGATGCTGTCACAGTTCCCTACTAGGAGATGAATAACAGGCTGTGGATAAACTACCACTCTGTCTTCTCCATTTCAGGATTTTAAGGAAAAAACACAACTTCATGGCTGTCCTTGGCTGCTTAAATAACCCATTGCAGGGTTTCTAGCAAAAGGTCAACACCCCCACCAAAGACTGCTGACAAATTTGCAAAACTTCCTGGCCAGTGGAATGGAAACTGTAGCAGCAGTCCTGTGCTAGAGACAAGTAAGCATTGGAAGTAGGTGGAATACCTTATGGGGCCATTTATGACGTTTCTTCTTGGCAATATGTTGTGGAGGATGGCAGTCTGGGCAGATATTCATTAGTGATAACTAGTGGTACTTTTAAAAGTATGTCAGCTGTGCCCATGGCATGTTTGCGTGTGTGAGCAGGCAAAGCAGGGATGACTGCATTCAGCCTGGTGAATCATGCTGGGATGATTGGGCTCATGGGTCATAGGCAGAATCATAGAATGGTCTGGGTTGGAAAGGACCTCCAAAGGTCATCTTGTCCAAGCCCCTCTGCAGTAAGCAGGGACATCCTGAACTAGATCAGGTTGCCCAGAGCCCTGCTGAGCCTCACCTTGAATATTGGCAGGGATGGAGCCTCAACCACCTCCCTGGGTAACCTGTTCCAGTGTTCCACTACCCTTAAGGTAAAGAACCTGTTCCTAACATCCAATCTAAATCTGCTCTTGTCTTCTTTGAAGCCATTGCTCCTCTTCCTATCCCTACAGGCCTTTGTAAACAGTCTCTCTCCATCCTTCTTGTAGGCCCCTTTCAGGTACTGGAAAACCACTATTATGTCTCCTCAGAGCCTTCTCCAGGCTGAACACCCCCAGCTCCCTCAGCCTGTCTTCACAGCAGAGGTGCTCCAAACCCCTGATCATTTTCATGGCCCTCCTCTGGACCTGCTCCATCAGCTCTGTGTCCTTCCCATATTGGGGGCTCTGGGCCTGGATGCAGTACTCCAGGCAAGGTCTCACCAGAGCAGAGCAAAGTGTCAGAATCATCTCACTCTGCACTTCTTTTGGTGCAGCCCAGGATGTGATTGGTCTTCTGGGCTGTAAGCACACACTGTCTGCTCATGTCCAGCTTCTTGTCCATCAGCACCCCCAAGTCTATTTCCACCAGGCTGCTTTCTATCACCTCATTCCCTACTCTGTATTGATAATGAGGGTTGTCCTAGCCCACCTTCAAATGCTCCAAGGGCTGTGCTGTGTTCAAGTCAGAACAACTTCCAGGCTAGCTGCAAGCTTCAGCCAAGTTTAAGATCTCACTATAAGACCTTATCTGAACGGTAGCCTTGGACAACTCACTGCAGCCAAGAGGAAAAAGAGAATTTTCATGTAGCTCCCAGAATTTCAAGAGGTAAATGGTGCTTAAGTATCCTTTTGGCTGCAGCCTTCAATCTGCCTGTTTTAGTGCTGTGACATCTATGCCCACGGAGTTAGCAAAGCTCAAACTGCTGGTAGAGGTTCCTGGTGATCCAGGCCCTATCTACAGAGGAGTGTCTCTGTCTGTGTGGTAGCCTGTCCCTTTAGGACTCTTAGACTTGTTTGTCAGCAAAATGCACCGTCACTGCCATGGGTTTGCAACCTAGGATGTATTTGCAAGCTAAGCAAGTTGCATGCTATCACACATTACCTCCAAGCTGCAATTCCTTCTCTGTGTGAATAGGGCTGATAAATCTCTCTCTCACCTTTTCTTCTTGATTGCTTAAACTATAAATCCTCATGGCAAGAATTGGCTCTGCTAACACTCAGCTGCAGCTTCTAACACAGTGGCCCCTGTTTGCTATCCTAATACGGATAAGCATGACCCAAGAATTCACAGCAGGTTGCAGAACCAAGGGAAGGAATTTGAAAGGGTCAACCAGGTTTATTAATAGCCATCTCTGTGACCACATGCAGGTCAGACCGGACACTGTGCAGAGCTTGAAAGTTGAATCCATGCTACCACAGGAGGGGCAGAAAGATGTGCCTGGTCACACCACTGCAGGAAGAGAGAATTCTCTTAGGATTGATTGTGCAGATTTGCAGTGAGCACTTCCCCAGTGCCAGGAAAGTGAAATATTTCAGGATGACTGGGGACTTTGGAAGAGGGCAGGAGCCAGTTGGATTTTGTTTTTATTTATCCTTATTGTCATGGACTGAAATGAAAATTGACTACTGTAATGGGTTGGGACAAATCCCCTCCCCACCACACACAGAAATAACGACTCAAACAGATTGCAAAAGTGATGGAAAGTTTAAATAGAGAACAGTGAGTGCATGCAGAAAGCTAGAAACACAGTGACCAGAGAGACCCCAAAACACTCCCAGAAAGATCCCATCCCCACCTGAGGGTGCACCCAAAAGCCCCAGGGCTCCTCCTTCCCCCCACACTGCTAGGCTCGCCTCAGCTGGCCAGATCTGAGACTGCCCATCCCCCCGTGACCTTGGGCCTAGCCAGGCCCATGGCCGGGAGATTTCTCCCCCAGTTACCGGGTGGCAGAGAGGAAGGAAAAGAGAGAGTGCCAGACCCCGCCGTAAAATTTATAGTGGTGCAAGAGATTATGGTAGAAATACCTAATTTCCTGTGTCCACCCACTGGGCTGGACTTCTGGACACAGGAAACACCCCTGTAGCAGAGGGCACCCAGCCCAAACTACGACAATTACTTAAAAAACATGATGTACCTGAAAACATACTGGTTTGCCTACAAGAATGACTCAGGTGAACAGACTACCCAAGGCAACACTTGTTGCCTGCAGTATGTAGTTGGTAATGTAACCAGTGCTGTAGGAGAACATAATGAAAAATGATTTGGAAGCTAAGTGTCTGAACTGCTTGAAAGTTTTTATAATTGAAGCTGATGGTTAATTCAGGAGCAACATTCTTCATTCCTTCAAATGCAAAGTCAATGCAGAACTGTGGTACAAAAGCATGGGTTTTCTCTTCTACATCTTGGTTATAAGCATAGTGTAAATTTTAAGTACTTAATTAGCTAATTATTCTGAGGAATAATTTCTTTTTCATGTTTTTCCCATTCTGATTAGTACCAGTCACTGGCATAACAAGATGTATTCCAAGATCAGATTCACTGTCTTTGAATGATATCTAACTTCATATGTTGTATTCTAGTTCTTAAATACCTGGCATTAACATTTAAAATAGAATAGAATACAAGTAACCAGGTTGTAAGAGACCTCAGAGATCATCAACTCCAACCTATCATCCAGCACCATCTAATCAACTAAACCATGGCACCAAGTGCCTCCTCCAGGCTCTTCCTAAACACCTCCAGTGATGGTGACTCCACCACCTCCCTGGGCAGCACATCCCAATGGCCAATCTCTCTTGCTGGGAAGAACTTCTTCCTAACATCCAGCCTGAACCTCCCCTGGCACAGCTTCAGACTGTGTCCTCTTGTTCTGGTGCTGCTTGCCTGGGAGAAGAGACCAACCCCCACCTGGCTACAACCTCCCTTCAGGGAGTTGTAGACAGCAAGAAGGTCTCCCTTGAGCCTCCTTTTCTCCAGGCTAAGCAACCCCAGCTCCCTCAGCCTCTCCTCACAGGGCTGTGCTCCAGACCCCTCCCAGCTTTGTTGCCCTTCTCTGGACACTTTCCAGCAGCTCAACATCTTCCCTAAACTGAGGAGCCCAGAACTGGACACAAGACTCAAGGTGTGGCCTAACCAGTCCTGAGCACAGGGCAGAATGACCTCTCTGTTCCTGCTGGCCACACTGTTCCTGATACAGGCCCAGGATGCCTTTGGCCTTCTTGGCCTCCTGGGCACACTGCTGGCTCGTGTTCAGCCTAGTCTCAGCCCGTACTCCCAGGTCCCTTTCTGTTTGGCTGCTCACCAGCCACTCTGACGCCAGCCTGTAGCATTGCCTGGGGTTGCTGTGGCCAATGTGTATTTAGATTTAGACTGGGTATTAGGAAGAGATTCTTTACTGTGAGGGTGGTGAGACACTGGGACTGGCTGCCCAGGGAAGCTGTGGATGCCCCTTCCTTGCAGGTGTTTGAGACCAGTTTGGACAGGGCCTTGAGCAGCTTGGTCTAGTGGAAGGTTCCTTTGCTCATGGCATGGAGGCTATAACTAGAAGATTTTTAAGGTCTCTTTTAACCCAAACCATGCTATGAATCTATGATTTTTATTTTTGCTGTAAAAATGTGTTGTTGAAACAGTGAAGTACTTTTCAGTTGGGTTTTACAGCTTAGGTAATGTGTGATCCTTATTCTGGCTATGGGAAATTCGTTGCAGTATTAATGATAACATATTTTCAGCAAAAGGAAGTATCTAAAGTTTCAGCTGTCATTAAACTTAGTTAGTGCCACTGACTCCAACTCTTTCCAGGCTTTCACTAGAAGGCTTTAAATGTGGTTCTGATGACCTAGGTGGGAGTTATGAGTAGCTTCAGATAGGGCGTTCCTTTTCTGAGGACTAGAGACTCTTGGACCCCTCAGTGGTTCTGCCAGCCTCTCAGTCCTCTTGATTTGGTGCTAAATTCAGGGCTCCCATGCAGTGCTCTGCAATCAAACTAATGTTTTTAGCAGATGATTCCTGTGAAAGCAGTTTTGTCCAGTTTCCTTCTCCTTGTGGAGAAACTAATCTTCTACCATGCTCTATTATTTTCAGGGTTGTTGTCAGCCTGTACAGGGTCATAACAACCACACAGAACTTCCTGTTTTTTCTACGAATCTGGAAACACCCCTGGGAAAGCTAGGCTGTCCCTAGCATTGAGCTCAGTTTTGCACTTTTCTCTATGTTTTGGCAAGCTTTGCTGTAAGGAACTGTTTGCAGTAAATGTGCAGCCATGGAAGCCTCTGCATTAGAGCTCTCTTCCAGCAGGAAGACTTCATTCCTTTTCCAACAGAGATGGTGTCAGCAGTGTAGAAAAGGGGTATGCCAGGGCCTAATCAACACATAATTTGAAGGATACTGGTCATGATTCAATAGATGATGTAATGTATATCTGGTGTACAGACCATATGTTATCTTTAGGACACTTGCTCCAGTTAAGGCGACTCCACAGGTAGGAGGCCTGGTGCCAAATTAGCCCTTGTCATCTCATGGCTTAGCCCAAGCCAGAAAGAAAGAAATATTTACATCTTAGCTGAATTCATAGAATCACAGAATTGTAGGTTGCAAAGGACTTTGGGAGATCATCTAGCCCAACTCCCCTGCTAACACCTAGATCAGTTTGAACAGGAACACATTCAGGTGGGTTTTGAAAGTCTTCGGAGACAAGACAAGAAGACTCCACAACGTCTCTGGGCAGCCCATTCTAGTGTTCTGTCACACTCACAGTAAAGAAGTTTATCCTTAGGTTCAAGTGAAACCTCCTGTGTTCTAGCTGAGGCCTATTGCCACTTGTCCTATCACTGGCCACCACTGAAAAGAGACCAGTTCTTTTCTCTTTTCCTCCACCCTTTAGATATTGATAAGCATTGGTAAGGTCTCCTCTCAGTCTTGTCTTTTCTAGGGTAAAGAGCCTCAGGTCTCTTAGTCTCTGTAAGAATTGCTCCAGTCCTCCAGTCATCCTCCTCACCCTCTTTTGGGCTCTCGCCAGTATTTTCCTGTCCATCTTGAACTGAAGAACCGAAAACTGGACACAAGACTCCGGCTGTGGCCTCACCAGGGCAGAGTAGAGGGGGAGGAGAACCTTCATAACCATGCTGGCCACATTCTTCTTAATGCACCCCAGAATACTGTTGCCCTTTTTGGCCACAGCAGGAGATTTCTAGCTCATGGTGAACCTGTGGTCCACCGGCACTCCCAGGTCCTTCTAGACAGAGCTGCTTTCCAGCAGGTCAACCCCTAACCTGTACTGGTGGACAGGGTTATTCCTCCCCAGACAGTGATGGGTGATTAGACATTGTGTTAATAATTAGATTAGGCTAATAAATTTGTGTTTAATATGTACAGTGATTTAAACAACCAGTAGACAAATGCTGTCCAGGACACCAAGTATCCTTGCTTTTATCCAAAATTAGAATGTATAAGCAGTCAAACACTGATTGAAATGACAGGTTCCATGAAAGGCACGTATGGAAATTCCCAGTCAGACTTGCCTAACAGATGTGAACTTTTCTGTTTCATTCACATTAAAAAATGCAGGTTAGAATTAATGGCTGTACATTGTCCTTTCTTGCAGAGACAGATGTGCTTGTTCCCTCACGAAAGAAGTAAGAGTCTGACAAGGACCAGGGGGTGCTGGTGGATGAGAAGCTCAACATGAGCCAGCAGTGAGCACTTGGAGCCCAGAAAGCCAATCCCATTCTGGGTGCAACAACAGAAGCATAGCCAGCAGGTCAAGGGAGGTGATTCTCCCCTTCTGCTCCACTCTGCTGAGACCCCCACCTCTGCTGGAGTACTGTGTCCAGTTCTGGAGCCTCTGTTACAGGAGGGATCTGGAGGTGCTGGAAGGTGTCCAGAGAAAGGCCACAAGGATGAGCAGAGGGCTGGAGCGCCTCTCCTATGAGGACAGACTGAGAGAGGTGGGGTCATTGGTCTTGAGAAGGCTGCAAGAAGACCTAATTGTGGCTTTCCAGTATCTTAAGGGGGCCTAAAAGAAAGCTGGGGAGGGACTTCTTAAGGTGTCAGGGAGTGATAGGACTGGAGGGAATGGAAAGAAACTAGACATGGGTAGATTCAGATTGGATGTTAAGAAGTTCTTCCCCATGAATCTGGCACAGGTTGCCCAGGGAGGTGGTGGCAGCCCCAGTTGCTGGAGGTTTTGAAGGCCAGGCTGGATGTGGTTCTGAGCAACCTGTTCTGGTGTGAGGTATCCCTGCCCATTGGCAGGGGGATTGGAACTGGATGCTCCTTGAGGTCCCTTCCAACCCTAACAATTCCATGACTCTGTGACTCCTGCCAAGTTTTGTCTTTTTTGCTAATTCAGCTTTCCTTGTCTGGAGCTTCAGAAACATGGCCTTGGTGGCTAGCCAAGGTTTCTTTGTCTTTGAGATTCAATGTGAACTTTTCTTTCTTTCCCCCCCCCCCTTTTTTTCTTGTTCTTTTTCTTTTTTAATTCAGTTCTGCTTCATTTGGACTTCAGTGCAAACACTGAGCTCCCTTTGGAGGGTATCACTGTCTGGAGCACATTCATGTTTGTGTTAGAGGTCTCAGAGTCTCACTGCTCAGACTGGAGGAGTTTCTTGTTATAGATTATCTCTGATGATGTTTAGCAGGCAGCTCACATATGAAAAATAAAGGCCAGGAATGTGTAAGACAGACTGCTGCTGGCAGATTCATATTATGATAGTCTATAAGCAGCTCCATTTTGCCACTTTTGCTTTACCTTCTCAAGTACATTCTCCAAGAAATGATACAGGAATACCTTTTCTGAGCTTGTGCATGTCATGCAGCTTATCCATCTCTCCCTCAACAGCTCCTAAGAGGTATTTTGAGTAGCTGGTCCTAGTTAAGTGATACTTGATCCTCTGGTGAAGGAAGAGATCCTATTTACTGATTCCTGTGCTCTGGCATGGCACTGACTGGAGTGTCATCTCTTGTGGTCTAGACTCCCTGTGCCATTGTAGCTACATTACCTGTTGCAGGATCAATGCCTGCGTTGCTAGCAGTTGGTGCTGTACACAGTCCTCTGTCACACTCAGCAAATCTATGTTTGCAACACAACTTAATGCAGTGTCCTTTCCCCCTTCTCAGATCTTGGAGGGGCTCTTTTGTTGCCCATTGCTTGCTTAAATGCAGGATGCAAGGTCATTAAAAAAATTAATTTGCTCTCTGCAGAGGCCTGATGCTTTCAGTGAGGCCTGTAGTTGATAAGTCAGACTCTCAAAGGGCCTCCTGGAATGAGTGCTTCCATTGCTCACTCAGCCCTTCTGCATGCCCTATATGACTGTTTTCACTCACAATGAATATTGCAGGTAACCTTGAGCTTCCTCTGAACATCTGTTGACAGACACCCTATTTCTTATGCTTGTGGAGAACTGCTCTGCTTCCAGTTCTGCAGCACTGTTGCAGTACTGGGCTGAAGGTAGCAAACAGATTTCTCGAACATTTGACATCAAGAATGGTATCTGTGCAAGGTCTGGCACAGAAAACCCTCTCCACTTACAAAAAATATCTCTGTATTTTGCTTTTTGCCATATGTGTGTAGCTTTCCTGCATGTAGGCCTCTCAGGTGCTGTATCTTCTGGCCAGCTCTGATATAGCAGAGAAGGATACAGGACACACAAATCCAAAGACCTGCTGAGAGTATGTGATGCTTCCAGGATGCTTACTGCAGGTCAGGCTGCTCAGGAGAAGGAGTAGCTGCTAAGCTTATGAGTTTGGTACACTAGAGTAATGGAAATGTGCTTGTATTATATGGGCTTACATGAACTGATGGTTAGAAGAAACATCTTTACCCCCAGAGCTTGTGACTTTGATGAGAGGGATTCAAACTGCTTTTCGATTTAATTTGCAGTCCCCTGGTATGTGTATTGTTCCCAGTACAGTACAAATGAGTGCAGCCAGCTCAGTTATTTTTCTTCTCCCAGTTCAAGAAGACCCTGAACTACAAAATCACAGAATGCTTTGGGTTGGAAAGGACCTTTAAAGGTCATTTAGTTCAGTCTCCCTGCAGTAAGCAGGGACATCTGCAACTAGATCAGGTTGTGTAGAGCCCCATCTAACCTGACCTTGAATGTTACCAGGCATGGGGCATCTACCACCTCTCTGGGCAACCTGTGCCAGTGTTTTATCATGCTCTTGTTTATCTCCGGTTTTAGTGTATCAGTATGTGCTTGCCCTTCTCTTCTACTTTTCTCTGTGCATCCATTGCTGGCCAGTAGCAGGGACAAAGCACAGGGCTGGGTAATTTTGATGTGACCTGGGATCATTACTCTTATATATGCACAGGTGATAACTGAAGGATTTAGTGAAGTTCACAAAGGCATTTGTGGGAGCTTTGGGAGAGACTGAAGAAGGATGTATCAGAGAATAGATTCCTAAAGCCTCATCTGCAGAGTCAAGGGTACCTAAAGGGCTGGTCTGTGGGTTTTGGCTGCAGGAATTCAGGGTGAGCAGGTTCCTAAACATTCTTGTTACTTTCCTTGCTTAAAATTAGGTAAGGGAAGGCCTGCTTTAGCCCCTGATTATCTCACTGAAATTGCCATGGGTCATTCTGAGGACTATCTCTGGTGTCAGGATCTGAGTTCAAAAGTTTGCATGAAGTTACCTCTGGCCCTTTTCCCTGTGTAGCACCAATTACAGCTAAGCAAAGTCCAGAAGCAGTCCCTGTTTGCTATTTCACACAGCTGGGCTGCTGGCACACCAGAACATTTTGTATATGCTGATTTAAGTGGTGGAAAAATTATTTGCACAAAAATCTTCCCTTTCTCGTAGACAAAGGATTTTTCTCCCCACATTTTGTTGTCACAGTCCTGTTCCCATCTGTGACTGGGCCAAAACATTCTCCTAGTCAGAACATTTTTCAGTCATGGATAAAGCTTTCATTGGAACTTACTTTAAGAAGCTCAGTGTTAAGGGCACGTTTTGGTCCCAGTTAAATTAGTGAAAAAAACTCCCACTGATTTGCCTGTAAGATGAACTGAGCCTTGGGTGACAATGGGGAGATTCTTAGAGGGGTTATGATGACCATGGAGAAGGTTTTGTTTCTTTCACCTTTCAAAAGAGAACTGTTTTTGGTGGATGAACAATCAGAATATTTGTCTCTTTAAACAAATGGCTCTTGGAGCCTGCACTGAGAGGCAGTCTCCCTCGCTGCGGCTGTGAGGCTACTCAGAGCCTCCAATAAATCAGCATGCAGGAACTGAGAGCTCTGTCCTTGAAGAGATGCACAGTGACCTTGCTTATGCTTACTCTGGAGGAATAACCAGAGGAAATGCAGGAGCCCAAATAGTGAGTGGTGTATGACTAAAGGCACTGCATTCTGCATGCAAATGCTACCGTACTGAAGGCGCGGTACGACTGGCACGCTGCTACATAAAAAGCAGCTTTCCTGCTAGCCTGACCAGATTGCTGCTGTTGTTTTTTTTTTTGCAGGGGACTGAATGAAATCCTCATGATCGTTACATGCTCGTTCAATAATAGCACACCCCAGTCACGTCTCCTTGCAAGCACATTTTGTTGGAATCACTGAGCAGAAGCAAAGAAGAGCTGACGACTATGTGTTTCCAATGCAGGTTGCCGGAGCCCTCTCTTTGCCATTGGCTGCAGTTTTCTGGTTTATTTGCAGCTTCCCCCATCTGGAATATGAAAATGGGATTGAAGTAGATAATTGCTAGCAGCGGGTTTTCAAGAGAGGCTTAGAGGGAACAGAATGCCTCTCACACAGCACAGGCTGCCGGCACTGAAAGAGCTCTGAGAGATGATTTTAGATGTTACCCACGTCTGAATCTCCTGGAAACTTTACCATG
This sequence comes from Dryobates pubescens, assembly GCF_014839835.1. Lineage (NCBI taxonomy): Eukaryota > Metazoa > Chordata > Aves > Piciformes > Picidae > Dryobates > Dryobates pubescens. The sequence goes on along the minus strand of NC_071657.1, from coordinate 65,646,187 downwards.
GAAGCGAGCAATTGCGCACAATCCTGGAGCTAACATCCAGAAGGGGCAAGGAAGGGGCAGCAGGGCCAAACAATGGGATACCTTGTCCTTGGATTGTTCACAGAAAAGCCAGCAAGCGTTCCCCTCCACTTCCCAGCAAAAAGGGCATGAAGGCGACAATGAACTGATTTTTCCTCAGTGGAGCTTCAGTGGCTGTTGAGAAGAATGGGATACACTGACCCCTCGTCGAGCAGGGATTTGCTGGGGAACAGAACTTTGTTCTTCATATTCATCTGCGCCTTTGCCGTGGTCACCTTGCTGCAGCAGATTCTCTACGGGAGAAACTATCTCAAAAGGTAAGGGGGATTTGAGGGAGTAGGAAAAGTTGTTTGATCAGACTGAATGGAGACAGAGACCCAGCCATACCATTGTAACAGTTCAAAGCACTTCTCCCTGTTGACAATTTTAATACCTTGTCAATCCAGGAAGGTGCATCCAGCATCTGTAATGCCTGTTAGATTGTTAACAAAGTAGAATGTTAGGCAGAATGTTTTGATGTATGTGTTTGTTAGATTGTGTTTTAGTATCAGCTTTGTAAAAATCTGGATCTTTCTTAACTTAAACTAGACTGACTTGTACCATCCCAGTATTTACCTCTGATCGAACCCTGCCATATAGGCTTTTCACCCTCTGTAAGTTCAAGCTGAAATGGCTTGAGAGCTTGAATTAAGGTAGCACACTCATCACCTAAACTTTAACATCTTTAGAAACAAACATGTGGATGCAGTTCCTAAAAGGAAAGTGGCAATATTTGTAGTCCAAATAACAGAGAGAGCACTTCATTTTTCACTGATGTATTCTCATGAATTACTGCTGAGACTGCTTTGGTGTAGAGCACATCAGTCTTTGATCTCAAAGTGGTACTGCTCTTTTTACAGCAAACATCAGTGGGGATCTTCAAGTGTTTAACCTTGACCTATGCAGAGTTTATTTTACTTTAATCTAGCTGGAGGTGTTATGGCTTGTATGATTTTATGGAGGGTAAAGTCTCTCTTACATACTTTGAGGTAAGTGGATTTCAGTAGTGTAGGCAGCTGCTGTGGAATTTTATACTGTAATTTAGCAGCATTTTACCAGAAGAGATCAGTGGTTTGTTTCCTGTCTGTTTTGCAGCTCATGTAGTTCTTTGCCTTGTGCCAAGAGCAAGCAAAATGCTGACATATCAGGAAGTGTTTTTGCTGGGGGTGGGGGTAACAGCAAGCATGATATTAATATGCATAGACAGGAGTGTTGTAGTTTATTCACAGAGCAATTTGTGTGCCTTGCCTAGCAGTGAGGCCTTGGATGGGGGACTCTGATTTTGGGTACCTCACTTCCAGAAAGATGTGGCTTAGCAGGAAAAAGCCAAGGGAAAGCATCAGGCATGTGCAAGGGTGCAGCAAACTTGTGTTTGTTTGGCTTGGAGAAAATTGAGGAGGAAACTGTCTTGAAATACCCAAAACTGCTTCTGACAAGAGAAGGGTGAAAAACATATCTCTTGTATAGACTCATGACACAACAAGAATCCATGGACTCAAGCTGCAACAGGAAAGATTTTAATTTTAGTGTGAAAGGAAACTTTTAAAGGAAAAGGCTACCCTGGGAGGTATAAAATTTCCATCTTTGGGTGCTTCAGGAACCTGGTAGGTAGACAAAGGGTAGCACTGAGCTGCCTCAGTGTTGAGAGGGTAACTTTATGACCAGCTGTTTTCATTGTCCCTTCCTTTCTCAGGTTTTCCCATTTGTCCTGGAGGCCTTGCAGCCCTGCCAGTGCTTGGTTTTCTAAGTTGAAATGACTGCAACAGGATTAGAGAAATGAAAAATAAATCCCTAGTGTAAAATTGAAATGAAAAATAGCAATGCAAAGATAAAATGATGAGAAGATACAATTATAACTCATCCAGAGAGTGAGGAGTGAAAAGAGGATGATGTCCAATTCTCAGGCTTGCTAGGACTGCTTGTGAGCACTCTCCCTTCCAAGGGGCTCAAGCTAGGAGATGCATTTTATCACTTTCACTGGAAGACATTGAGTGATTTTGGGTTTTTTTGTTATTATTAATTCCAGCTTGTAATGTTTTATTTATGTTTCTTTTTTTCTTTAAATCAAATGAAAGAGTCTCCAAGAGGATTTTCCTCCCCACTCACTGCACTGTAAAAGGATTTGTCTCCTTTCTGCTGGCAAGAGGTAGTTCCTATCTTCCGTGGAATAAAAAGTTCAGGATGTGCCAGTCTCAGGCTATCAGTTATTAATGACAGAAAGTTGATTTACATAACAACCTACACTGCTGCCATAATATTATGCTAAGGATACTTTTTCACATTTTCTTTCCTACTCTCTTGCCCCTGCAGTAGATTACATTAACCATTCCTGGGTAGTTTGACTCCGCTTTGCTCTGTGCAGGGGTAGTTGTGACCTTTCATTACTCTTTCCTTTCACAAACCTCCAGAGTTAAATCTCATGTTAGAAGCTGATGCTGTCTGTGAGGTTCCTTGAACACCTCATCGCTCAGATCTCCAGAGACCATGGTGGAGCTGCTGGTTTTGGAGAGCATCCTTGCAGAAGAGAAGAGGGATATTTATAGCTTTGGTGCTGCTTGCCAAGCTGGAGCTTGGGGATGCTACCTAAAGCTAACGCCATTTACTTGCTGGGATTCAACATGCTGCTTGTTTTGTGGTAGCCTTTGCTTGCCTCCCAACACCTGCAACAGTAATGGGCTGCTGAGCCTCTTCCCAGGACAGCAGGAAGAAATTCCCTGGTGTATTTAGAGAAACATGAAAATTGTCCTGAAGTACCTTTCCAGTAAATGTACAATGCTTTTAAGGCTAAATATAACACAGAGATAGCATGTTTCTTTCTGAGAAAATAGTGGAAATGGGCAAAGGCCAGCAAGGCGGGGGGATCTGACCTAAAACAAGCAGCTTGGGCACAACACAGGGGACAGCATAGACTAGGGACTGTTCTAACAAGTGGTGTGGACAAGGGCATCCTTTTCTGGGAAGAAGGTGGAAAAGCTGGCTGGCTGTAAGGTGTGCCATGCCACTTCCTCTTACAAGCATGAAATGGGCAGTTTTGTTGCCATAAAGCCCTCCATGGCGGGTGCCCTGGAGACTCATCATCCTTTATTTGCCCACAGTCATGCTTCTAAATCCTGGCTGTGGGGATAGCCAGACTGCAGACAGGAGAGTATGCTCCAGGAAACAAATTCTGCTCAGTGAAATTTGATAACAGGGCCAGGCTTCGATCAAGTCTTCTCCTTCTCCTGAATGAGATATTAGTGAGCTCCTGGCATTGCTGGAAGAAGGGGAGAATACAGAGATTGAATTATCCTGGTGCTCACATGTTTTTCAACCACCATATAAACTTTTCTTCTTCTTCCCTTGCTATTTTGTACCATGTCATTGGAAAGCAGAATCCTGTCCTGCTTCTCTTCCCTCTTTCAGTTTTTCCCCCAAGTGTGATGGATGGGGCCAATGGTTCGTACCCATAGCAGCTAAAGCCCTAGTGAGAGAGTTAAACTGAGTGCTGGAGAGTGATGTTGGGAAGCTCTGGTCTCTGTGGCTGCTGATCCTGAGTAAAAAAGGATGATGAAATGAGATATAATTAAGAGACTTTAATACGAATCTCTGGGGTAATTATTTTTATTTTAGGATTAATGTGATGATTAAAAATCTGCTGCATTGATCTGCTAAAGTAGGTTAAATGTTCTGGACTTCTGCTTAAATCCAGAGCTGCCACTTGCTTTTGTATTGACTCGTCTTTCCAATGCTTGGCTTTCAGCTGAATTTTCTTTTGAATCAGATGCTCAGTCTTTTTTGTGAGCTCTTGTTTGGCCAGCAGGGAATAATCCTGGATTACATCAGGAAACTGCCACTACAGTAAAAAATGTTGATATAGTCCCTGTTTTTGTCTCTCAATCTGTAGCACAGGAAAGATCAATAGGACAGTCCTTGCCTGCTTTGGCAAGGAAGGAATACCACGGCAATAATTTGCTATATGCCAATATTCAATTGGCAGGAAATTCACTAGATACTGATTTTTTTAACAGCACAGAGTGAGAGTCAGCCAAAGGGAATCTGCCCCTTTAAAACTATTTTATATGTTTTTTATTTCATCCAAGTGAGGACACATTTTCAAAGCTATCAGAAACTTTTACACAAAAATGATCCTGGAGTGAGTCAGAGCAGACATATACAGTAACTTAAAACACAGGAAGAAATGCCAAATGTTCCTATTCAGAAAGCCTGCTTTACTTGAAAACATTACATCTTTTAAATTAGAATAAAACATCCCTCCAGTGTGTGTGTACCATGTAATTAATATCAGACTCTCATAACTTCAGGTTACACCACCATTTTTGGTGTTTCTGGAGCAGATTTTATTTGCAGTGGCAATTCAGTCCCTGGATATCTTCACTCCTTTCCTTACCTCACTTTAGGAAGGACATTAAGACACTTGAAGGTGTCCAGAGAAGGGCAACGAGGCTGGGGAGAGGCCTTGAGCACAGCCCTGTGAGGAGAGGCTGAGGGAGCTGGGATTGTTTAGCCTGGAGAAGAGGAGGCTCAGTGGTGACCTCATTGCTCTCTACAACTACCTGAAAGGTGGTTGTAGCCAGGAAGGGGTTGGTCTCTTCTCTAGCACCCAGCACCAGAACAAGAGGACACAGTCTCAAGCTGTGCCAGGGGAAGTTTAGGCTGGAGGTGAGGAGAAAGTTCTTCACGTAGAGAGTTGTTGACCATTGGAATGTGCTGCCCAGGGAGGTGGTGGAGTCACCGTCCCTGGAGGGGTTCAGGAGGGGATTGGATGTGGCGCTTGGTGCCGTGGTCTAGTCATGCGGTCTGTGGTGACAGGTTGGACTTGATGATCTTTGAGGTCTCTTCCAACCTTGGTGATACTGTGATACTGTGATACCTCCAAAAGAAGGAGAGCTTATGATTATTTTTTTACCACATGGCCAAATAAAGAATAAACCCACAGCAAATATTGCTGCACTATGCCCTGAGAGATCAAAAACATCATATCTTAGAATCATTCAGGTTGGAAAAGAACTTTAAGGTCATTGAGTCCAACTCTTAACCCAGCATTGCTAAGTCTGTCACTAAATCATGTCCTTCAGCACTTCATCTACACCTCTTTTAAATACCTCCAGGGATGGTGACTCCACCTTTTCCATGGACAGCCTCTTGCACTGCTTGACAACCCTTTTGGGAAGAAACAAGCTACTTACCTATCTTACATCTCTCTTAAACCAGTGACAGTAGTAGTTGTGACTTGGACATTGAGGCTGCATGTGGCCTGAGTTGTATTTTGTCCTAAGCTGGACTCTTGAGGAACTACAAGCAGCTCATATTGGTTGAGACATGCTCTGTGTTCCTCTGGCCTGTTCATAACACCCTCTGAACATGCTAACCATAATCTGAGACCATGTATTCCAGTGTCTTAAATACTTAAAAATACTTGAAGTGCTTTAAAATACATACAAAGTGTACTAAAGCATCTTTCCATTTAAAAATTTTTCCCTAGAGATGTAATTTGAAGGTCACTTAGCAAATCTCTAATGCATGGATTTGTGTCCCTTCCATTTGTAACTAGAGTGAAATACTATCCCATGAGTCATCTCTCTGAATCCCTGATGAGGAGGCGGAATAGGTTTTGGGTTATGGGCAGTTTTCCTCAGAAGGGGAGAGCACTGGAAACATAACAAGTCAGCAAAGTCATGAGGTTATATACACCAGTCTGTGTGTGCATGGAGGTAGTCATTACCTTAAAGGATCTAGTTTAGCACAGCAGAAGAAGCTGAGACTCTATCCTTGCTGTTCTTGCCACAGGGTATTCTCAAGAGCATTTCAAGGGGATGGGGACTGGAGAGCTGGCATTACCACCAAACTAATCTTGCAAAGAGATGTTGCTAAACCAGCTCCCCAGGAGGTTAGAAGAGCTCTGGAGCCTGTGCTGGGTGAGAACTCAGGAGAGATGGCAGCGGGGCAGAAAGGGCAGAGCAAACAGGGAGCTGGGAGATTAACTCAGATGCCTGCAAAAGTCATCCCCTGCTAGTCATCCCATTCTGGTTCTCATTGGTGCTGTTGATTGCTTTAATGTGAAATGCTTCTGCCTCTCCACATCAAATAAAAGGAGGGACCTTTTATACAGGTACATGGCACGGGAATGAAAACTCTGCAAGACTTTGCAAACAGTTGCAGCTTTATTGCAAGCTGTCACAGAGACTTTTACTGTGAAAAGTGTCCCAGAACCAAAATCTTGCTTTCTGCTACTTGAAGGGTTTTTTCTGAGTCTTAATTTCAATTTCATTTTAAAGAAGAGCAGCAAGTGAGTAAAGTTTTAGTAGTGAAGCATGAGGGTATGTTACTGCCACTCTTGTGGTCCCTGGCAGTGCTCTCAATGGCTCTGATGCAGAAAACAGGCAGAGTTTGAAGCCCTGCTCCCTCTAAACTTGCTTTATTACTAGCATTGCTGTCTTGCACTTGTGCTGTTACAATGGCAAAACCACTTACTGATGTAGTCTGTGAGCTGCCAGTCCTTCTCCATTCTTCAGATGCCAGTAAATAGCAGCAATGGAAGTCAGTTCACTATTTTACATGTCCAAAGTGAATTATCCTGAGTGTGTTACACCATGGTCCTTTCTGAACTCAAACTGCAAGGAATGTGGGTCACTACTATAGACATCTGCCTCTTTTGCTATGCTCTGGCCACCCAGCAGCCACTAAATCAATTCCCACAAGCCTACCTTGCACAGGACTTGATGGTTTTCCTAGGATTTAAATCATGTTGGGCTGTAGCTCTGCAGAAGCTTCTTGCCCTGGAACTATAGCTGTCCTACTTACCAGCCAAAATGTGGCCACCATCTTCACTGATTAATACAGAGATATCTAAAAGCTAATTCACATAACATCCCAGCAGCAGCTTGTTTGTCTGATATTGTTGTGGGGGAGTTCTAGGACTGCTTCTGTCCATGAAAACAGCTGGTTTTGACTGTTTGGCTGAGTGTCTTGGCTAACTCTGCTTTCTGCACTTTGCATGGATCTGTTGCCTCTGTGTGACAGGGTAATGGCTGGATTTTGCCAGTGCCCAGCACTCCACAGCTGCTAATCAAACCCCTTTAATCTGAAGTGGTTTAAACCCAGTGATACTCCTTTCAGAAACATCTTTCTTAGAACCTGTCATTCACTTACTGTATGTAATTTTGAGAAAAGCTCAAAACTGTCTCCTTGCCTTCTGTGTGGAGTATTTGGGGAGTTTTAGATTGAATATTAAGAAAAATTTCTTCACCTGAAGGGCTGTCAGGCACTGGAGCAGGCTGCCCATGGAAGTTGTGCAGTTACCATCCCTGGAGGTGTTTAAAAGACATGGGCATGTGTTGAGGGACATGATTTAGTGGTGTACTTGGCAGTGCTGGGTTAGCAGTTGGACTCAATGATCTTAAAAGTCTCTTTCAACCTGAATGATTCTACATGTGTGGGCAGACACAGAGTTCAATCTTACCTACCTTTGCAGAAAGCCAAACCTAGAACACAAGTCTTCCTCTGAGTTGTGCTATACCTCTACCCCCGCAGCCCCAGCTGTGAGTGATCACATCCTGGACTGCTGAGCTCCATGGCTCATGCTGCAGCCCTCCCATTAATTCAGTCTTTTATTTTTGACCTGATTGGATTTTCCTGATTGTTCTTTTGCTTGCTGGAGTTGGTTCAAACATAATCACTGTGCAGAGCTTTGTATTTTCTTACTTTCCTTGTGCCTCATTCTTACCCTTAATTGCTTTTTCGTTTCATTTATCATTTTTCAATTCAAGTGTGTTCATTGTTCAGCAGTCCATGCTTTCCTTAGGCTAATTGCGGACTTAACCTCTCATTTCTTTGAGACATCCTTGCCCTCTGTTGCTTGCATCCATTTTGCTTTTTTCATCAGCCCCACAGATAATCACTGTCCATCCATATTCTATTTATTTAGCTAGCTTTATGTTTTACCTTAAAAGAAAAGAAGTCTCCATCTCTGGTGGAATCATAGAATCAACAAGGTTGGAAAAGACCTCAGAGAGCATCAAGTCCAACCTATTACCTAACACCTCATGGCTAACTAAACCATGGCTTCAAATGCCACATCCAAGCCTTTTTTTAACACCTCCAGGGATGGTGACTCCACCACCTCCCTGGGCAGCACATTCCAGTGGCCAGTTCCTCTTTCTGTGAGAACTTTCTCCTCACCTTGAGGCTAAACTTCCCCTGGCACAGCTTGAGACTGTCCTCTTGTTCTGGTGCTGCTTGCCTGGGAGAAGAGACCAATCCCCACCTGCCTACAACCTCCTTTCAGGGAGTTGTAGACAGCAATAAGGTCTGCCCTGAGCCTTCTCTTCTCCAGGCTAAACAACCCCAGCTCCCTCAGCCTCTCCTCATAGGGCTGTGCTCAAGGCCTCTCCCCAGCTTTGTTGCACTTCTCTGGACACCTTCTAGTGTCTCAATGTCCTTCTTAAATTGAGGAGCCCAGAACTGGACACAGGACTCAAGGTGCAGCCTAACCAGTGCTGAGCACAGGGCAGAATGACCCCCCTGCTCCTGCTGGCCACACAGTTCCTGATGCAGGCCAGGATGCCATTGGCCTTCTTGGCCTCCTGGGCACACTGCAGGCTCATGTTCAGCTGCTGTCAGCCAGTACCCCCAGTCCCTCTCTGCCTGGCTGCTCTCCAGCCACTCTGACCCCAGCCTGTAGCTCTGCATGGGGTTGTTGTGGCCAGTATGTAGAACCTGGCACTTGGATGTGTTCAATCTCATGCCCTTGGACTCTGCCCATCTGTCCAGCCTGGCAAGGTCCCTCTGCAGAGCTCTTCTGTCCTCCAGCAGATCAACTCCTGCCCCGAGCTTGCTGTCTTCTGCAAATTTACTGATGACTGACTCAATGCCCTCATCCAGATCATCAGTAAAGGATGGGGCCCTGGGGGACACCACTGGTGACTGGCCACCAGCTGGCTGTGGCACCATTCACCACCACTCTCTGGGCTCAGCCTCCAGCCACTTCCTAACCCAGCTCAGAGTGCTGCTGGCCAAGCCAGGGGCTGACAGCTTGGCCAGGAGTTTGCTGTGGGGGACAGTGTGAAAGGCCTTGATGCAGTCCAGGCAGACTACATCCCTAGCCTGCCCCACATCCACCAGGCAGTCACCTGGGCATAGAAGGAGATCAGGTTGGTCGGGCAGGACCTGCCCTTCCTGATTCCATGCTGGCTGGGCCTGATCCCTTGGCCATCCTGCAGGTGCCCTGTGATTGCTGTGGCACTTTCCATAACAAGAAATACAGCCAAAGATAGGCTTTTCACAGTACTGTCTGAAAATCTTTGGCAAACCACAGTTTGGAAGGCTTGCACAAATGGCAGGACAAGATTATGACATCCTCTTCTGCACAGAGAGAGGCAATACTGCCTGCTTGTCTGGCTGATACTGGATACAGACACATTGACTCTAAATGTCATTTTGTTCATCGTCTTCAGCATGAGTTCTCAGTGCAGATGGGGCTCTGTAGGTATGTTTCAGCTACCAGCTCAAATGTCAGAATTTGCTGGTACCTTAAATTATTCCTGATCTTCTGTGAGTCTCTGTGCCTGAGGCTCTATTGCAAGCAACCTGCCTCACCGTCAGCTCGTTCTGTTGTGGGTTTTGTGTTGCCCCTAATCATTACAAGTAGTAATATCTTGAATAATATGAATAATTATTTACAAATGTAATTGATACAGGTTATATATTACTGCTTGGATGTTTATCTTCCTGACATAGATGAGAAAAGGAAGGATTGTGTTGCTGCTTTGAAAAGTATCCTTGATGTCCTTGACGTCCTCGTCAACGCTTTGTCCCATTTAAGCAGATTAGCTGAGTGCTGCTGCTGAGTCTGTTTTATCTTTCCTGGGTAGGGATTTTAGACAGGTTTTCCTGACACTACGTGAGAATATCTGATGCAAGGTTAAACACAAATGTGAAATGTGCTACATGAAACAAAACGTTTTTCTATGTAATAGTGGTTCTAATCCACGAGCTTCCCACCTATGTTTCCAGTTTTGCTCTTTGTGCTAGTCACAATACACTCCTTCACTACTTTATTGCTGCCATTGCCCTCTAACATGCAGAGCCAATCTTGTCTCTTGTGTAGTGCTCTATGGCCAACTGTATGGTGTAACCTGGAGTGCCCATTTCTCACATCCTTCATCCATATTTTGCTTTTCATGGGACCCATATGATTTAATTTCTTACTTTTGCTGTGAGTATACCATTCCTGCTCTCCTATACATTTTCATACATTGTATTTTCATACATTGTAGAGAGCAAGCAACCATTCCAGCGGTTACCTGCAGTCAGTTGGCTTGCAAAGCTGTAGGTCACTGAGACAAAGATGGGTCTCAGTAAATGCAGTCAGTGGAAGCGTGCATGTGAGTGCATCTGGATATGTGAGTGCACCTGGACTGAAACTTCCATTTTGCAAATTTCTCTGGAGAAATAAGTATTTTTCTGCACTAGATGGCTCCTATTTCCCTCTGCTTACACTGAAGCAAATGAAACTTTTATTAGGGACTCATATAAGGAGAGCATCCTGCTGAATCACAGAATCACAGAGTGTCAGGGGATGGAAGGGACCTCAAAAGATCATTCAGTCCAACCCCCCTGCCAGAGCAGGATCACCTATACCAGGTCGCACAGGAATGCAACCAGGCAGGTTTTGAATAGCTTGAGACAGGGAACCTCCACAACCACCCTGGGCAGCCTGTTCCAGTGTTTCAACCACAGTGAAAAAAATTTCCCTTCTGTTTCCGTGGAAGTTCCTATGCCTCAACTTCCACCCATTGCCCCTTGTCCTGTCATTGGACATCAGCAAGAGGAGCCTGGCTTCATCCTCTTGGCACTCACCCTGCACATAAACTTTAATGAGGTCACCTCTCAGTCTCCTCCTCTCCAAGCTAAAGAGCTCCAGCTCCCTCAGGCTCTCCTCATAAGGAAGATGTTCCACTGCCTTAATCATTTTTGTGGCTCTGCACTGGACTCTCTCAAGCAGTTTTCTGTGCTTCTTGAACTGAGGGGCCCAGAACTGGGCACAATATTCCAGGTGTGGCCTCACAAGGGCAGAGTAGAAGAGGAGAACCTCTCTTGACCTGCTGACCACAGCCCTTCTAATACAACCCCAGATACCATTGGCCTTCTTGGCCACAAGAGCACACTGCTGGCTTGTGGTCAGCCTTTCATCCATCAGGACCCCCAAGTCCTTTTCCTCTTCACTCCTCTCCAGCAGGTCAGTCCCCAACCTGTCCTGGTCCATGGGGTTGCTCTTTCCTAGGTGCTGCAAGACTCTCCCCTTGCCCTTGCTGAACTTCATCAAATTTCTCCCTGCCCAGCTCTCAGCCTGTCCAAGTCCTGCTGAATGGCAGCACAGCCCTCCAGTGTGACAGCCATTCTACCCAGCTTGGTGCCATCAGGTGCTGACAGTGCTCTCTGTTCCCTCATCCAGGTTGCTGATGAATGTATTGAACAGCACTGGTCCCAGTGTTGACCCCTGAGGGACTCCACTAGCTACAGGCCTCCAACTAGACTCTGTTCCACTGACCACAGCTCTCTGACTTCTTCCCTTTAACCAGTTCTCAATCCACCTCACTCCCTGATCACCCAGACCACACTGCCTCAGTTTTGCTGCAAGGATGCTGTGGGAGACAGTGTCAAATGCTTTATAATGAAGACATTCATTGGCCCTAGAAAGGTTTTCTTTGTGCTATGACTGGTAGGGTTTTGAGCATGGATTCTTCACTGGATGATGCCAATGCACACATGGTTTTTTTCTGGCATTGTAACACAGGTGAGTTGGACCTGGGCTGTTACAGGCAGATGTACATTTCTTTCTTTCATCCATTTCTGTTATGCCTTTCTAGATTGCTTGTGTATTTATTTCAAAATGGATTGGACTTTTTAAAATTACATTAATCTATTCCAGTAAGCATTTGCCTTTCTCCTGTCATCTAACTTCCTGTCTTCACAGGCTGTCTGGGCTTCTTGTACAGGAACAGGGAGTTTTTGGACTCAGAGGCTAGTGTGCCTTGACTCTGCTGGGTTAGATTTGATCTCAGTGTCTCATTGTTATCTAGTGGATGCTTTACTCCTTTTGAGCCCTTCTGATGCCCTTTCAAGTTCAGTTTAAATAAACTTGCTATTTCTGGCCTGCATAAAGGAAAGGAAAAAAAAAGAGTCCTTGTTTTTTCTCCAAAACTCCTCTTTCTGTTATCTCTGTTCGCTGCCATGCTTGTCTTCACTTCTGCAGTCTACCCTGTTCTTACCCAGCCTTCTCTTAAATTCTGATCCATTTTAGTGAGTGTTTTCAACCACTCTCATCTGCAGGTCATTCATGCATACCACTTTTTTCATTTTATTTTCCATCCACCCTGTGGACACAGTGAGTCATAGTTTCCATGTTTTGCAGAAGGAAGGAGCTGGAGCTTCAGCAAGATTAACCATCTAACATTCAAATACATCTGTGACATCCCTGTTAGTAGGCTAGGGCCATCATTTTTTAATTTTCAAAGGCAGTAAGATGATCAATTAACACTGAAATCTTCATTCCCTCCTTTTCAAGGACACAAGAATTATGAAATGGGGGAGCTAAGGTACAACAGAATGCAGTGATTTCTCACAGGCTTTGGGAAACCTATTCATGGCTGGAGCTGTTTGTCAGGGATTGTGTGTGGCTTCTGTGGTTGGGTACTATGCTAACAGTGTAATGCAGCACCATGACCAGGCTTGTGGAAGTATGGTTAGAAAATTATTAATCGTGTATAGAATTAATGGATATACTGTGAGCTTGTAATTAAAGATGTATATACTAAAAGCTTGTAATTGGACAGGAGGCAGAGTCAGAAAGGCTGGTCTTGTTTGCTAGTGAGAATGCATATAGAGAGGGAAATGAAAACTGGGAATGGGAAAAATGAGAACAGATGAGAAAGGAAACTCTGGAACATTCACGTTTCCCTTTCACCTCTTCAGAGAAGGAGTCTGTAGAGATATGGTTGGAGTCAATGATCTTAAAGGTGATCTTTCCCACTTAAATGATGCTGTGGTTCTATGACTCCTCTGCTTCCCCTTGCTTGACCATCCGTGGCAGGTCAGCAAGCTGACTCAGATTTTGGCTTAGCCTCTCCAATATAAAATTGCAGCGGTTTCTGTCTGGTTTTGCATGCTTTGGGGTTTAGTCTGCCTCTGGTAGGTGCAGGATGGGGGTAGTGGTAACTGTCACCTTGACAGACAAGTGAAAATAGCCTGCTGGCTGGAACTAAATGAGATGAGCTGGCTGTTCTTGCGGAATGGGTTGATGCTGGAGTGGCAGGTGCTCTTCCATGCTCTCTCTTTGCACTGCCTGCATGATGCCCCTGTTGCCACTCAGTCCTTGTTACTCATAGGTGCTGATCACTGTGTTACTCAGCTGCTTGCACTGAATTGCTCTTGTGTCTTAAAGTACATGGGTCTCTTCTGAATAAATTCTGCTGTATACGTGGTCATGGCCTTGCTTTCTGGTCAGAACCCAGACAGGACTGACTGGCTTAAAGTATTTTGTATCTTCCCTATTTGTTGGCTGTAGAGTATCTCCTGTTCAAAAGTCTTGCCCTCTTGTCTGAGGTGAATTTTCATCTTGCCTTTGCACTTCAGAAGGGCAATGGGATGCTTCTGAGGTGGGATCTCAGTGTGATGACAGCATGGATATGAAGCTTCTTGCTGCAGTGCATCCACTTGTTTATTCTTGCCTTACAGTTCAAAACCCTCATAACTATTTGGCATCCTCTGCTACCACTTGTGTGGTAGTCATTTCATGTTTGGATTGCAGCAACAGGATTTTCCCTTTGCTTCCTGCTGCTTCTTGACAGTTGGATTTGACAAACCCTTTAGAATTACTGCTGCTTTGCTAATTTTCTGGGTTTTTTTCCCCCCTCCCATTATTCTTATATTACAATAGTGTTTATTTGACCACACACCAATTCAACACTTACAGTTATCAATTAGGATCAAAATACTGCTTTGACATTTACCTGAAACTCAAGGTCTTTCTCTTATGCAAGGTACAACATTGCTTGTACTCTTACTTCTTAGAGGAGGGTCCTATGATTAGTGGTGTATCAGCAACAGTGTGGCCAGCAGGAGCAGGGAGGTCATTCTGCCCTGTAGTCAGCACTGATTAGGGCACACCTTGAGTCCTGTGTCCAGTTCTGGGCCCCTCAGCTTAGGAAGGATGTTGACTTGGCTGTAGCGTGTCCAGAGAAGGGCAACAAAGCTGGGGGTATTTGGAGCACAGCCCTGTGAGGAGAGGCTGAGGGAGCTGGGGTTGCTTAGCCTGGAGAAGAGGAGGCTCAGGAGAGACTTTATTGCTATCTACAGCTACCTGAAGGGAGGTTGTAGGCAGGTGGGGATTGGTCTCTTCTCCCAGGCAAGCAGCACCAGAACAAGAGGACACAGTCTCAAGCTGTGCCAGAGGAGGTTTAGGCTGGAGGTGAGGAGAGAGTTCTTCCCAGAGAGATTGGCCATTGGAATGTGCTGCCCAGGGAGGTGGTGGAGTCACCATCACTGGAGGTGTTTAGGAAGAGCCTGGATGAGGCATTTGGTGCCATGGTTGAGTTGATTAGATGGTGTTGGGTGATAGGTTGGACTTGATGATCTCAAAGGTCTTTTCCAACCTGGTCTGGTCTATTCTATTCTATTCTATTCTATTCTATTCTATTCTATTCTATTCTATGTCCCAAGAACTTGGTAAGAAACATTCTTACAGTGACTGGACAAAGCACAGCATCTCCTCTCTAAGAGTGTTTCTAGGTATTACATTTTTAATAAAGCCATCATCAGTATCATGTGTTAGGGAAATGCACTAATTTTAGAAGGAAATAACTTGCGGGCAAATGGAGAAAATAGCAAAGTCCCCCCGTTGGCTTTGCTTTTCTTTAAAACTCCTTGACATGAACTGTCTAAATTATATGCGAGACCTTTATGTCTACATCATTTCCTCTGCCGTCCTTCCCACCTTTTAATCTTTGCTTACCCTGTTTTTCAGTTCTGCATCTTTTCCTTTCCATGTCTGTGTTTCCATCCTGCCTGTGCTTTTCTGTTGCAGTTCTGATTCACAGAACCTCACTGTACCTCTTCTCTGTTTGCCTGTTTAAATGTTGTTAGTGCTGAGAATGAACACATTAGAATTGAACTACAGCAATATGACAAAGAAATATACTGATAGAGCAGTTCAAGTCTCCTCACTGTTTTCTCAGGCTGTTTGCAAATTTGGCCTGGCAGATTTTACTAGCTTATGATTCATAACTGAGAGGATTAGAAAAAATTGTATTTTTTTTTTTTTAAATTGAAATATCCCAACTCAAGGCTGATTGAAATAAATGGTACAATTCTCAGTAATCTTGTTAGAAACAGAATTAATTTGGGTCTGTGTTTTTAAATGTCCCATCCTTGATTTCTCATATTGCAACCCATTCATTATTCATTGGAGCTGTTCTTACTAAGAGGTTTATGGTATCATCACTTCAGAAACTGCAGAGCAGCAGCGTGGTCTCAGTCTTGCAGATTCATGGTGTGCCATGTAGTCCTGTAAAGCCATGTAATGTTGCTTCCTAGTGTGTTGTTTGTGTATGTGCAAGTCTGTGTCTTTTTAACTTCTGGAATAACTGTGGAAGAAGAGCAGTTTGTGGTCCCCTTCCCCTGTCTGATTCATGGTCAGACACTTACCTTGCTCCTGACCCTAAGCTCAGCTCACAGCTTTGTCCTTACCAGGTGGAAGTGTCATACCCAGACCCTTGCATGCCCTTGCCAGATATCTTTTTATCTCAGTTAGATCCCCTATTCTGCTATTTCAAAGCTAAGTATTTTAAGCTGTTCCTCTTAGGACATACCTCCCATTCCTCAGTGTTAGTCTTCTTTATCTCCTTTTGGATCTTACCCAGAATGTGCATGTCCTCCTTTAAACTTGGTGCCTCAGCTGCAGTACACAGTGTTCCCAAAAAAGGATTGATGAGAGGAGGGTATTAAAGAGTGGTTTTATCATTTCTTTTGCTTTGTGCACAGATTCAGCCCCCTCTGCTTTTGAGTATTTACTTAGTTTTCCTTTCAGCTGTTACCTGAGGAAAGAAGATGTGCAAAGGGAAAGGAGCATGCTGAATGTTTTAACTCTACGTTTTATCTGCCTGATTATTTGTTATGCCTCAGGACACTTCACCTCTGAAGGACGCACTGACACCAGCTATTTGTCTAGATTAATGCTCTATATTTCAGTTTGCAAGTAAATATCCAAGCCCAAGATATCTATTTTAAATCCAATTACAAAGTGCAGTTCTCCCTTGATATTCTCACACGTCTTCCATGTATCATTCAGTGCTGCCCTTGGTGATTAAAACATATTTTTAAGGCTGTATATTTAGATGCCTTTTAAAAGGCATACAAATTCGGAAGATGCATGTTTCCATACCAGTTACACTGTGGAAAAAAATGTGTTAGACTGTGCTGCATGGGAGAGGATCACAACTGTTTATTTCAACAAGCCTTAAAGTGAGTAATTTTCTCATGTTTTCTTCACACCAATATTCTACTTGAAAGTCATACCTGGGATAGCCCCAGCTAATTAAAACTTGTCAGAGCAGCATAAAAGATACGGGACTCCCTGACACACCATAGCACTGCATTACCCTTTAGCCATTCTAGCATAGTATCATAGTCATAGTATCAGTCAGGGTTGAAAGGGATCACAAGGATCATCTAGTTCCAACCCCCCTGCCATGGGCAGGGACACCCCACACTACATCAGGCTGGCCAGAGCCTCGTCCAGCCTGGTCTTAAACACCTATAACCCTTTACACCCTTTGCTGTGTATTCTCCACAGTAGCTCTGTCCAATCTTTTACTGTAAGATATAATATCATCTCTACTTTGTTTATGGCAATCAGCATAATCACTTCCACTTGTTTTAATTTTTTTTTTTTTTTAAACAGGAGAATTGCATCCATTAATTTAAACAAAAAGAAACCAGAATGGGTCTCCTGTAAGCAAAAATTCAGCTTCTATATTTGGAATATTCTCATCTTTAGGCTTAAAGTGTTTTTCTTTGAAAAAGCAAAATTTCAGTGCTGGAGAACATACAAGAAATGAAAGTGCATTTGAAAGATTTGAAGGAAGCTTTTTCAATATTTTTATAGCGATTTTGTCCCACATTTTGTGGTGGGAGGTAGCTTGGGAGGGGATGGGGCAGCTTAGGAGGCTAGCTCCCTACCTGCTTCAGGATTCATTCTCCCACAAAATGCTTTTACCAGAAAGTCTGTTTTCAGTAAAAAACAAACCAACGAGTAAACAACAATAACAACAGCAGCAACAATCAGAAATATCAAGAGGCACAAAACATACAGGAATAAACTTCTTAAATTCTTGGAAAATATCTTTGGTTTAGGCTAGAAAAAGCATTGGTGGTGGCAGGTGCTGCACTTTACTTGGGTGGTGGAATCCTGTTGTGCATGTCCGCACCACAAGCAGCCCTGGGTTCCCTGTACTGCTGAAGGAGGAATAGTCTGGGAGATGGGTCAGTTCACCCTAGGGTGAAGGCCAGTCTTTGGGACAATCTTTCCCTGAAATAGGAGCCAGCAGTGTGCCCTTGTGGCCAAGAAGGCCAGTGCTGTTCTGGGGTGTATTAGAAGGGGTGAGGTCAGTAAGTAGAAAGAGGTTCTCCTTCCTTTCTGTCCTGGTGAGGCCACATCTGGAATATTGTGTCCAGTTCTGGGCCCCTCAGTTCAAGAAGCACAGGGAACTGCTTGAGAGAGTCCAGCACAGGGCCATGAAAATGCTTAAGGGAGTGGAACATCTTCCTTACAAGGAGAGACTGAGGGACCTGGTGCTCTTCAGCTTGGAGAGAAGACTGAGGGGTGACTTCATTAATGTTTATAAATATATAAAGGGTGAGTGCTGAGAGGGTGGAGCCAGGCTCTTCTCTGCAATGCCCAATGACAGGACAAGGGGCAATGAGTGGAAGTTGAGGCATAGGAAGTTCCATGGAAACAGGAGAATGAATTATTTCACTGTGAGGGTGACTGGAACAGGCTGCCCAGGGGGCTTGTGGAGTCTCCCTCTCTGGAGATATTCAAGACCTGCCTGGATGCTTTTCTGTGTGACCTTGTATAGGTGCTCCTGCTTTAGCAGCGGGGTTGGACTAGATGATCTCTCGAGGTCCCTTTCAGCCCCTGACATTCTGTGATTCTGTGAGCTAACTCTACAGAGCCAATCTCTACTGAGTTTTAAGAATGAGGACAATTAGCTCATGTGGAAATGCCTGCACTGTAGATAATTGAAGGTGGACAAAGTTATTGTTAAAGAACTATGACAACAAGAAGTGATGCGCACACACTTCCACTGTACAGAGCAAACAAACTCCTACTGTACGTTTTGGAGCTGTTTAGAGCTGATCCCCTTTTCTGCTACAGGAAGCAAAGAGGCCTTATTTTAAGACTCCATGTTGTGCCTTCTTAATTCCCTGTGCTTGTAACCAGTGAGACTCGAGGATGGATATGGTCTAAGAGATTCTCCAGTCCTTGTAACAAGCCTGTTGACCAGGAAAACTGGGTAGGGGGAAGGAGTCCTGGATGCCCTTTCTTTTGGACAAAGTGGGCTGGCAAGTTGCTTCCTGGCTGTACTTACACAGCCCAGCCAGGAAGTTAACTTCACTATTGGCAGCACCAAATGTTCGTAAGTCAGCTGCCAGGCTTCTGGAATCATGAAATTGGGTTAGAATGGAGAGGACTAAAAATAACTATCTGCAAGATTCTTTCTCATTGGCGTCCAAGCTGAGGGAAGGATTTGACTTGTGTTGTCAAATATTTCTTCAGGCTCATATTTTTTAAATGCATGTAAGACTTATGCACAATTATAGGTGTGCTTTCCAGCAGGTGTCTTAGGGCTTGGAATAAATTTGGGGAAGTTTAGAAAACAAGGAGTGTGATGACTGTGATATGCATTGGCTTAGAACAATATCATCTTCCCAAACAGGGAAAATAAGCAGTGTAGTGTGACTTAGGAAAGTCAGCAAATGACAAATGCTTTGCTAGCATGGCCAGTACATTTGAGGAAGGACATAGTGCCCAGCACATTTAACAACTGCTGGAGATGTGAAATTGAAGTTTGGAGGGTTTGCTTATTTAGTCCTGAAGTTTTCCACATAAGTCTCCATCATTTTACTCTTGTGTCTCTGAGAATTAAATTCCAACCTTGCTACACATATGATCATAGATGATTACTGCCCTTCCAATTTGGTTGGAGAGTCTACTGTTGTTTTCAGCCACAAACTTCTAGAGTCTATGGGAACTGGAAAATAATGGTTTCCACTAGTAAGATGATGTCTTGTGGTTTTTGGTATCTTCTTACCATTTTGATCAATGTGTTGTAGTCATGTTTCTGTGTTAAGAAAAAAGACATGAGAACTCATGCTCATAGACTTAACCTAATGCGTGATATAAAATATCAACTGCCTCATTTTCTTGCTAGAGGGCTGCAGTTTAGCTGGCAGAATGGAGAGGAGTTGGCAAATTGGACCACCACCTTTAATGTCACGGATGACGGAGCTGTGAAGAGTGGCAGTGACACAGGCACCAGGTACCAACATTGGAGGGAATGAATACAGAGATATCTCTCTCTTTGTGTGAGCCACACATGTGGGCACAGGCTGTATGGAAAATGAAATGCAGTTTTCTCTGGCTCCTTGGTACTCCCCATGGTACAGAATATGTCAGGGATTCCCAAGTGCCATGCTGCTTTCCACCTTCAAGGCCTTGGGGCCATTTGGGAATATACCTTAAGCATTCAAGCAATATGCAGGCGACTGACTTCTGTGCCTTAGTCTCTTCTATTTCTGCTTCCCACCAATGTTATGGGAGAGTGGAGCTTGGGTGGGAAATATCACAGCATAACACTATCCAGGTATATAGAGCACAATGGAGAAACTGACCTAAGCTTTCTTTGTAACAAAACAGGGACTCTGCAAAAACAGAGTCTAACTGAAGTCTTTCCAGGGCCTACCAGGGAAAAAGTGTTCTCTCAAGAGAATAGCAGAATAGCAGAATATTTCCTTTGTTTACACTATTTTGATAATGTGAGAAGCAATGTTTGACTTATGATACTTATTAATAGTAGGGTGTTTTTGACTGCCATATCTCAAGGGTCATGAGAAACTGTGTGCATAGTCAGGAAGCTAGCTGCAGTTCTGCCTAAGGACCTCCAATTCTCTCACAGCTGGTCTGCATAAATCCAGGTAGAGGTATAGGGCAAATATTTGGGGTATCTTTCTGGAACCTCAGTTGCAGAGGTTAGAATTCCTGAGCTGTGTGTAGTATCAAGTTCAATAAATAGGAGGGAAATTTTAGAAAACCTGTAAGTTAAAGAATAAAAAATAAAGATGCTTACATTTAATATCTATGTATAAATAAAACTCTCTCTGGATGAACTATCTATGTTTTTTAAACACCATCATTGTGCTAACTGTACACCACTACAGCTGTGGGCTGGTAGCATTTCAAAGGCAACCAGAAGTACAAAGTCTGACCTGCCAAAAATCATCCTGTACCAATGAACTGCAGCAGTGCTGCAATTCCTGTTAAGCTCTTCCCTGTCATGCAATACTGTATGAGTACCACTGCCACTTGGCTGGTTTGACTAGATAAGATCCTGTATAAAAAGAACCAACTTAAGCTGCAGATTTTCTCTCAGAGCAAGGGTGAAGTGGTTCTTTCTATGTATGTATGTATGTATGTATGTGTCTGTGCTTCTTTCTGTATCTACTTCTGTTGCCTTTTTTTTAGCATATGCACCTGTACTCTGTACATGCAGTATGCAGTCTTCATTTTAAGCATATGGCATAATAAAAAACCTGTGGCAGAAGCACAGATATGACAAAATCCTTATAGATAGATTCCCCCTTTAGACACCCGTAACAGAGACAATTGAACCGTCACTGGTTGCAGGATGAAGAACCAAAACCTTTGACTGCAAAATCATAGAATGGTAGGAATTGGAAGGGTCCTCCAGAGATCATCGAGTCCAACTCCCCTGCCAGAGCAGGATCACCTAGGGCAGGTCATACTGGAACATGTCCATGTGGCTCTTGAAAGTCTCCAGAGAAGGAGGCTCTACAACCTCTCTGGGCAGTTCCCTCATAGCAAAGAAGTTTTTCTTATGTTGTGGTGGAACTTCCTGGGTTCCAGTTTGTATCCATTGCTCTTTGTCCTATCACAGGACACCACTGAAAAGAGACTGGCCCCTTTTCTTGACACCCACCCCTTAGGTAGTTATAAACACTAGTAGGATCCCCTCTCATTCTTCTCTAGGCCAAACAGCCCCAGGTCTCTCAGCCTTTACTTGTGTAACACTTAGGTGTCTGCTTATGCAAGGTCTCATAGAGCAAACACCAGTCAGCATCTGTGTTTGGCTAACCCCAGCAAGCAGAACTAGTTGCGAGGCACTGCGTAGCAGTACTATTCTCAATCTGTTTGTCTTCTTCAAAGACAAAGTGCTTTGTATACACACAGACTCAAACTGCACAAGTTAGGTATAAATTTCAAAGGTTACTATGTCAATAAAAGATGCAAATTAGAAATATGAAGCTGAAAGATGGAGATTCTGAGTTAGGGATGTCTAGCTGCAACATATGTCATAAGTGTGATACAGTTTTTTATCCATTTGTCTACTGTCTGAAAGCTGAGTATATAGCAAAACAAAAACTGTATAAATGTAGAGGTGGAACTGGAGGTGAGAATGTCTAATGAGTAACTGCAAAACCATGTCATAAATTGTTTACTATTTACCTTTGATCATCTTTCTTACTGTGTTATCACTAGACATCTCCTGAGAGCCTTAATCTGACACCCAACTTCAGGCTGTTGATATAAATTGAAAATAAACCTTCCTCTAATGAATAATTCTTTTCACCAAGTGGAATGCTTGAAGACTGCATTTTACTGACCTGATTTTACTTGTCTGTATTTACAGGTCTCCAAAGAGATGTCTAAAGTGCACAAAACTAATTATATGTCAGCAGATGCACAGTAAATACCTTTCACTGTGTGGCTCTGCACTCTATTGTGTGTTGTCACCTCCTTGTGAAAGGTTGGGTGTTTAAAGTTGTTAATTGAAACAGATACTAATATATCCTTTAGTTATTTATATATGTATTGACATGTTTACCACGTGTGTGGTGTCAACTCCTGGCTTCTATAGCTACTCTTGATCTTTTAATCGTGTAACTTCAATGTACCATGTAACTGTAACAGCATGTTGTTGAGACATTGACAACTCATTTTGAGGAGTGGTTTATTAAATGAAAATTAAGAACTTCCAAAGCAAAGGCACAGTAAGAGACTAAGTTCATTGCGGTTGCAAGACAGCCAAACTTCACAGAGTAGTGGCTGTATCAAAACCAATGAATAGTGAAGATTAAACATTGCTTGTAAAGGTTCAAGTAGGACAGAAGTGCAGAATGTCATGTTACCTAATTTCAATTAACACTGATTCAGACTTTAACAAATGTGGGAAGTTAAAAGAGTAGCTTGCAACTGGGATGTTTTTTGCTGTCCAGGGGAGTTCATTACACAGTTTCAGAGTAACCAAGCTAACCAAGGCTTTTAATCCCAGTGCCAGACATTTCTTCAGATGTTGTAGAAGAACCAGTCCATGGAGATAAAATCTAGTACCATGACTTCAGCTCAATATGTGGCACAACTGAGGGTGTGGATCATGTTTGTGGCATCTAATATTGTTGTGGGTAGATGCCTGACAGGGGTCTCTATTTGCTGTGGGCTTTTGGGGCAAAAAAAAGCTTAATTACAATGCATATTGCATTGCTGCAGATCTTCCAGGGAGTACAGAAGTTGCAAATACTTTCAAGGAGCAAAAGTGAAACACTTTAACAACTCCCTAAAGCCACACGCATTTGTGTTTCCAACCAAAAGAGGACTAGATGGGCTTCAGTCTCTTCGAAACACCTACTCAGATGCAGTGTAAAATGCTGGGGGTTTTTTGATACTTCTGTATCAGCCATTGCCCTGATTTCTACCTTTTGCTTTTCATCTTGTGCTAAGTATTACAAACCTTACAGCATCCTTGTGGGCAATCAGGTAAAAGATTCTATCTGCTGCTGGTTATAAATAGTATGTGCAAATACTTCTGGAGCTCAGATTTCTCTCTTCTCCTTCTAATATGCTTTGCAACTTACAAAGATTGTAATTCTTAATGCTTAAAGCATTTTCTTTGCCAAGAAGGTGCCTTAATGATGCAATGATCTATCTGCTCTGTCAGTTGGGTTATGGTGTTCTGTGGCACCTTTAGTCTGTCTGAACCGAAGGTAAGGTTCATTGTAGGACTTAGGTGGTTAGACCACAAAATCACTTCATGGGTGAGAGAAGATGTGATTTTTGTACTTGTGGGCCTGTCAGTTTGTACATTGAGTTCTCCAGTATGACAAATCTGGAGCTTTGTCCCCAGTGGATACAAAACAGAGAGTGTGATCAGATGGATTCATCAAATACACATTTTACAATAATGAATCTATGGGCTTGAGCCATCAGACCTCATTGGCCAGGCAGCAGCTGAGGATGTTCCTTAAGTCAGAATGCTGAACTGCTCATACAAAGATAGAAAAATCCTAAGCACCACAAGGAAAAGAAAACCATTGCTTGCAATGATAAACTAGAATGTGGGGTTTGAGATGTTATTGATGTACAAATGTTGTCATGCATTGTTTTGTGCCTCCCAGGTGGTCATATGGGTAACAACATCAGCAGCTTATTTAAAATAGAGTGATGGGAACAGGCTTGATTAAAACAGCCAAACAGCACTTCATTAAAAATGCAGGAGTTCTGAAATGACCTTGGTGCAATAAGACTTCCTGCAGGATGTAGCTTGGACCTCGTTCTGTCATTTAGGGCTATTTCTACTTTAGCTCCTGCTGCTATACTCACAGCTGTCGCAGTAGAGCTGTATTGGGTACTATGTTAGACTGGAATTTTAGAGAGGCTTGGGTCCCAGATAAGTGGACAGATGAGAAGGGAGCTATGTGGCATTGGCAGGAGTGCGTATCTTGGCAATTCACACTCTTATTGGGCAACAGAGCTAAGCAATCCCAAATGATCCGTGTGCTGAGACATGAAGACAGGCGATCAGAATTAGAGTGACAGTGAGCAGCCAGTGCCAGGTTGCCCAGGAGCTTTCATAGTTGTGATGAAAAACACATCCTCAGGATATCACAGCTATCATCTTAACTGTACAGATGTGTAAGCTGTCTGTGAAATCATGAGACCAGATCAAATAGGGAATCAGAAGAGGGGCACCTGTCAGGTATTGCAGATGGATGTGCATGCTTTTCTAAGACACAGAGAGCTACTGATGAACTGCTTTTAATGATCAGTAATACAAAAGCCACTGTGGAAGATCAAATGTACATATTTAGGGCAGATTCATGGAAGCACTTTTGTTCTTTCTAATTTGGAGGATAGGCAGGAGATACTGGAAAATTGCCCTTGTCTTAATGGATGGACACCGTCCCTCACAGCAAACTCCTGGCCAAGCTGTCAGCCCCTGGCTTGGACAGCAGCACTCTGAGTTGGATTAGAAACTGGCTGGAGGCTGAGCCCAGAGAGTGGTGGTGAATGGTGCCACATCCAGCTGGCAGCCAGGCACTAGTGGTGTGCCCCAGAGATCAGTGCTGAGCCCCATCCTGTTCAGTGTCTTTATTGATGATCTGGATGAGGACATTGAGTCAGTCATCAGTAAATTTGCAGATGACAGCAAGCTGGGGGCAGGAGCTGATCTGCTGGAGAGTAGAGAGGCTCTGCAGAGGGACCTTGACAGGATGGACAGATGGGCAGAGTCCAACATGATGGCATTCAACAAGTCCAAGTGCCAGGTGCTGCACTTTGGCCACAACAACCCCAGGCAGTGCTACAGGCTGGGGTCAGAGTGGCTGGAGAGCAGCCAGGCAGAGAGGGACCTGGGAGTGCTGGTTGACCGCCTAAACATGACCCTGCAGTGTACCCAGGTGGCCAAGAAGGCCAATGGCATCCTGGCCTGCATCAGGAACGGTGTGGTCAGCAGGAGCAGGGAAGTCATTGTGCCCTGTACTCAGCACTGGTTAGGCCACACCTTGAGTCCTGTGTCCAGTTCTGGGCTCCTCAATTTAAGAAGGACATTGAGACACTTGAAGGTGTCCAGAGAAGGGCAACAAAGCTGGGGAGAGGCCTTGAGCACAGCCCTATGAGGAGAGGCTGAGGGAGCTGGGGTTGCTTAGCCTGGAGAAGAGGAGGCTCAGGGCAGACCTTCTTGCTCTCTACAACTCCCTGAAGGGAGGTTGTAGCCAGGTGGGGGTTGGCCTCTTCTCCCAGGCACCCAGCACCTGAACAAGAGGACACAGTCTCAAGCTGTGCCAGGGGAAGTTTAGGCTGAATGTGAGGAGAAAGTTCTTCCCAGAGAGAGTTGTTAGCCATTGGAATGTGCTGCCCAGGGCGGTGGTGGAGTCACCATCCCTGGAGGTGTTCAAGAGGGGATTGGATGTGGCACTTGGAGCCGTGGTTTAGCAGTCATGAGGTGTTGGGTGACAGGTTGGACTTGATGATCTCTGAGGTCTTTTCCAACCTTATTGATTCTATGATTCTATGATTTCTGATGCTATATATTATCAAAGGGCAGAAATCTTGTGATACAAGTCTTCATGAAACAAATCTAGGCAAACATCTCTCTATGTGCTAGGTGCATGGTCAAGAGGTTCATGAGTTAATAGCTTTTAAACTCACCTACATGAATCTCTTGGAAAGAATGAGTTCCAGTCCCTCATTCATGTTTGATTACTCTTTGTTTTTCTAGAAAGGAACCCAGCCTTGAACTAAAGAAACCATTTCTATCTTTAGCTTTGAGGCATCAGATACTATTTTTCCTTGCTATACTGTATTGGAATGTTTCCTGCCACTAGTAATTGCTTCCTGGTACAATGGCTGCTTACGCAGTCACCATATGCTTAGATAAAGATTCATCAATCTCTTAAACTTTTTAGAACCCACATAGTTTCTGCTGGTCCTTTTGTAGCATCCCATGTCCCTGGAGATGAAATATCAGGAGTGGATGTATTAATGCAGAAGACCTATCACAGTATCACCAAGGTTGGAAGAGACCTCAAAGATCATCAAGTCCAACCTGTCACCCAACACCTCATGATTAAATCATGGCACCAAGTGCCACGTCCAATCCCCTCTTGAACACCTTCAGGGATGGGGACTCCACGACCTCCCTGGGCAGCACATTCCAATGGCTAACAATTCTCTCTGGGAAGAACTTTCTCCTCACCTTGAGCCTAAACCTCCTCTGGCACAGCTTGAGACTGTGTCCTCTTGTTCTGGTGCTGGTTGCCTGGGAGAAGAGACCAACCCCTTCCTGCCTACAACCTCCCTTCAGGTAGTTGTAGAGAGCAATGAGGTCTCTCTTCTTCTCCAGGCTAAGCAACCCCATCTCCCTCAGCCTCTCCTCACAGGGCTGTCCTCAAGGCCTCTCCCCAGCCTTGTTGCCCTTCTCTGGACACCTTCAAGTGTTCAGCATTATTTATGCAAAGATACATGGCCATCCTCTCTTGCTTATATTTTCATTCTTTCATGTTACACATTTTATAGTGACATATTTTATTCCTAGCTACAGCCACATACTGAAAGTTAGACATCTGCTGTGCCTAGCAGCATTAGAAATGAAGATGGTAAAAGATTTAAACCAACTAATGCAAGTGGCATTGGCAACAGCCAGTGATAGCCAAGAGTAAACATGTTTTTTATGTGTTTGTTGTGCCCAAGGAGAAGGTAGTCAATTTGTTTCACCAACCTATGTAATAGAAGACTATTGTTTCTCCAGCCTCCCACTTCATGCCTGCAGCACCTTCTCATTCAGTTCAGTCTTTAAAGCACCATACTTTAAAGTCTACAAGTCAACTCAGGCTCTCAAATAGCAGGAACAACACTTGCAGTTTTGTGCCACAGCCCTAGCAAAGCATAAAGTAATCTAAAGACATCGAATATTTCTGCTTCACTTGCCAGTTCTAACAGCAGGGAAATCTCATTTAACATCACCATATCCACAGGTGTTTTCTTTAGCAAGGTGTAGTGTGAAAGGTTGTTAGGGTTTCCGTGAGCTTCAGCAGGTGCTCTTGTGCTTGGTGGTAATTGTGTAGTCTGAGCAGCGCCTGGGAGAGCAGAGCCCAAGGTCACTCCTGAGCCAGGAGAAGAGGAGACTCAGGGGAGACCTTCTTGCTCTCTACAACTACCTGAAGAGAGGTGGTAGGCAGGCAGAGGTTGGTCTCTTCTCTCAGGCAACCAGCACCAGAACAAGAGGACACAGTCTCAAGCTGTGCCAGGGGAGGTTTAGGCTGGTGGTTCGGAGGAAGTTGTCTACAGAGAGAGTGATTGCCCATTGGAATGTGCTGCCCAGGGAGGTGGTGGAGTCACCATCACTGGAGGTGTTCAGGAGGAGACTGGACTGGGTGCTTGGTGCCATGGTTTAGTTGATTAGGTGGTGTTGGATGATGGGTTAGACATGATGATCTTGAAGGTCTCTTCCAACCTGGTTAATTCTAGTCTATTCTAGTCTATTCTAGTCTATTCTATTCTAGGGACTTCCCTGTCAATCAGTCTCTACATCAGCTTCTTTATCTGCCAAATGGGGATCATGCCTTTCAAATGGGATCAAAGTAATCTTAGTAGAATGTGCTATGCAAGGTGGTAGGATGCAGTCTTTGAGGGGAAAAACATCCTCTCTTGTTGTCAGGCCCTTAAACCTTTTGAACAAATCTTGGAATTTGTGATGCTGTCTCACAGGAATGTTAATAAAAGTGAAGGCCAGCAGGAGCTGGTGGTTCATTCACTGTGGGCTGTCTGATGAAGTCAACACCTAGCTTGCTCTGCTCTGGGTGTTTCCAGAGCCCCTGTAGTCATGATATGCTCTGACTCAGCAGTATTTTTGCCACGAGGGTCTGAAGATCCCACATTGGCATTGTGAGATGAAAATGAGTGCCTGTGTGCTTTGTGGAGTGTGCTCTGACACACTCACAAAGTTCCAGAGTAGGTAAGGTGAATCTTGACCTGAGGCTGGCCTCGGATCTGCCCGTACTGATGGGTGCAGGCACTGCTAATTGGACAGTTCGTTGAATAACTATTTAGCCTGCAGGGCTGGGTTCATTTGTTCTCATTTCTTAGTAACTGGATAATGTATATTTTTGGAAAGATCTTTGTTTTTCCTGCAGGGTAGGTGGAATCCTTCCTGCAATACTCTGCTCTCGCGCAGTGTAAGTGCTGCAGCCTCACTGCAAACAGTGAAGAGCCAGCACTGCAGGAATGAGTGAAGTGAAATGAAATGGAAGGCAGCCTGTGCAGGAAAAAAAATGTTCTTCTTTAAAAGATGCCTGACAATTACACTCAATTAGATCTTAAAACATTTGTTCAATATATCAGACAAATTAGGGCCTCAATCCAAGTGCCAGGGATTGAAGTCTCAGGCTTTTTAACTCATGTAGCACTATCAAGAAAACCTTAGTTTTGATCAAAGCAGGAGCAGCCTAACTGCAGATGATCAAAGACCCTATGAGTTAACTGGTGGACTGGGATACCAAATTATCTAAGTGAGCTCAGTAAGCTGCTCAGCTGGAAGTGAGGTTGCAATAGCAAGCATGAAGGCTGGAAAAGAAGAAAGACTTGGTTAGTGAAAAATGGAAAATTGGAGTGAATAGCATCTCATTTCTGGGTATTGAAAAGGGCCATAAAAAAGGCTACTTCTGAGCAGTTGCAGCTTGTGTGGCTTTCAGATACAGGATTTGATCCTGGATAAATGTTGTAGATTTGAGAGCTACAAATGACCTGAATGGTCACAGAGCAGTGAGCCACATGCAGTTTGTGGTACCCTGGAAAAACACAAACCCACATTTGTTGTGATTCAGTTGTTGTTCTGTTCCCTATTGTAAAGAATCATGAATTCTTGTGTGTATTTTCCCCTCGACTTGTGACCTTTGAAGGTCAGCAGGGGAAGCAAAGGCAATGCAGGGAGAGGACACTCTGGCAGTGACATTTCAACTCTGTTTTATGTATATAAAACATGACTTGCAAAGGTGAAGCACAGCCCTTTTCTGTAGCAAAGGAGCAGCTTTGTCAGGTTTGTTACTTGTCACTAACCCAGAGAATAAATCAAAACAAACTGCACTACATCTTTGCTTCTTAGCTGGATATCAGACTGAGAAAGATGATGGGGAGGACAGTTTCCATTTGTGCTAATTAAGCCTTCTGACAGGCAAATGTATCTTCGTTTACAGGGAACTACATGGTTTAGAGTGGGAGTTAATAGGCAGAAGCAGCACTCAGAGCCCAGGGAGTGGGCGAGACTGATGCTTCCTCTGGGAGAGCACGAGGGACTGGTCTCCAAACACTCCCAGTAGGACCCGACCCTGCTGAGCGGAGGAGCTGAGTTTAAAGGACATCTGTGGGGGTTGAGGGAACCCATGTGCCTTATGCTAGAGCCCAGTGTTGTGCACAATCTGTATTCTGGGAAAGTACAGCTTGGAACGCTTCTGTGGGAAGAGGTTGGCCGGTGCTTTGGGGAGCTGCCTCTGCTAATTTGCTTCGATGTCTGTAGCAGGAGGGGGATTACTGTGAAGCCAATAAATAGCATGAACATGCCTGGGAGAAAGAAAGGAAACTGGTTCTTTTTTCAGGTTTTTTTTCAGTCTATTGACCAGAGACTGTCTTACAAATGCTTTAATTCTGTGGTAGCATCATTAATATTTGCAATCAAAGTGCCGCAGCATTGGTGACATTACACTAAGGAGGCATAGTGCATGACTGTCTGCTTCAAATGTATTTCAGGTCTTATGAATGACTACCCAGATGATGAATATTCAGTGGCTCAGGCACACTGAGATGGTTTCAGTCAAGCTCACCTCATATCCCAGCAGCATCTTCTCCCTGCTTGGTGCAGAAGTGACACTGCTGGCAGTGTCCCTTGCCTTCACTGCAGGAGGCACGTGTCTCATCAGCAGTGTGTCATCCATCCTGTTTCACAGGTTCTTCCTCTGCACTTCCAGAAGGTGTCAAATGGTGAATTCAACACTCACACTGACTCTGCTGGCAAAGCTATTGTAAGAGTCAGATATGTGCAGGACAGTCATGTGCTTTCTGAAGCTGTCTGTTAATGCAGTAACTGCTGCAAATACAGTGCTACCTTGTGGATTTCCTTTCAGATCTACAAGTATTTTATTTTTCACCTAATCTTTTCTTCCTTGTATTTCTGTCTCTTGGGTGACATATCCTTTTTAATTTCTGTTCTTGGTTTGTGGGTTACTTGAACTGATTTGTAAGAAGCCTTCCAACCCATTCTGTGATTCTGAGATGGGTTGAACAGGTGATAATCAAAGGGAATTTCTGCAACTCAGGAAATTTGATCACTGTTTCATAAAATATGTGTTTGTCTCTAGTTCCACGGGCTGAAGCCAGCTTTCCCCTGCTGCAGCACTCCCACGTGATAGCATGTGCTGTTTGACATCTGAGCTGCAGTTCTCTGACTTAGAGCAGAGCCAGAAGCACACAGGAAAGATGAAAGCACATGTTAGTTTGCATTTTTGCTGTTACATCTTACATGTCCTGAGGCACGTACAAGGTACTGAAATCCAGGGTCAGGTGAAAGGCAGGGATGAAGCTTGCAGCCATTGCTGTCCCCACTTATGCCCAAAGAGACAGAAGCGTGGTGTAACATGCTGAGTGTTGCATGGAGGTGTGTACTTGCCCCTAGCTGTTGTGTAGAACATGCCTGTTCAGGATCCAAGACTTGTCTGACTCAAGGAACATAAGTAAAGAATGGCTAGACACCAAGCTATGGTGGTTGATGTGCTGGAGGGAAGGGATACCTTAGCAAGCTTCAAAGGTGGGCTTGCATGAACCTCATGAAGTTCAACAAGGCCATGTGCAAGGTCCCACACATGGGGTGAGGCAATCCAAATTACCTGTGCAGCCTGGATGATGAGTGGATTGAGAGCAGCCTTGTGGAGAAGGACTTTGTGGTATTGATTAACCCAGCCTGACAATGTGCACTCACAACCCAGAAAGCCAGTTCCATACTGGGCTGTATCAAAAGCACTATGGCCAGCAGGTTAAGGGAGGTGATTCTGCCCTTCTGCTCTGGTGAGACCCCACCAGCAGTGCTCTGTCCAGCTCTGGAGTCCTCAGCACAGAGAAGACTTGGACCTGTTGGATTGGGTCCAGAGGATGGCCACAAAGATAGTCAGGGAGCTGGAGCACCTCTCCTATGAGGATAGGGTAAGAGAGCTGGAGAAGAGAAGCCTCTGGGAAGACCTTGTCACATACTTCTAGTACTTAAAGGAGGCCTAAAGGAAAGGTGGAGAGGACTGATTTTCAGGGGATATAGTGATAGGACTACAAGGGTAACAGTTTTAAACTGAAAGAGGGTAGATTTAGATAATATATTAGAAGTAAAGTCTTTACTGTGTGGGTGGTGAGACAGAGGCACAGGTTGCTTAGAGAACTGGTGGGTGCCTGCTCCCTGGAACTGTTCAAGGTCAGGCTGGTTGGGCCTTTGAGTAATCCAGTCTAGTGGAAGGTGTCCCTTGTGGTGGCAGGGAGGTTGTAACTAGTTGGTCTTTAAGGAGCCTTTCAACCCAAGCCTTTCTATGCTGCAAAATGCAGTAAGAAAAATGAGGGTGAAAAGGTTATCTGGACTGGTAGCCAGAGGAGATTTCTGCAGCCCCATAAAGTTCTGTGACCAGCAAGAAGCTTGATGTTGGTAGCTCCACAGCGGGAGACTTCAGTTTACTTTGGGATTTTTTTTGTAGAGTACATTCACAATGGGCTGTGGCCTTGTGCAACCAGGTGGACTCCTAATCCATTTTAGAATAGCATAGCATAGCATAGAATAGAACAGACCAGGTTGGAAGAGACCTTCAAGATCATCATGTCCAACCCATCATCCAGCACCACCTAATCAAGTAAACCATGGCACCAATCACCCAATCCAGTCTCCTTCTAAACACCTCCAGTGATGGTGACTCCACCACCTCCCTGGGAAGCCCATTCCAATGGGCAATCACTCTCTCTGTGGAGAACTTCCTCCTAACATCCAGTCTGAACCTCCCCTGGCACAGCTTGAGACTGTGTCCTCTTGTTCTGGTGCTGGTTGCCTGGGAGAAGAGACCAACCTCCGCCTGTCTACACCCTCCCTTCAGGTTGTTGAGCCTCCTCTTCTCCAGGCTAAGCAACCCCAGCTTCCTCAGCCTCTCCTCACAGGGCTGTGCTCCAAACCCCTCCTCAGCTTTGTTGCCCTTCTCTGGACACCTTCCAGCAAGCCAACATCCTTCCTGACCTGAGGAGCCCAGAACTGGACACAGGACTCAAGGTGTGGCCTAATCAGTGCAGTGTACATTTTCAGTTGAAGAAACTTCCAAGTTACTGAGCTTCAGCTCAACAAGGCAAGAGTGCAGGTCATGTACCAGTACAATGAGCTATGCTTTAGTACAGGCTGAATGTCCAGGTGAAACAATTGAGTTAGAAGAGCCCAAGCCTTTTGCTGAGAGACCAGGTGGAGGTTCCTATTACATGACTTTACTTCCCTTCTGGAGAGTGAGGAAGTCTTTTCAGAGATCTGTCACCAACCATGAAGTGCTTTCAATACATCATTTCTTCTACAGTACTCATAGAATTGTACTGTTGTCTTGAAGACTATGCAGTTACATTTCCAACCTATCATGTATTTGAAACATTGCTGAGCTATTGTGTTGCTTTTTTTTCTTTCTTTCTTTTTTTCTGTCAGTAAACAGTTTACTTTATGAGGAATTTATGGTGTTCTCCTCCTCCCACTGTCTAGCCATGGGCTTTCTACTCTCAGTCTCAATGTTTGTGCCCCTCACTGGATCACAGAAGTGTTTGGTTTGGGATTTGGCAGATCTGAAGTGCTGAAAACCTCAGGGAGAGGTGAAGGAGACACTTCTAATGCAGCATTTGACAGGATAGAAATATTCCCAGTAGGTAGCAGATTGCTTTGGGAGACTCTTGGGGGTTTTTTCCAGTTACATCCTGTAGTCCTTTTCTCCCTGCTATGGGTTTGTCTGTTTCCTACTTTATCACATTCATTTTTGAATGTGCATCACATGCAAAATTCAGAAACTGATGGCTTTTAGATGCTTATGGCCTTTGGAGGTCCTGTTGGAAGTACCTGGACATCTTGGTTTTTGGATACCCTCTTCTTACAGTTTCCCTGGGAGGTGTGAGTGCTCAGCCCTTCTCCAGAACAGATCAGAATTTGAATCCTCTAGAATTCACTATAGCAAATAATGAAACTAACAAGGCTTTCCTACTTAAGGGTTATATATTCAGAACTGAACACTCAGGTCAAACATGGAATTTGATGGTTTCAAAAATGACACAAGCCCCAAATGTTAAATTTCCAGTAATGGTTTTGAATAAAGCTCTTCCAAGAGTCTTGTATTTTTGTTTCATACTGAAAATTCAAAAGGTGGTTTGAAGTTGCAGCCTCATGAATTCTGAGGTGTTAAATGATCTATCAAAATAACTTGACCTAGTCTTGATTGTCATAGAATCATAGAGTCATAGAATTGTTAGGGTTGGAAGGGACCTCAAGTTCCAACCCCCCTCCCATGGGCAGGAACACCTCACACTACAGCAGGTTGCTCACAGCCACATCCAGCCTGGCCTTCAAAACCTCCAGCAACTGGGGCTGCCACCACCTCCCTGGGCAACCTGTTCCTGTGTCTCACCACCCTTGTGGGGAACAACTTCTTCCTGACATCCAATCTGAATCTACCAGCAGAGCAGCTCCAGCCCTCTGCTCATCCTTGTGGCCCTTCTCTGGACACCTTCCAGCACCTCCAGATCCTTCCTGAAACAGAGGCTCCAGAACTGGACACAGTGCTCCAACTGTGGTCTCAGTAGAGTGGAGCAGAAGGGGAGAATCACCTCCCTCAACCTGCTGGCTATGCTTCTGTTGTTGCACCCAGAATGGGATTTGCTTTCTGGGTGGCAAGTGCTCACTGCTGGCTCCTCCCCCAGCACCCCCAGGTCCTTTTCTTCAGGGCTGCTCTCAAGCCAGTCCCTGCCCAGCCTATATTGGTGCTTGGGATTGCCCTAACCCAGATGCAGGTCCCTGCACTTGGTCTTGTTGAACCTCATGAGGTTGTCATGGGCTCATCTCTGCAGCCTGTCCAGGTCCCTCTGGATGGATCCCTTCCCTCCAGCTGTCTGCTGCACCACACAGCTTGGTGTCATCAGCAAACTTGCTGAGGGTGCACTCAGTGCCACTGCCCATGGCACCAACAAACATGTTAAACAAGCCGGGTCCCAGTACTGATCCCTGAGGGACTCCACTTGTCTCTGGCCTCCACTTGGACGGGGACCATTGACAGCCACCCTTTGGGTGCAGCGCCTGAGGAGGTGGTGGGGTCGCCGTCGCTGGGGGTGTTCAGGGCGAGGCTTGACAGGATGCTTGGTTGCATGGTTTAGTTGATTGGGTGGTGCTGGATGATAGGTTGGACATGATGATCTCGAAGGTCTCTTCCAACCTGGTCTATTCTATTCTATTCTATTCTATTCTATTCTATTCTATTCTATTCTATTCTATTCTATTCTATTCTATTCTATTCTATTCTTAAGCCAGTTCTGTACCCACTGAATGCTCCATCCATGGAACCCAACCTGCACCAGCCTGGAGCCAGGATGTGGTGCAGGACAGTGTTGAAGGCTTAGCAACTCCTCCAAGCCATCTCCTCTCTTTCTTCTTTATACTTGTAACTGCTGTAGGGATATGCAGAGTTCTTAGGTTTTAATCTAGACTTCTCATGATAAGTGGGTGAAACTGATGCAGCTTGGTTTAAACCCTGAATCCTTTTTGCCATTTCAGTACAGTCTCACTGAACTCACTGGGATTTTTGTCTCCTCACACTCAGTAGCCACTACAGTGATTTGTTTTCCTTTCACTCCAGTATGGTAGCTAAGGTGGAGGTACTTAAACAAAGTAAATATTTATGTGCATACTTTAAATAAGCATTGTCATTTGTGCTGTGTATAGACATTAAAATCTTTTCATTCACAAAACTATATGAAAATTGTTATAAGGAAAAAGAAGTAAAATGGATCAGCTTCCTTTGCTCTCCAAATATACCAGAAGAGGAAATCCCAAAGACAAACTCAGTGTCAGAGACCTATGTAACAATCTCTACAGAGAAGATGCAACCTCCAACAATTTACTTTCACCTAAATGCAAAGTCTAAGGTCCTGTTTTTCAAACCTTCAGCACATTCAGACACCCAAAGGATGGGAACAGTGTTCCTTAACTGATCAGTGCTTTTCCCCTGGCTTTCAGGGGCAGTTGTCACATGCTGACTGCTGTAAAAGGTAGTTGGTCTTGTCAGTGACTACAGGATAGATGAATTCTTTTATGGGCAGACAAACTGGACATGGGTGGCTGTTCTAGAATCAGTAGCCCATGGCTTGGACAGCAGCACTGTGAGCTGGGTTAGGAACTGGCTGGAGGCTGAGCCCAGAGAGTGGTGGTGAATGGTGCCACAGCCAGCTGGCAGCCAGGCACCAGTGGTGTGCCCCAATGATCAGTGCTGGACCCCATCCTGTTCAATATCTTTATTGATGATCTGGGTGAGGGCATTGAGTCCATCATCAGTAAATCTGCAGATGACAGCAAGCTGGGGGCAGGAGTTGATCTGTTAGAGGGTAGGAGAGCTCTGCAGAGGGACCTCAACAGGCTGGACAGATGGGCAGAGTCCAACAGCATGAGATGGAACACATCCAAGTACCAGGTTCTGCACATTGGCCACAGCAACCCCATGCAGTGCTACAGGCTGGGGTCAGAGTGGCTGGAGAGCAGCCAGGCAGAGAGGGACCTGGGGGTACTGGTTGATGGTAGGCTGAACATGAGCCTGCAGTGTGCCCAGGCAGCCAAGAAGGCCAATGGCATCCTGGCCTGCATCAGGAACAGTGTGGCCAGCAGGAGCAGGGAGGTCATTCTGCCCTGTACTCAGCACTGGTTAGGCCACACCTTGAGTCCTGTGTCCAGTTCTGGGCTCCTCAATTTAAGGACATTGAGACACTTGAAGGTGTCCAGAGAAGGGGAACAAAGCTGGGGAGGGGTCTGGAGCACAGCCCTGTGAGGAGAGGCTGAGGGAGCTGGGGTTGCTTAGCCTGGAGAAGAGGAGGCTCAGGGGTGACCTCATTGCTCTCTACAACTCCCTGAAGGGAGGTCTTAGCCAGGTGGGGATTGGTCTCTTCTCCCAGGCAATCAGCACCTGAACAAGAGGACACAGTCTCAAGCTGTGCCAGGGGAGGTTTAGGCTGGAGGTGAGGAGAAGATTCTTCATAGAAAGAGTAATTGGCCATTGGAATGTGCTGCACAGGGAGGTGATGGAGTCACTGTCCCTGGAAGTGACTTGGAGCCATGGTTTAGTTGTCAGGAGGTGTTAGGTATTAGGTGATAGGTTGGATTTGATGATCTCTGAGGTGTTTTCCGACCTCGTTGATTCTATGATCTGTTTTTTTTCTATGTGCCAGGCAGTATAGTCTCATGCTAGGCATAGATTGTGGATGACAGTGTTAAGGCAAACTTCTGTTGATGTGTAAGACTGCTCTAGTCTAAGCCTTATTTGGAATCATGTTTTCTTGTTCTTTTTCAGGTATTTTGAGTTTTATGAAGGGCCTTTGGAATACAACTCAACCAAATGCCTGGAGTTACGGCAGGACATCATTGAGGTGAAGGTTTTGTCTATGTAAGTATGAATGAATGCTTGCAAAAAGAGGTTAATTTTCAGGCAGGATGGAAGTAACATACAGTGAAATTGTCAAAAGATGCAAGGCTCAAGAGATCTTACCAATAGGAACCTGAGTTCAAGGATTCCTGGTGTTCTCTACATGGGAATACATGTGAACTTGGCCTGAGTTGCATTTGCTAAAAATTGATGCATTTCATACACATTGAGGCATCTTGGTCAGGTCTAGTATCCCTGTTTGGAATTAAATACAGTGTGTGTAATAGTATTTGTAATATTGTATTCCAGGGAATCAAAGACTAAGAACAGTCAAACTGACTCATAGCTCATGTCTGTCTAGCTTAAGGCGTAGTCATTGGCAGCAGCAAGTAGTGAAGTCTAAGAACTGAAGCAGAAGAGCAGTCCTTTCTGGTAACAAACTGAGTGATAAGTGGTGAGTAAACTGCAGTACTCAGAGTGGACAACACACCTCTCTATTTATTTAGATGTTTTCTGAGCCTGTTTAGGATAGGATAGGATAGGATAGGATAGGATAGAATAGAATAGAATAGAATAGAATAGAATAGAATAGAATAGAATAGAATAGACCTTCAAGATCATTGCGTTCAAACTATCATCCAACACCACCTAAATAACTAAACCATGGCACCAAGCACCCCATCAAGTCTCCTCCTGAACACCTCCAATGATGGTGACTCCACCACCTCCCCAGGTAGCCCATTCCAATGGGCAATCACTCTCTCTGTGTAAAACTTCCTCCTAACCTCCAGCATAAACCTCCCCTGGTGCAGCCTGAGACTGTGTCCTCTTGTTCTGGTGCTGGTTGCCTGGGAGAAGAGACCAACCCCCACCTGGCTACAGCCTCCCTTAAGGTAGTTGTAGAGAGCAATGAGGTCTTCCCTGATCCTCCTCTTCTCCAGGCTAAGCAACCCCAGCTCCCTCAGCCTCTCCTCACAGGGCTGTGCTCCAGACCCCTCCCCAGCTTTGTTGCCCTTCTCTGGACACCTTCCAGCAACTCAACATCTTTCCTAAACAGAGGGGCCCAGAACTGGACACAGTACTTGAGCTGTGGCCTAACCAGTGCAGTGTACAGGGGCAGAATGACCTCCCTGCTCCTGCTGGCCACACTGTTCCTGATGCAGGCCAGGATGCCATTGGCCCTCTTGGCTACCTGGGCACACTGCAGGCTCATGTTCAGCCTACCATCAACCAGCACCCCCAGGTCCCTCTCTGCCTGGCTGCTCTCCAGCCACTCTGACCCCAGCCTGTAGCTCTGCATGGGGTTGTTGTGGCCAATGTGCAGAACCCGGCACTTGGATGTGTCCAATCTCCTGCTGTTGGACTCTGCCTATCTGTCCAGCCTGTTGAGGTCCCTCTGCAGAGCCTCTCTACCCTCCAGCAGATCAACTTCTGCTCCCAGCTTGGTGTCATCTGCAAATTTACTGATGATGGACTCAATGCCCTCACCCAGATCATCAATAAAGATATTGAACAGGATGGGGTCCAGCACTGATCATTGGGGCACACCACTGGTGCCTGGCTGCCAGCTGGATGTGGCACCATTCACCACCACTCTCTGGGCTCGGCCCTCCATCCAGTTCCTAACCCAACGCAGTATGCTCCTGTCCAAGCCTTGGCATTTTGACCTCCTCACTCAGCAGTGGGTTTCACAACTTAATAACATCCAGTAAAAAGTAAGAAAATGTGATTCTGAGAAACAGTAAAATTATCGGTCTTTTGTGGGACCTCCTATGTACACACCAGGGATCCAGTGAGCTGAGTAAGATGTATCTGTGAAGGCATAATGATGGAATAGTGCAATAAAGTGAGGTCATAAGTGGAACTGATTTGATAGAGCAGAGCAGGGTATTTTTGGTTTGCATTTTTAACATTGCTCTGAATTTAGGTGCTTAGATTATGCTTAATCTCTTACTACATCTAAAATCAGTGGTTTAGTAATCTTAGCAATGATCCACAGGGCTTATTGAGGCCTGTAAATCTCACAAGAACCTCTTGTTGATAGTGTAGCTGTAAAGTGCATAGCATTAAGCAATCAAAGCTACAGAAAACACAATTTGCTGCTCCATGATTTTGAACATCTCCCTCACTGACTTTATGCACAGAAAATGTAGGTTATGTCCTTGTCTTCTGTATTTGGTGCTGGATGAAGGGTACACGAGTAACAGCTTTGCACTGCTTGCTGACTTGCAGTGCTTAAAAATAAATAGAAGGGGTGAGAATGTCACACTTCTGTCAATGTTTTGCTGAAGATGTTTTAAACTGCTTTTCTGCATACTTATCAGATGGTGCAGAGAACTATTCATTTCTCTTCATGTTACCATGTGGTACACAGAAGGTAGTGGACTCCTGCTCAGCTGGATGGAGTTGGTCTTATTCTTATGATAGATGCCATTTGACACTATGCTGGGATCTTCTGATGTGCTTGCTTCCAGTGTGCTACATTTCCTAAGTCAGCCCTTATGGTAATGGAAGATTTCCAAGTTAATGCAGTCTGGTGGGCTGTGGAAAGTACAATATGACCTAATTCCTTCCTCTAACTTCCATAGCCTGGGAAATCCTAAGTTCTACTTACTTTAAATAAATAATTATCTTAAAAGTCTTTGCTTTATTCAAACATCCAAACCCCTCAAGCCTGAAGTGAACTCATTAAGACCTGTGATTCTCAAAGAAATCTCAGGCTTCAAAAAGTCTTAGATTATGACATAGCTCTTGATATTTGCTGCTGCTGTTATGGTGACGGACAGAGGCGACATACACACACTTGTGGTAGTGAGCAGAGTACACACTACACTTTATTTCTTCAAGCAACACATATTTGTATGTTTGTTATGCCAGTGTGGCTACTTCTAATTGGTTAATAAGTTCTTGTTAAGATTCTTATTGGTTACTGATACATTGCTACAATTATATGCTGAGCTAGCCCAAGTTTCTTCTCCTGCAGTTCTTCTGTCTCAAACAAGTTGCACAGTAATCTGTCACAAGCAGCCACAAGCTATTTGTATTTTCAGCTCAGGGACTTTCCAGACATTCAGGGGTACATGGCAATGTGTTCAAGGTCAGTCTCTTCTTGGCCCATCAAGGGGTCCACAGATTGATCACAGTTTCCCACAATTTGCGTATCCCTAACTCCAGGTATTTGCAAAGCCTTCATTGTCCCTGTTCTCCAGTTGCAGAAGAAGGTAGAAGTGGCTGGGATTCATATCACCAAAATGTGTCATCCTGTACCAGTCTAGTAGAAATAGGAGAGTATTTTATATATATATATTATATATAAAGTGTATTTATTAGCAAAGGGGGAAAGAGACATCCTTATGTAAAGAGCTTTTCATGTCCACTTACTGTCACGGATGATTATCCCATGCAGTTTATAAAATTAGTTTACCAGCACTGCTGT
Organism: Dryobates pubescens; assembly: GCF_014839835.1. Taxonomy (NCBI): domain Eukaryota; kingdom Metazoa; phylum Chordata; class Aves; order Piciformes; family Picidae; genus Dryobates; species Dryobates pubescens. Next base: position 65,605,911 of record NC_071657.1, on the reverse strand, counting down.
CCTGTAGGATCTCATGAATTAAGATAACCTCACCAAAGTGCAATGGTAGTTGGCCAAATTATCTTAAACATCCTCTTTTCCAGTAGTCTTTCTGCTGGGTCATTCCTTTAGGTGCAACATTCCCCTCCCTCACAGAGGGAGATGCAACATTCCCCTCCCTCACTGCAGCTGCCAGAGACTCATTAGCTTCTTCAGCAGACTGTGGAGAGACTGGTACAGTAGATGATTCTTGCTCAGCATTACAGTTTTTGTCCTGAAGAAATGGAGAATGCATATGAGGGAATAGAAATCTGTCCCAAACATCTGAAGAGCTTCATCAGTACCTGTGTATACCTTAGCTTTGCTGTATGTGAGCAGAAGAAGAAATAAAAATGACAAATTTTGCACTGGATAGGCTGACTGCTTTGCCTTATCACAAGCCTACTGCATGGTACACTTGCTGCAGCTGTATTAGGAAATTAAACCCCTGTAAATAAAGTGAATTTTTAATTTCCTTTTTCTCTTTTTTTTTGTCTTTTGTCTTTTAGGGTGAAACAAACAGAATTGTTTGACAGATGGAAGAGCCTACAGATGTGCAAATGGGAGATGAATGTCACAGAAGCTAATTTGTTCAAGTAAGGATGGTCCACGTCCTGAGTAAGATTTAATTTAGTTTGAGTTTAGCTTCCTGCAGAGAGATCAAACCTTCACATGGGCAGAAAGAGTAAGCATTATAGCACTGATACTGTTGGAATACCATGCTTTTGAATAAATATGGACTTTTCTACTTTAAAAAAGTCAGCAGCAATAGTGAAAGAGAGCTCTTCTTGCATGTGAAACAATCTATCAAGGAAAGATGAGGAATTTGGTGCAGGGAAGACTTCTGGATATGATTCAGGCAGAAGTGAGGATGGAGCCAAGATTTAAGGACTACACCAAGTTCATCAACCCAACTCTTTGATGGTATAAAATGATGATGTCATTGCTGACACTGCCAATTTGGCCTACAAAATGTTGAAACTGGATTTTTGATGTCGTGCATTAGGTACTATCAAGTGTGTGCACTTCAGTGTGAAAAGAGAGCATTGACGTATGGAGGCAGTCACAGAGCAGGGATCAGTAGCAAAGGGCTATCTGAAGACTATCAGAATGACCATCACTCCCTCTCAGGCCACCAAAACTAGCATGTTAAGCAAAATGCCCTTTCCATCCTAGGCAGTACAGTGAGAGAAAGAAGAGGGTAGTTTCCTGTCCACTTACTATACCTGCCTGACTGATGAAGAAGTTCCTGCTCATGCCTAGATGTGACCCCTGGCGCAGCTTGAGACTGCGTCCCCTTGTTCAACCAGCACCAGAACAAGGGGACACAGTCTCAAGCTGGGCCAGGGGAGGTTTAGACTGGAGGTGAGGAGAAAGTTCTTCCCAGATGCTGCCCTGGAGGTGGTGGAGTCACCATCCCTGGAGGTGTTCAAGAGGGGATTGGATGTGGCACTTGGTGCCATGGTCTAGTCATGAGGTCTGTGGAGACAGGTTGGACTCGATGATCCTCGAGGTCTCTTCCAACCTTAGTGATACTGTGATACTCTGACCTTACCTTTGTTAGCTGGTTCCACGAACAGCAGTCATGCTAATCATGGAAACACTAGCGTTCAAAGTCTGTTTCATTTGTGTCTTATGGGACAGAGACCTCAGTGTGTAAATGTATGGGGAAACTGTAGTCCCTTTAAAGCAGACCAGCCTGAGCTTGGAGGTAGACTAGTAAAGGCTGAAAAATAGTTTTGTAACAACACTGACCTATGGGATTTTGAATTTTGCCTGTTATGGGCTATCATCTGAGATGGGGAGAAACCAGGGGAAGTTAAATAGCAGGTACATGACTTAGCAGCCATGTGAGAGGAAGCATAAAAATCACACTTGCTTTTATAGCTGGAGATAAAGGAAAAAAATAATTTCTTTGACTTTCTTCCTCCATCAGGTAGCAGACATGTACAGGAAAGAATGTACTGCTGGAAAACCAATAGGACATTAAAGAGCAACATCTCTTTTAATTCCTTAATGCAGAACTAATTGAAGAGGGTTTTGTTAATATCTCAAATATCACAGTTCCATCCCACTACCTTCTTGTGATCAATGATTTTGTTATTAGAAATTATTCATTGACTTACTCAGTCTCTATTGGTGCATTAGTCCAATCATTATATTGTGTCATTGTGAGTAAGGTAAGTGAAACAGTAAAATGTTTGCAAAATAATGTATGTCCTTCTGATGCTTGTACTAAAGCCTATAAAGATTAGTTTATTCTTCCAAGGCATAATGAGTCCACATACTCCTGAGGTAAGGTTTTTAAGCTAGGTTATTTGAGAGCCATGTGCCTTTGTCTTCATGTTTTTGCATTTGCCATGAGGTATATTTTTCATTCAAGGCATAAGATGCACTTACTGAGGAAAAAAAAAAATCTTACTCTGGAGTAAGAGTAAGCTGAAATCAGGGCTTTCAGTTCCACCAGTGAAAGGACAGAAACATTCAGGGAAGGGTGGGTGCCCTATTTGGCAAGCTGCTTTTCCTATTTAAATTTTGTATGAAATTTATGGCAAGGGGATCAGAGCTGAATGCTTTTTCTCTTATGCTGTGGATCTCATCTTTGAGATTTCAAACTTCTTTGCATCAGAACACCTGCTGTTTCATCCCAGGAACAAACCAAATTTTGTCCATTTGTCTGAGGTTTTGAGGTCAAAGTCATAATAAGTCCATCTGGCACCCATGGAGATTGAGACACTTGAACGTGTCCAAAGAAGGGCAGCAAGGCTGGTGAGTGGCCTTGAGCACAGCCCTGTGAGGAGAGGCTGAGGCAGCTGGGATTGTTTAGCCTGGAGAAGAGGAGGCTCCCTGAAGGGAGGTTGTAGCCAGGAGGGGTCTCTTCTCCCAGGCAAGCAGCACCAGAACAAGAGGACATAGTCTCAAGCTGCACCAGGGGAAGTTTAGGCTGGAGGTGAGGAGAAAGTTCTTCACTGAGAGAGTTGCTGGCCATTGGAATGTGCTGCCCAGGGAGGTGGTGGAGTCACCATCCCTGGAGGTGTTCAAGAGGGCACTAGACGTGGCACTTGGTGCCATGGTTTAGTCATGAGGTCTGTGGTGACAGGTTGGACTTGATGATCTTTGAGGTCTCTTCCAACCTTGGTGATTCTGTGATCTGTTGGGGCCACATCATACTCCAGATGCATATATGCAAGGTCAAACCAGAGCTAAGACCTTTAAATTTTTTTTGGTAATCAAAGTACTCTGTGCTCCACAGTAGCTTGGTAAGTGGACTAGTGTCTTTAGGTGTGGCAGTCTTTAAGTTCTTGCCCTGTCAAGCTTCCACATACACAGAAGAATACTTCAACCTCTACATTTCCTGCTCAGTGGTGAGTAAATAATTTGCAAAAAAGCAAAACACCTCTAAGGCAGAGAAGGACTACTTCATTAGGATAGTTTCCCCACGGTGCTAGGGGCAGGAGCCCAGCTTTGGGATCTGGAGCAGGGCAGAATTTACACTTGCAGGCTAGAAGAGGCAGTTACAGGCTTCTTGTTTTGTCTTTATCTTTTTGGTTTGGTTTGGTTTTGGTTTTGTTGCACCTGAAGTTCATCAATCAATGAAAATGTTACCAAATGGGAAATTTTCAAGAGGAAAATCCAGTAAACCACCATTCTACCCCACCTAGAGCAAAAATGTTTCTTCTTTTTTTTGCTGAAACCCACATTGCTAGAAGTAATAGTAATTGAAAATCCCAAAGCATGTTATCAGCTCCTGCATCTTGTATGTCTTTCATTCCACAGGTCTACTTTGTCAAGGTGTTGCAATGCCCCTGCCTTTCTGTTCACTACACAGAAAAATACTCCCTTGGGAACTAAACTGAAATATGAAGTGGATACTAGTGGAATCTTCCATATCAACCAAGAAATCTTCAAAATGTTTCCAAAGGTACCACCTGCCTCTGCCCATTTGCAGAATCAACTTTGCTCTACTTGCTATATTAGATACTATCCTATAGCCAAGCATTTAGTTGGACATTTCTATGAACTTCATTGGTTACACTTTGAAAATGGTTTTTGTGGACAGCATACTTTAGCTGTTTATCCTATTGTCTACTGGTCATCTGCTGTAGTATGGAATACATGTACTTTTTTTTAACCTGTGGAATATTGGTGCTTGGTTGCATGGTTTAGTTGATTAGATAGTGTTGGATGATAGGTTGGACTCGATGATCTTGAAGGTCTCTTACAACCTGGTCTATTCTATTCTATTCTATTCTATTCTATTCTATTCTATTCTATTCTATTCTATTCTATTCTATTCTATTCTATTCTATTCTATTCTATTCCTGACCTAGCAGAAAAGTGGCTAATGAAATAACTGAAGAAAGCTGAATAAAAGAGGCACTTGCTCCTCAGAACTTTGTAACAGTACAATTCTGACATACAGTAAATGCAACATATGGGCTGTGTCTGCAGTTTTAGGGGCACGATGATTTTATCTTCACATTCACAGTGTGAATATTTCATATTCACCATGTCTGCTTTTGTAATTACTGATATTCACAGCTTATCTGTGAACAGGCTGCACAATTTAAAAATGTATTGATCACAATGATTATTCAAAAACTTTTCAGCAAATAATCTTTCACCTGAGGATCTTTCAAAGTTATAACCAGTAGGAAGTTCCCAGTGCTGGGCGTGTGTGACTGATGTTCAGAAATGGGCTTACGGGGCTACTGATTTATCGTGGAGTGCACCTCTTGAATTTAAAGTGGCATATTTGGAGGGAGTAACTGAAATTTATCCCTTTCAGAAAGTCAGAAAAATACTTAGATTTGAGTCATTACAGTAAACTCCTTTTAACTGGTTTGCCTTCTGAGCGCTGCTAAGAGGTAGGGTCTGTTATCTAAATGTGCGTAGGAGCAGCTGGGACAGAGCAAGGGAAGGGCTCAGATCCAGGAAAGCACTTTCACATCTGCAGACATGAAAAGAACTGGTACATCCAAGTCCAAGATTATAATTCCCAAACCCCTGCCTGATTGTGTGAAGGACATTGAGATGCTGGAATGTGTCCAGAGAAAGGGCAGTGAGGCTGGTGAGATGCCTCGAGCACAAGCCCTATGAGGAGAAGCTGAGGGAGCTGGGATTGTTTAGCCTGGAGAAGAGGAGGCTCAGGGGAGACCTTCTTGCTCTCTACAACTACCTAAAGGGAGGTTATAGCCAGGTAGGGGTTGGTCTATTCTCCCAGGCAACCAGCACCAGAACAAGAGGACAGAGTCTCAAGCTGTGCCAGGGGAAGTTTAGGCTCAGGGTGAGGAGGAAGTTCTCACAGAAAGAGGAATTGGCCATTGGAATGTGCTGCCCAGGGAGGTGGTGGAGTCATCATCCCTGAAGGTGTTCAAAAAAGGCTTGGATGTGGCACTTGGAACCATGGTTTACTTAGTCATGAGGTGGTAGGTAATATGTTGGACCTGATGATCTCTGAGGTCTTTTCCAACCTTATTGATTCTGTGATTCTATGAATGCATGAGCAACTAGATACACTTCTGCTAGGAGTGTCCTGTAGCTGCTGTTGGATTTATTCATATATGCCCTGAGGATAGCAAGTGCCATCTCATACCAAAGTGCCTTTGGAATTCACTGGGCAGCACCTACATGGCTAAAGCCATCCTCTGCCTAGGACTGAGGATGCAGTGTGACAAATGCAGGAGATGAAGGGCTGAAAGCACAGGAGCAAGACTATAAGGGCAAGAGCATTGCACTAAGTGTGGAGACCTGGCTTGTGATCTCTTTCAGGACTGATGAGGCATTGTGTGTTTAAGAAATTGCTGGATGAACACAGATGACTCTTGTTGCCCCTCTGTTAAGGCAGCTGCTGCTTTTCTCAGACAGGTGTAATTGCATGCCCTTTTGCCTCGTAGCTTATGAGTGCTGTGGAAGGATCCTGGGAATAATCACCTAGAAATGTCACGCCACTTCTGCATCTCTCTGTAATCTTGCAGTATGAAGTTATTGATAAAATATGTATGTACCAAAAAGAACACTCTCATGCTTATATAAGCACATCTTTACATATTCATAAGGTGTAGTGTGGCTCAGTTCTGCATCACTCCCCTCTCACCCTAACGGCCCAGTTCTGTTGCTGGAGATGTGACTTCCGCTCACGCTGGCCTCAGCAGCAGCTCCCTGTCTGCACACAAAGGTAGAATGTTGCCTAAAGATGAGTGAAGATGCATCCTGCACAAGTCCAGAAATGTGCCTGATCGAAGGCCGCAGGCACTGCTGCTGGTACAAGTGCTAATTGACGAGCATTAGTACTCTTAGTATAATTTGTGGTAGCAAGCACTAAAATTTGAACTAGGTTCTGCTAAAAAGCTGTAGTGTGCTGTCTAACTTGGAGAGACTTTGTGAGTTTGACTAGCTGCTGTGGAACTGTGTATGCAGACTTCTCGAAAGCAGGACATCACAGCCTGAGGAGCGAGCAGTTTGCAGGCAGCTCGGAAGGCGGTGCCTAGGTATGCTAATTTTATGGTTCATGCCCTCATGTGGAAATCTGAAGGGAAAGCAGGTTTCTAAAATTACTTCTTCTATTGCTAAGTCTGCACAAAACCATGGTATTGCTTTTTCTTCCCCCCTTGAGTTATTGCCCATACTATCTGTAATTGCGCAGAAAACAATCGCATCCATTTATGCACACCATGGGAATACTGCAAGCCACAACCAGCGTCAGCTTCCTCTGATTAGTGCCTCTGCAGCAAGATGCAGCTGCACAAAAGAAAAAGTGGAAAAAAAGAGACTTGTTGCCTCCATGGTTGAGGACACTTAACCCTTTCCTTGCTGTGATGTTGCAGGATATGCCCTACCGCCGCTCCCAGTTCAAGAAATGTGCAGTGGTTGGGAATGGAGGAATTCTGAAGAACAGCAGGTGTGGACGGGAGATTGACAGCGCAGACTTCGTGTTTCGGTAATCATCGCAGCACCTAGTTTCTTTTTGCCCCTTTCAATGGCAAACAAAGGATTGCAAAGCTCTTTCACATGGAAACACAAGATTTACAAATCCATGGAAGCTCATGGAATCCACACGGAAACATGAGCTTAACAAATCCAACTGCTGGCTGCCGCACTTCGGCCACAGCAACCCCATGCAGAGCTACAGGCTGGGGTCAGAGTGGCTGGAGAGCTGCCAGGCAGAGAGGGACCTGGGGGTGCTGATTGACAGCTGGCTGAACACAAGCCAGCAGTGTGCCCAGGTGGCCAAGAGGGCATCCTGGCCTGTATTAGGAATAGTGTGGCAAGCAGGAGCAGGGAGGTCATTCTGCCCTGTACTCTGCATTGGTTAGGCCACACCTTGAGTACTGTGTCCAGTTCTGGGCCCCTCAGTTTAAGAAGGACATTGAGACACTTGAACGTGTCCAGAGAAGGGCAACAAGGCTGGGGAGAGGCCTTGAGCACAAGCCCTATGAGGAGAGGCTGAGGGAGCTGGCTTTGTTTAGCCTGGAGAAGAGAAGGATCAGGGATGACGTCATTGCCCTCTACAACTACCTGAAAGGAGGTTGTAGCCAGGTGGGGGTTGGTTTCTTCTCCCAGGCAACCAGCACCAGAACAAGAGGACACAGTCTCAAGCTGCACCAGGGGAGGTTTAGGCTGGAGGTGAGGAGAAAGCCATGGCTTAGTTGTTTAGGTGGGTTGGATTGGTTGAGGGGTTGGACATGATGATCTTGAAGGTTTCTTCCAACCTGGTTGATGATGATTGTTATTATTATTATTATCATTATCATTATTGTTGTTGTTTTTGTTGTTATTATTGTTATTATTATTACTACTATTAAAGTTCTTCCCAGAGAGAGTTGTTAGCCATTGGAATGTGCTGCCCAGGGAGGTGGTGGAGTCACCATCCTTGGAGGTGTTCAAGAGGGATTGGATGTGGCACTTGGTGCCATGGTTTAATCATGAGGTCTGTGATGACAGGTTGGACTTGATGATCTTTGAGGTCTCTTCCAATCTTGGTGATTCTGTGATTTGCCTAACTGGCTGTATGAAGCTTGCTTCTTGCACAAAAAGCAATGTTTAGTTAAAACCACCTCACTGTCTATTATTTATTTTAAGAGTATACTTTGAGGAGTTATTTCTCTCCAACTCAGTGTGGGTAATCATTGACTTTTGAGAAAGTTTAATGTCCTCTTTCAAGACATTTGCTGCCACTCAGGTTGTGGATATGTCCTTCCCTGGACATCAGCCCATAAGCAGTGTCCTGTGAATACAGCTGTGATTTTCTGGGGCAGTTCTGAACCAGAGGTACAACCTCTATGGTGTGACAGCCATCAGGCCATGTGTTAATAGCTCCATCCTCCTCAGCACACCTGCCTTGGAGATGTGTTTCTGTAGTAGTACAGAGTTCAAGTGCCTGATAAGGGGAGTTACAACAATCAGTGCTGTAGATTCCAGGGTGTGTGGAGTCGCCTGAATAACTTTGAGAGGTCTTCATATTGTGTTTCCCACCATATTTGGAGTTATCCAGGTTTTGCATAGATTGGGATACCCCATGTTTGTGTCCCTGGATAATGGAGTTTAGCAGCATTTTTATTATCCTTAATATATGTATGAAAGATTTTTTTTTATTATTCATATGCATGACTAATCCCTCTCTAAATCCTGTTAAGCTCTTTGCCTGGGTCATGGCATGTGACAGCTGGCTCACAGATCCATGACCTGTTCTTTAAAAAATAAAATCTCTTTACTTCTCTTGGCCTATTTTCTGATCTTGGGTACACTACTGTCAGTTTAGAATAACTGTACATAAATCAATTAATTCTGATTTCATACCACGAAGGATTAGGTTGGATTGTGGGTCATTGCATTCTTAATTTAATTTGGCTTCAAAAGAGAAATAATATTTTTCCTGCTCATTGTTTTTAGACCCTTGTGTCTGCCTCTTGTTTCTGCTTTATAGAGAAGTGTTGTCTCAGTTTTAATCTTTTAAACAGCCCAAGCTTCACAAATTTGCTTCTTAAAGCCTAGTGTATCCCATATAGATTAAATAATTCTTGTAGATTCCCTTCTCTTGTGACAGCTGACAGTATGGTGGAAAGCAGCAATACATGTTACGTGTGGAGATGAGAAGCTGTTGAGTGGAAGTGGAAATACAGGCAGAAAATGTCATTATTTATGTGTAATAACTTCCAGCAGTGGTACTTTTTCATCACTGTTACTCTTCCTTCAACTGTACCAAAGCTGATTAAAAAGAGCAGATCAGATCACTACAGAACATAGAAAATGGGTTGAGTTTGTTACCAGTAATTAATTAAATAGAACTGAAATATGAGTAAATGCATCATTATTTGTGCAAAAGAAACCCCTGCTTTGCCATCCCCAAAATGTGTGGGACCAGAGTTGTGCAAAAATGTATGCTAGTGTTTAAGGTCTCCTGACATCAGATTTAGAGTGAAACTTGTGTTTAAGGTCAGATCTGCTTTCTGGTCTTACACTAGTTCACCAAAATGTCAGGAACAGTCCAACAGGATGGCATTCAACAAATCCAGGTGCTGGGTGCTGCACTTTGGCCAGCAACAACCCCATGCAGAGCTACAGGCTGGGGTCAGAGTGGCTGGAGAGCTGCCAAACAGAAAGGGACCTGGGGGTGCTGATTGACAGCCGCCTAAACATGAGCCAGCAGTGTGCCCAGGTGGCCAAGAAGGCCAATGGCATCCTGGCCTGCATTAAGAGTAGTGAGGCCAGCAGGAGCAGGGAAGTCATTGTGCCCCTGGACTCTGCATTGGTTAGGCCACACCTTGAGTGCTGTGTCCAGTTCTGGCCCCCTCAGTTTAAGAAGGACATTGAGACACTTGAATGTGTCCAGAGAGGGGCAATGAGGCTGGGGAGAGGCCTTGAGCACAGCCCTGTGAGGAGAGGCTGAGGGAGCTGGGGTTGCTTAGCCTGGAGAAGAGGAGGCTCAGGGGAGACCTCATTGCTCTCTACAACTACCTGAAGGGTGGTTGTAGCCAGGAGGGAGCTGGTCTCTTCTCTCTAGCAACCAACACCAGAACAAGAGGACATAGTCTCAAGCTGCACCAGGGGAAGCTTAGGCTTGAGGTGAGGAGAAAGTTCTTCCTGGAGAGAGTTGTTAGCCATTGGGATGTGCTGCCCAGGGAGGTGGTGGAGTCACCATCCCTGGAGGTGCTCAAGATGGGGATTGGATGTGGCACTTGGTGCCATGGTTTAGTCATGAGGTCTGTGGAGACAGGTTGGACTTGATGATCTTTGAGGTCTCTTCCAACCTTGGTGATACTGTGATATTTCACAAACTGCCTGTGGTGCACTGCTAACATTCAGGGATACCTTCAGGACACCTGGGAAAAGATTTGATTGTCAGGAAGCTTTCGGCCAGCAGGATACAAACCAGGCTTTTCATTAAATAAATCCTGATAACAATTAATTATAGTGCAAGGGAAAACACGAGGTGTGCACAAATGAGCTGCGTTTGCTAGTAGCTATTGTCTGTCTCCATCTGCTGGCCGCAGTAGAGATCTGCAATGGAACGCTGAGTGCAGTGGGAGATGGGACTTCTCTCTTGTGCAGGGATGAATTTTTGGAGTCTTAGGACAAAAGTACAGTTTGTGCAGATTGTATCATTTTTATAAGGATTTATCCTCTCAACAAATTCGTCTTTCTTAATCCTGGAGGGAATTTACTGTTCCAAAAGACTGAAGTCGAGTATTTGAAAACCTTTTTTTCCAAGTGGGCACAATGCCTGGATGCTATGTGCAAATCATAGTATCATAGTATCAGTCAGGGTTGGAAGGGACCACAAGGATCATCTAGTTCCAACCCCCCTGCCATGGGCAGGGACACCCCACACTACATCAGGCTGGCCAGAGCCTCATCCAGCCTGCTCTTAAACACCTCCAGGGACGGGGCCTCAACCACCTCCCTGGACAACCCATTCCAGGGCTTCACCACTCTCATGGGGAAGAACTTCCTCCTCACCTCCAGCCTCAATCTCCCCACCTCCAGCTTCATTCCATTCCCCCTAGTCCTATCACTACCTGAGAGCCTGAGAAGTCCCTCCCCAGCCTTTTTGTAGCCCCCTTCAGATACTGGAAGGCCACAATGAGGTCACCTCAGAGCCTTCTCTTCTCCACACTGAGCAGCCCCAACTCCCTCAGTTTGTCCTCACAGGAGAGGTGCTCCAGCCCTCTGCTCATCCTCGTGGCCCTTCTCTGGACACCTTCCAGCACCTCCAGATCCCTCTTGCAATAGGGGCTCCAGAACTGGAGGCAGTACTCCAGGTGGGGTCTCAGCAGAGCTGAGCAGAGGGGGAGAATCACTTCTCTTGCCCTGCTGGCCACACTTCTCTTGGCTGCAGCCCAGGATCTGATTGGCTTTCCAGGCTGCAAGTGCACACTGAGAGCTCCTGTTGAGCTTCTCCTCCACCAATAATGCTGGAGGACTTCAGAAGGGCATTACATGACCTGGCACAGAAAAGTTCTGGAAAAAAACATTGCCCAGAAAAAGGATGAGGTGAATAAAAAAATTTTCTCTGACCTGATAAAGAGGCACTCTTGAGGGCAGATGTGAACCTCCTGAGTCTGAGAAGGACTTTGAAGGATTTTTGTGCATTCTTCTGCTCCCTGCCTTGCCTTCTCCCTGTGACTGGGAAATTATGCTGACAGCTGAACTGTACCATTATGAAAACATTGAGCACTGCTTACTCTTAAGTACCTTCACAATTCTCCCCTATTCAGCCATGATCTTCATAAATGCAGAGCTGTTTGGGAAGTTAGGCACAGCAGTATGGTTGAGATGTGGAGATCTTTGCAGTGATGGTTTTTATTGAAGCTTGTAGATCACTTCAGAATTTTCAACATGTCAAAATGGATCTAACACTATCTACAACTGAATGTGAAATTTGTGGCAAGCCTCTGAATGCTGAAGCCTCTCTTCTAGCTGGATTTCCTATGGAAGAGAAATTTGTATGAAGACTTGTATGTGTCTTTCAGTAACTTCAGCATCTCTTGAGGGATGCTCTAAATTTGGTGAGATGATGAATTTAGATCAAGGCCAAGGTGAGTGGAATCTGGGCAGAGTCAAGGTTTGAAAATCCTCACAAGTTGCTCCTAAGAGCTTTGACATCTGATGAATCAGTGGAGTTAGCTGCTCTTACACTGCATTGGGAGATAATTATAAAGGGAAAAGAAAGGGAAGCAGATGGTTTTGGATTAATTAGGAGTGGACCACCTTATCTCTTGTGGAGCATTTCCCCTAAATTCCCTTGGGTATAAACCAAAGCACATTAAAGGCAGTGTTATAGTTGATCTGTTAATTGTTGAACACAGCTCAGCTGTAGCTGAGGAAATATTTGTTTTTATGGGCCGATTGTCCTTGAGACTTCATCCCCTTTCTCATCCTAAACTGCTAAATTAAATAGCTGAATTGCTATTAAGGAAGCAAAATAAATGCTTATTGGCTACATCTGCAGAAAGAGGCCCAGCTCTGGTAGACTCAGGGAAGAAGAAAGGTCTTCTTCACACAGTCCTTAAGAGCTCATTACTTCACTTCCTAGTTTGGGCATCAGCATGTTCCATACAATTTTAAATTCTCAGTTTGTTTTTTGTTGCTTGGAAGTAATGCTTACATGAATTCTACTTACTAGTCCTGAAAAGGTGCAAGGAATTGTCTAACTTTCTTCAAACTTTCTTTCCTTTATAGATGCAACTTGCCACCTATATCTGAGAAATACTTCACGGACGTTGGGGTGAAGACGGATGTCGTTACTGTCAATCCCAGTATAATTACTGAGAGGTCATTTCTGGCTTTTGTGTCTTCATCTCTATTACTTTTCAAAATCTGCCTTTCATCTAATTCTAACTGTCACAGAATTTTCCTCCCAGCACTGCTTTCAGCTGGCACTGTGAATCATATATTCATTTCGGAATTGAAATTCACTATAAGGAATCAGTAATAACTTGTAAATCTGGACAAATGTCTTAGAAACACTCAGGGTGGAAGCAACTGAATCCTACCCTAAATGCTTAAATAAATAATTGTCATAGGCTGAAATAATTGTAGGGTTTTTTAACCCAAATTTGGTGAGGGGTCTGGAGCACAGCCCTATGAGGAGAGGCTGAGGGAGCTGGGGTTGCTTAGCCTGGAGAAGAGGAGGCTCAGGGGAGACCTTCTTGCTGTCTACAAGTCCCTGAAGGGAGGTTGTAGCCAGGTGGGGGTTGGTCTCTTCTCCCAGGCAACCAGCACCAGAACAAGAGGACACAGTCTCAAGCTGTGCCAGGGGAGGTTTAGGCTGGATGTTAGGAAGAAGTTCTTCATAGTGAGATTGGCCATGGAATGGGCTGCATGGGGAGGTGGAGTCACCATCATTGGAGGTGTTTAGGAGGTGACTTGATGGGGTGCCTGGTGCTATGGGTTAGTTGATTAGGTGGTGTTGGATGATAGGTTGGACTTGATGATCTTGAAGGTCTCTTCCAACCTGGTCTGGTCTGGTCTGGTCTGGTCTAGTCTAGTCTAGTCTAGTCTATTCTACTCTATTCTACTCTATTCTAAAGTGCTAGTTAAACTATATGGTTAGGATTTTGTAGGTGATTTTAGTTTAATGTTTGTTAATACTTTAACACCACCTTGCTTGCAGATTTGGGGCCATGGGGCTAGTAAGTGTTTTCCTTTCATGCTGAGAAAATGGAGCTCTTTTCTCAACTACCATAAAGTCATTTGCTTGCATTTTAGATTTCTTTCAAATGTTAGAGAATTGCTCTGCTTTGATGTATTCTACTTGTTTCTGTACTGCATAGTGCATTGTACAGCTGACCAAACCTTGGAAAAATGACATACTTCTCATAATAACATGAGAAGTGAGACATGAACAGAACTGTCTGCACAGTTTGTTCACTGTTTAATGCATGTATTGCCAAAGAGAGAATATATACATTTTTTATTGCCTACATTTATGCTCTACCTTTCATATTGATATTTCAGATATAAATCCAAACATAATTTGTGTCCAGTTCTGGGCCTCTCAGTTCAGGAAGGGCATCGAGACACTTGAATGTGTCCAGAGAAGGGCAACAAGGCTGGGGAAAGGTCTGGAGCACAGCCCGGTGAGGAGAGGCTGAGGGAGCTGGGGTTGTTTAGCCTGGAGAAGAGGAGGCTCAGGGGTGACCTCATTGCTCTCTACAACTACCTGAAAGGTGGCTGTAGACAGGAAGGGGTTGGTCTCTTCTCCCAGGCAACCAGCACCAGAACAAGGGGACACAGTCTCAAGCTGTGCCAGGGAAGTTTAGGCTCAAGGTGAGGAGAAAGTTCTTCCCAGAGAGAGTTGTTAGCCATTGGAATGTGTTGCCCAGGGAGGTGGTGGAGTCACCATCCCTGGAGGGGTTCAAGAGGGGATTGGACGTGGCACTTGGTGCCATGGTCTAGTCATGAGGTCTGTGGTGACAGGTTGGACTCGATGATCTTTGAGGTCTCTTCCAACCTTAGTGATACTGTGATACTGTGATAATTCCTCTTCTTAACTGAAACATATTTAAGTTACCTCTATGTCAGGAATATTTCAGTGAAAACTCATTGGAGGGTGCTAGTCTGCTTGAGTTCAGCCTGAGTCTGTCCTGGTCTGACCATCATTTGCATTCCTTTTCCCTTCAGGTTTCATAAGCTGGAGAAGTGGAGGAAACCCTTCTATGACGTGCTCCAGGTCTACGAGAATGCTTCTGTGCTGCTGCCAGCCTTCTACAACACTCGCAATACAGACGTCTCCATCCGGGTCAAATACGTCCTGGATGATTTCGAATCTCAGCAAGCTGTGTACTACTTTCACCCCCAGTATCTCATCAATGTCTCACGCTACTGGCTCGGCCTCGGGGTGCGGGCCAAGCGGATTAGCACTGGGTTGATCTTGGTGACTGCTGCCCTGGAGCTCTGCGAAGAGGTCCACCTTTTTGGCTTTTGGGCCTTCCCCATGAACCCCTCAGGGATTTTTATAACTCACCACTACTATGACAATGTGAAACCTCGCCCTGGTTTTCATGCTATGCCCTCAGAAATCTTCAACTTCCTGCACATGCACAGCAAGGGGATCCTGCGGGTCCATACGGGGACCTGCAGCTGCTGTTAGCAGGGAAGCTTCATTCTCTGACACAATAGTGTAACAGGAACTCAATGCCTGTATATGATGTAAGGGGTTTTATTACATTCTAAGATTATGCAATAATTGTTTGATATAAATTTCCTCAAGGCATTGCATCCCATAGGATCTAGGATACCAGCATCTTTCCTGACAGCAGAGTTGGATCCGTAGCAGTTCAGGAGAAACAAAACTCCTCTGTCCCAGGGTATTCACTGCCCTAGAAAGCAAGTCAGATAAGAAGCACATTTCCAATAGGTTTAGGGACAAACAGAGCACATTAATAGAGTTATCATTTCACTATGAAAAAGAGCACCAAGTTTTTGAGAAGAACCAGTGCTGGAGAATTTTAGCATAGGCTGTCTGATTTCACATAGGTTTCTGAATCAAGTACCTTGTGTCATTGCCAGATTTTATTGGAAGCAGTCTTCTCTGGCATTTGGGGTTTTGAAATACTCTTTAGCATTATAGTTTTAAGAGGAAGTGTCTATCTTGAGGTGTTTGTTCTGTAATCTTACAAAGTAGTGGTGAAAAATAGCAGACAGATGTGACAGGAATAAACCAGATCACTTTGTGAAGTTTTTCAGCCAGGGTAGAAAAGAATGTTAAACTGCCATTCACAGCAACAAGTAATTATGTTGATCATGGTGTGCAGTTGTTGTGGAGTTCCTTTATTCTTCTTCCTCATGTCTTATATATCTGGCTTCCTCTGCTGATCACATTTTCTTTCCCATTGTCTGTAATGCTTCCCTCCTACTTTACACATGAATAATGTGTGCGCTTCTTCCTACAGTGACCATCTCAGCTTCAGACTGGAGTCCTTGTTGAAGATACAAGCTCCTTCGCGCTTCTGCAAGCTTTAGTTGGGGCTCAGTAGCAAGGAGATTTCATAGTTGTATTTTCTGAGCTGAATTTTTGGTTTCAAATATCACAGCTCAATCTAGAAAAAAGCATTTCTTCTTTGATTCTTAGTTAAAGACTTTGTAAGAGCATCTGAATGTTGGTTCACTGTCGTGCAGGGTGAGTTAAATACTTTCAGGTATTTCTGATGAGTACTGGCTGGAAATGAAGTTAAAATACAGTGAATGTACTTTGTAGCTTGGATTGTGATGCTTGTTTTAAAATTATGCATCTCAAGATGTCAGATGTCTTAATGTGACATTTTTGTGTGTTTAGAGTGCTGTTAGGATAGTAAAAGGGCTGGTGTACTCTTAAAAAAAATGGTTGACAGTGTAACTCTGTTAGTTATGCCAAGCTTAATCTTTCACCTGATACAGCTGAACTGGCAAGATCCTGATGCAGAAAAAATGCTACATATTGCTGGAGTTGGTTTGGCTGCTGAAGTGTGATGCACTAGGCCGATGATATATGCTCTTTCCTACTGGCATGGCTGCGTACGCAGAGGGGTGAGGTTTGCTGTTTCAGCTTTGCTGGCATAGTTCAGTGAACAAAGTTTCCTCATTTAACTTCTTAGTCTGAAGCACTTGGACTGTTGTCCAGTGTCTTGTCTTGTCTTAGGTTACCAGATCAAGGATTTGCAGTACTAGTTCTAGGTGAGGGATACCTATTTTCACTTTTTTTTCTTTCTCCTCTCTCGGGTGAGTTTAAATCCAAATACGAACTTGGAATTTGATTTTGTAATGCATGAATGCACAAAGCTGCTTTTAAAAGCCTCTGTGCTATGCTGAGAGCTGTAAAAGTTGCTCAAACTGTAGACAAAATGATCTAAAAGGAAGTGAAGCACCATGGTCACCATTTCAAAAGTCCCTGCTGACCAGCCGTGATCTGGGTGGTATGTGAGTGTATTTCCTTAACTTTACATACAACTACAGAGGTCTGATTACTTTACAAGCCACCCACATGCCTGACAAAGGTGTCAGAGCTCACTTGGGAAGTACCAGCCAGGGACAGGTGAAGGACCTGTGCTTAAGCTTTATACACTTGTGTTGTTGTGCTTTTGATCTTAGACTTAATACTGTGTGTTAATGAGCACCACCTTGTATCAGCTAGCTGTGAAATGTGCAGCACACTAAGAATGAACCTGCAGATGAAATGGTTTCCTTGACTTAATATGCAAAAGAGATCTTTGTCTTTGTTGTGTTTTGTAAATTTATGTGCAAAGGGCTTTGATATTGAAGTGCTGTAATGAAAGTGCTATTTAGAGAGCAATGTGACCCTATGGGTTGGCCATCTTGCTGTGCATTAAGCTTTATGATAACAGGAATGATGCTGAAGCCAGTACCTGGAGCCCTTGCTCTTTATTATGCCTGAGTATGGGACTAGTAGTGACTTCAGTGTTGCTTTGCTGCTGCTGCTTTGCTAAGGTTACCTTCTTTAGTAAAGAGTGTTTCCTTAATATGGTGATGGAAGTGAACAAAAGCAACCAAAAGGAGTCTGATATGTTCTGAAAGATACTTCAAAAAGAGAAGGGAAAGCACTTGAGAAGCACCCATATGTTGGAAAGAAATAGTGCAAACCCCTCTTTTTAGTTGCAAAAAAAAAAAATCCCTTTGGACTTTTTGGATAGGAAAAATGACAAGCAGAGCTGTAACTACAATTCAACTGTAACTACAGCATCACAGACATTTCCTTTCCTTTGTTTGCTTCCTATGAATCAGCAATGTAAATCCACCTAGTCTATACTGTAATAAGTGCAGTTTTACTGTGTTTAGATTTTGATTGGTTATAAATCAATAGCCACTATATTTTTTTAATGATTTTAAAGTGTGTGTGCAGGATACTCGTACATATGCACCAAAGGCCCAGTCTTGCCACAATTTGTCTGAAAAGAGCTCCCATTCAGGGGGTTGGGGTTTTTATTTGTGTAGGGACTGCAGAAACAGGCCCCTGTGTAGATGTACATAGGTCTATAGTTAGATGTGAGGAGCAATTTGCAAGCCAGAAAAATACTTTAAAGAAATATATATAAAAAGTAGTCTTTGAAGTGAAATGCATGTTTCAGTGTGCTTACTTTCCGATTTTTTTTTTTGGTTTGGGGGGGGGTGGGTTTCTGCTCAAAAAAATGGTTGAAAAATGATGGCAGTTGTCATAAATGCCATGTGCAGAAGTTTGGGGTTATATTTTTTTGGTTGGTGTTTTATTTTTTCCCCCCCAGAAGATGCTTTTCGGCCTCCTTACTGTCCACTGGGCATTGAAAAATTGTGTTTCTGCTGCCATACCACTGCCTCTATAGGGAAATGCATCTGAGTGGAAATGGCACATTAGCATCTTGCAGGAGCAGGAGGATGGACCCTGCCTGCTTTTCTGTTTTCCAGGGGTAGCAAGCGAATGCTGCCCAGGAGACTGCCAATGCAGAGGTCACTACCAGTGCAATGTTACAGTGGGATGGGTGAGCCAGCATTGGCCAGCATAGGCTTCTGCCTGACAGACTGAAGGGCTGTTGAATAAAAAAGGACCCTCCTTGTTTTATGCCATCATTGTTTTGTGTGCTGAGCATAAGAAAGTTCTCTTTTAACATCAAGAGTTTGTCTGAGTTTGAGGTTGTCTTGTTTACCCTTCTCCAGTGTGGTCAAAGTTCCCAAAGTCCAGTCTGAAACTTCATTGAATAATGGGATACCTGAGTGGTAAGAAGTGACTGTCAGGAAGCCAAGTGCTTTTGCTACACAGTTAGTGCCAGTGAAGCAGCCAGTGAAGCATGTGCATAGCATGCTGTGCTTTCCAACAGGAAAGCCTGCAAACTCCAGAGAAATCCCCTGATAGAAAAATTTGATTTGCCCAAGGGAAAACATTGCCAGCTGTCTGGTGCCATATCCTGAGCTCAAGCTGTAATCCCAGCTCTGTTGCTGAGGATATGAAATCTGAGACAGTGAGAGGGAAAATTATAATATCCTGGTTTAATCCCCAGCTCCCATGTTATACAGGAGAATCTCTTCAGAAGTTCCTGAGATCTGCAAACACTGGCAGTGCATGTTCATAAGTAGGACTGCTTCTCATTTATTGTCAGATCAACAGAAGAGGCTTATGAATCTGCCACTGCTTTCATCAAAGGGGAGGAAGTATTTAGTCAAAATAGTCTAGCTGCCTGCTTTTGATTTATGGACTCTAACTTGCTGTTGGACAGAATGGATTAAATGGTGATAGAGCCATTAACATTTTTTAGCATATTTCTTGTAATTGCAATAGAGTTGTCAAAGCCAGCTCATGATTGCAAAGGGAGAGCCATGCTGTGGCAGCCTATCCTGCTGCCATCTCAGGGAGGGGAGGCACCATGGTGAGTAGACCTTGTTGTCACCTGGAAAACCAATGTGAAGGAAATAGATGAGATTGTAACCACAGCTCTGGTCCAGACCCTTTGGCACTGTGTAATAGCATGACAGAGATGATACAAGCTCACAGTGGTTAGGAGTAGCTCCCCTGCTAGCTGTGATGGTAAATTAAAAGTGATGCGAGTACATGGGTGCCCTGCCCATGCTTGGCTTTCTCTGGCAGGAAGGAGCAATTTCTGGTTTGCACATAGGGGAAACTGAGGTAGGTAAAACCATGTTCAACTGAGACATGGAATGAGAGGGAATTTCTCCTCCTGAGTCTCCTGAGGTGGCCTGGCTTGTCAGCAATGCTCTGATTGCAGAGAGCACAGGCTTGGGTGGTGAGAATTCTGAAATGGTCCTTCCCCACTGTCTTGCTTGCATCTGAGAGCGCAAAGAACTTCAGAGCTTTTACAAATATGTGAAGAAGGAAACAGCAAAATGCAGCAGTTCCTAAGGGCCTCATTCCCTGGGAAGATCTAGAGTGAGCTGAGGCTTTAGGGCCTTTTTCAAAAGTAATTGAAGTCTGGGGAAATTTGAGTGTACTTTAGAGCAAGCCCACAGAAACAGACCCTGGTTACAGGCAGGAGAAGCAGCCTCTTGTTTCTTAGTCAGTTGATTTGCCGGAAGATGAGACCTGGGGCACATGGCCTGGATGGGCAATGAGCTTCTGAGAGAATTAAGGGGAAAAAAGAGGGTGTATCATCTTTGGAAAGAAGCAGAGGTGACCCATGAAATGTTTAAGGAAGTTGCTAGGTCATGTAGGAAAAAGAAAGGCAAAAGCCCATTTAGAGCTCAGCCACTGCTGTGAAGGACAACAAAAAATCAGGCCTGTCAGCCTGACCTCAGTGCCAGGCAAGATCATGGAACAGGTCATCTTGAGTGCAATCACACAGCACTCTAGAGGATGGCCAAGGAATCAGGCTCAGCCAGCAGGGATTTAGGAAGGGCAGGTCCTGCCTGACCAACCTGATCTCATTCTATACCCAGGTGACTGCCTGGTGCATGTGGGGCAGGCTGGGGATGTAGTCTGCCTGGACCTCAGCAAGGCCTTTGACACCGTCCCCCACAGCAAACTCCTGGCCAAGCTGTCAGCCCCTGGCTTGGACAGCAGCACTCTGAGCTGGGTTAGGAACTGGCTGGAGGCTGAGCCCAGAGAGTGGTGGAGAATGGTGCCACATCCAGCTGGCAGTGAGGCACTAGTGGTGTCCCCCAGGGATCAGTGCTGGGCCCCATCCTGTTCAATATCTTTTTTAATGATATGGATGAGGGGATTGAGTCCATCATCAATAATTTGCAGATGACAGCAAGCTGGGGGCAGGAATTGATCTGTTACGAGGGTAGAGAGGCTCTGCAGAGGGACCTCAACAGGCTGGACAGATGGGCAGAGTCCAACAGCAGGAGATTGGACACATCCAAGTGCCAGGTTCTACACATTGGCCACAACAACCCCATGCAGAAATTCTTCATAGAGAGATTGGCCATTGGAATGTGCTGACCAGGGAGGTGGTGGAGTCGCCATCACTGGAGGTGTTTAGGAAGAGATGGATGGGTGCTTGGTGCCATGGTTTAGTTGATTAGATGGTGTTGAGTGGTAGGTTGGACACGATGATCCTGAAAGTCTCTTCCAACCTGGTCTATTCTATTCTATTCTATTCTATTCTATTCTATTCTATTCTATTCTATTCTATTCTATTCTATTCTATTCTATTCTATTCTATTCTATTCTATTCTAACACATTTTTTAATATATTGTAGATATGATGCAGTATCAATACTGTGGTTTTAATTGTGTGCATAACCAACAAACTTACCTGGAAGCAGAAATGTTGTGACTGTCACTTAACTTCCAGATTTTGACTCTTTTCATCTTTTCAAACTCATCTATGCAAAGCATTTCATCATGGTGGTGTAAATCTCCACACGAATCACAGACTCTCTCTACCTGACTCTATGTATGTGAATCACATGCCTTGAGAAGAGAGTTTTCCTGCTTGCTGTAAAATACAAGTGTGGAATTCGTCACTGATAGCAATTTGTTCAAGATAGGATTCAGCCTGTTCCCTCTGAAGCCAACACAGTGTTTGCTTTTGGCTTCAACAGGAGAAAAATACCAGGTCCAATGCTTATAGGTCAAGCCAATAATCTGCATCTCCCAACCCACCCCCCTCCTAGACTATTATCATTTTATGTCTTACTATCATCATCCTGTCTATTGTGGGTGAGGCTGCTGGGCATCCCTGTGTTGTTTGCATGGTATTCAAAAATCAGCAAGCAATTGTTCTTAAGTGCTATTTTAAATAAGGGAAACCCAAACGTGTGCTAGGCATTAGAATGGGAGAGCTTGAATCCCAGGCCATGAGCATCACAAAGCCCTGAGCATCTGAGAAGCATCAGAAATGAAGGACTGGGCCATGATGGGAAATGTAAAAAGGGAGACGAATCTGCCTCAGTGCTTGGAGGAGCAAAAACTGTACATATGTTACCAACGTGTCTGACTTTCCCTTTAGAAGCCATAAATGTTTTGGTGTTTGAGAAATTGATGTGCATTCTTAACTGTGCAATTCACTGTAAAACGTGTTAGCATGTGAAATGATGACCAGCCAGCAAAAAACAGATGCTGTGCTGGCTAGTTCTCAACATGTCTGTTCTATCTGACACTGTCTGACGGACCGTGACACTGAAGTGTCTCCAGTGCTCCATACAGCTCTGGTTATTACCTGTTGGGGTTTGCCTGCCTGGAAACACTGGAGCAATGCTGTGTGTCTTCATGCTAGGGGATCTTGGGCTTTTACAAAAACATAAAGCTTGATTCATGTTTGTTACTTCTGTAAGGGGATAATGGTGGGGGTGGAGAGATCCAAGCAGAGGCATGGTAGTTTCATGCTGATGTTAATCCTTTGTTTCCATTGACTCACCTTTCTTTTTTCACCCTCCCACCCTGTGATTTTTGCTTATTGATTCTGTAGCTGTATTATGGTTGTAATAGAAAGCCTATCAATTGATGTAAGCCATAACTAAAGCAGTAATCAGGGTATTTTTTTGGTCTGTGTCACTGTGTTTGGAAGATGATTTAATTCTATTGAATAAACCACTTTAACAGTTTTATGGGAAAAGCAATCCTTGTACTTTCAAACTCATTTTATATTTTCTACTCTTCTGGGTCTCTGAATACAGAGAGTTGGAAGCTCAGCTCATAGAACCTGGTTCATACAACTAGAGAATAGAACTGTAGAATTCTATAATGATATAACATTTATATATAGAATGGAACGGAACAGAACGGAATAGACTGGACTAGACTAGACTAGAATAGACCAGGTTGGAAAAGACCTTCAAGATTATCATGTCCAACCCATCATCCAACACCATCTAATCAACTAAACCATGGCACCAAGTGCCTCATCCAGTCTCCTAAACACCTCCAGTGATGGTGACTCCACCACCTCCCCGGGCAGCACATTCCAATGGCCAGTCTTTTTTTCTATGAAGAACTTCCTAACATCCAGCCTGAACCTCCCCTGGCACAGCTTGAGACTGTGTCCTCTTGTTCTGGTGCTGGTTGCCTGGGAGAAGAGACCAACCTCTACCTGTCTACAACCTCCCTCCAGGTAGTTGTAGAGAGCAGTAAGGTCACCCCTGAGTCTCCTCTTCTCCAGGCTAAGCAATCCCAGCTCCCTCAGCCTCTCCTCACAGGGCTGTGTTCCAAACCCCTCACCAACTTCGTTGCTCTTCTCTGGACTCGTTCCAGCAAGTCAACCTCCTTCCTAAACTGAGTGGCCCAGAACTGGACACAGTAGTCAAGGTGTGGCCTAACCAGTGCAGTGTACAGTGTCATTTCTGCTGACCTCCTTCTTCCCAGCAACTGAGAACTCTTATCATTTCATGCTCGCTGTGCCCAGGATGGGCCCCAGCTGTTGTGTCTTCCCTAAGTCTTTCTCTGTTCACAAAGAGCAGGTCCAGGCTGGCACCTTCTGTAGATGGTTCCCTCATCAGCTGTGTCTGAAAGTTGCCTAGGGACTGGTCTCTGGGACTGCTCTGTGCTGTATTGTATTTCATGAAAATTAAAAGCTTCTGCAGTCCTTCAAGTCTGCCTACTTAACACCTTCCTAACAGCTCTGTCCTCTACTGCCCTCACTCATCTTCTTCAGGCCTGGTCCATCTAACATAACCACAGGCTTGCAGATGTACACTTCCATCCCTATTCTCAGGACAGTTAAACTGTAAAACAGTATTTGTGGAAATACAGAGTAGCAGATGAAGCAACCATTTATTTTTTGAAATTGGGCATTTTCCTGTGGCATTCTGTTGTTCCTAAATTATGCTCTGAAATTGGAAGTAGGTAGTAGAAACAATACCATCGTGATATTAGCACTGGTGCAAGAACAATGTGGATGACTGAGGATGCAGAGCAGTGGTGAGTGCTGGAGGAACCAGTTCTTATTCTTGCTGACATTAAAACTGATGGATATACTTCCTTCCTCCAGCTGCTTGTGATTATTGTTAGTGATTATTCAATCAAGAGGAGGAAACAAGTGGAGAGGGAAAAATGAATAGACAAATTGGCACAGGGTGGTATAATTGCTGTCTGTCACAGTGAAAATTGCTCAGCTAAGCAAGCAATCAAAGAATGGTTCATTTCCTAAGGACTGCAGCATCCCTCATTTTCCATTGTGGCTTTGCAGCCTTTCCACTGAGAAAGCCTCAGTAAAAAAAGTCAGTTGCAGAGATGTTTCATCACAGTCTGACAGTGCACAGGAGTGGATACTTAGGAAAGGAGCAGAAGAAATGGGGAAAGTAATGAATGGCCTTTCTGCTGGTGTTGCAGCACCTTCAAACTGGTTCTGCCTGTTTGTATTTTTGTCCTCAGCAGTGCTATGTGGTACCAAGTGTCAGATGTTCGCTCTGCACTTCTGTGATGCCTTTTGCTTTCATGAGCTGCTGCTTTCTCCCAAACACACCCAGAAAGATGTATTTGGGTGGTGGAACCAGGGTAGAAAAAGACTTTGCAGAATCACAGAAGCATTCAGGTTGGAACAGACCCTCAGGATCACCAGGTACAACTAATAAACCTACGCTACAAGGGTCACCCCTAAACCATATCCCCAAGCACCACATCCAAAGGACCTTTAACCACATCCAGGGTTGGTGACTCCACCACCTCCCTGGGCAGCACATTCCAATGGCTGACCACTCTTTCTGTGGAAAAAAACACCTCCTGATGTCCCTTATTCCATCACAGACATCACCTCTGGGAATAAAAGCTTTCTGAACATCTCTCCTTTTCAATATTTATTTGCTGCCCAGCAGAGAAAGATCTGGGGCTGAACATGAGCCAGCAGTGTGCTTGGGTGGCCAAGAAGGTGAGAAGTATCATGGCTTGCACCAGGAACAGTGTGGCCAGCAGGACTAGGGAAGTGATTATTGCCCTGTACTGGGCATGGGTGGAGCTGCACCTCAAGTATTGCATTCAGTTTTGGACCACTCACCACCACAAGGACACTGAGGTGCTGAATCACAGAATCACCAAGGTTAAAAGAGACCTCAAAAGATCATCAAGTCCAACCTTGTCACCACAGACCTTGTGACTAAACCATGGCACCAAGTGCCACGTTCAATCCCCTCTTGAACACCTCCAGTGATGGTGACTCCACCACCTCCCTGGGCAGCACATTCCAATGCCCAACAACTCTCTCTGTGAAGAACTTTCTCCTCACCTCCAGCCTAAACTTCCCCTGGTGCAGCTTGAGACTGTGTCCTCTTGTTCTGGTGCTGGTTGCCTGGGAGAAGAGACCAACCCCCTCCTTGCAGCAAGCACCCTTCAGGTAGCTGTAGAGAGCAGTAAGGTCTCCCCTGAGCCTCCTCTTCTCCGTGGGTCCAGAGAAGGGTGATGAAGCTGATGACAGGTCTGGATAAAAAGTCTTCTGAGGATCAGCTGAGCAAACTGAGGTTATTTAGCCTGGAGAAGAGACCTGGCTCTCTACAACTAGCTGAAAGGAGTTTGTAGTGAGGTGAGTGTTGGTCTCTTTTCCCAAGTAACAGGTAATAGGACAAGAGAAAACAGCCTCAAATTGCACCAAATGAAGTTTAGATGAGACACAGGGAAAACTTTCTTCACCAAAAGGGTTGTCAAGCCCTGCAACAGGCTGCTCAGGAGAATGGTGGAGTCTCCATACCTGGGTATGTAGATGTAGCAGTTGGGGATACAGCAGTGGACATGGCAGTGCAGGTTAATGGTTTCTTCAGTTATCTCCAAGCCCTCCCAGAGGGTCTAGTTAGAAGAAATTAAATCAGAGATTATGAGGATGTCAGTGATTACTCTTCCTAAATGTAGAAACTCAAGCCCCACTATTTTCTTTTACACCTGAAAAGTATTCAGTTAGCAAGTTAGGGTAATAGCTAAGAATTAATTTGTTGAAGTTGGGCTGCAGGTGGCTATATAGACCTCAGAGACCTCAGGCTATACAGACCTCAAACCCTACCACTGAATCAACACAAATGCTACAGACAGTGTCTAACTAGCTGGCTGCTAGTGGCTGTGATGGCCCTAAGACAGCTGAAGGCAGAAAGAGTTGCAAAACAGCTCTGAAATAATTAACAGAGTAATTATCTTGCTCTGAATTTCAATGAGGGACATCCACACCCTTCAGCTGACTCAGATTTTGTTTATTGCCTAAGCTCACAGTTTTACGCAAATTAGAATAGAATAGAATAGAATAGAATAGAATAGAACAGAATAGAATAGAATAGAATAGAATAGAATAGAATAGAATAGAATAGAATAGAATAGAACAGAATAGAATAGAATTAACCAGGTTGGAAAAGACCTTCAAGATCATCAAGTCCAACCTATCACCCAACGCCATCTAATCAACTGAACCATGGCACCAAGGGCCTCATCCAGGCTCTTCCTAAACACCTCCAGGGATGGTGACTTCACCACCTCCCTGGGCAGCACATTCCAATGGCCAATCTCTATTGCTGGCAAGAACTTTCTCCTCACCTCAAGCCTAAAATTCCCCTGGCAATAAGGTCTCCCCTGAGCCTCCTCTTCTCCAAGCAACCCCAGCTCCCTCAGCCTCTCCTCACAGGGCTGTGCTCCAGACCCCTCCCCAGCTTTGCTGTCCTTCTCTGGACACCTTCCAGCAGCTCAACATCTTTCCTGAACTGAGGGGCCCAGAACTGGACACAGGACTCAAGGTGTGGCCTAACCAAATATGGCATATGCCTCCCTTACACTTGAAAAGACTAAAAAATAAAAATCAATTTAAAAGATTGGACTGGGCTTACACTTGGAGCAGTCTCCTGTTTTGCATAACTAGAAGGAGTGAATATCTGTCTGGTGGGTAATGCTGTAGTTTATAAAGGGCAGTCACCCCAACAGAACAAGCTTGTGCTGCAGAGCGTGTGTGATCATGATATGGCTTCTGATATTGGGACATCATGTTTTTTCTAATACCATGTTTTATTTACAGTATGCTACCAGTGCCAAACTCCTTTTGGCTTTAGATCTGCTGTACTGCAATGTGCTTATTAAAGCAGCACAAGACCAGGCTTAACCTCAGTTAATTTGTGTAAATGACCCAGATGAAACCAATTGTTTAGTACTGTAACACCAATGTAAGTGAGACACAAATCAGGGCTTTGCAGTATTAATTTACTTTATTGCCATATCTTGTGGGATGATTATTAAGTGCTTCAAGAATTACTGCTGATTATTTATAACACAGAGATAAACTAGAGAGTGTCTAACAGGAGGTTATGAGGATGATGAAAGGACTGCAAAATCCGTCTTATGAGGAGAGGCTGAGAGACGTGGGGCTGTTTAGTCTGGAAAAGAGAAGACTGGTGATCTTACTCATATCTGAAAGGTGGGTGGCAAGAAGATGTTGCCTTTTCAATGGTGCCCTGATAGGACAAGAGGTAATGGGTACAATCTGGAGCACAGGAAGTTTTGCTGCACCATGGGGGAAAAAATTACTGTAAGGGTGACAGAGCCCTGGAACAGGCTGTCCAGAGAGGTTATGGAGTCTCCTTCTTTAGAGGCTTTCAAACCCCATCTGGATGCATTACTGTGTGACCTGCCCTATGTGATCCTGCTATGGCAGGGGGTGTCAGGCTGGGTGATCTCCAGAGGTCCCTCCAACCCCTGACATTCTACCATTCTATCATTCCATGACTGCATGCTTTTCATGTCTCACAGGTATTTCTTCAGGAGAAGAGACCGAAGAGAAAACAGCGCAAGGAACACACATACCAAAGACCATGTCAACAGTGACTGAGACCATAGAATCATAGAATCAATGAGGTTGGAAGAGCCCTCCAAGATGATCCAGTACAACCTATCACCCAGCCCTATCCAGTCAACCAGACCATGGCACTGAGTGCCTCATCCAGGCTTTTCTTGAAGATATCCAGTGATGGTGACTCCACCACCTCCCTGGGCAGCACATTCCAATGGCTAACAACTCTCTCTGGGAAGAACTTTCTCCTCACATCCAGCCTAAACCTTCCCTGGCCCAGCTTGAGACTGTGTCCTCTTGTTCTGGTGCTGGTTGCCTGGGAGAAGAGACCAACCCCCACCTGGCTACAACCTCCCTTCAGGGACTTGTAGACAGCAAGAAGGTCTCTCCTGAGCCTCCTCTTCTCCAGGCTAAGCAACCCCAGCTCCCTCAGCCTCTCCTCACAGGGCTGTGCTCCAGACCCCTCCCCAGCTTTGTTGCCCTTGTCTGGACACCTTCCAGCAACTCAACATCTTTCCTAAACTGAGGAGACCAGAACTGGACACAGGACTCAAGGTGTGGCCCAATCAGTGCTGAGTACAGGGGAATAGTAACCTTCCTGCTCCTGCTGGCCACACTCTTCGTGATACAGGCCAGGATGCCATTTGCTCTCCTGGCCACCTGGGCACACTGCTGGCTCATGTTCAGCCTACTGTCTGCCAGCATCCCCAGGTCCCTTTCTGCCTGTTAAGTGTTCAAACTCTCACTACAGTTGGTTAACACCTTTGCAATCTACAGCCCAGAAATCATCCCTGCAGATTTCAGACTCTCCTTTGCTTCAGAGTGAAATTTCAGACTGGAGAGAGCTGGGGGGGTGGGCGTGGGAGCTTCAGTGTCCTTAAATGAAACTCAAAATATTGGTCTAGTCAGCTCTCAGTTGCCTCTGGTAAGAGTACACAGGCCTAGCCTGGGCAAAGAAAAGCCCAGGGAAGAAAAACAGCAAAGAACTGTTGTGGTGGTTTGAAAGGCAAGGCTCTGCTTTCCCTCCCCCACTGAGAAAGAGACCACGGCTAAACCCAGTCGGAGAAATGAGAGTATATTTTACAAGGAAACAGATTCTATGTAACACAACAAATACAGGTATTTTACAGTATATACAGGAATATACAGCAAATGAACTCAACCAGAAACCAGACCCCCCGCAGAGGGGGCTTCCCCCTCTGCCCCCTTCACCCCCCTACCTCCCTTCTCCCCCAAAAGAGGTAGAAAAGAGATGTTGACGGTTAACAGGGCAGGAAAGGAGGAAAGGCCTTGCACAGGGCATTAGTATCTTATCTTAGTTGGCCAGAATCCCAGAAGCAGATCCAGCCGAGAGGGACAGCGAAGGAAAGAAGACTGAGAGAAAGTTCCCAGCTCCCCCCGGGTCCAATCTGACCTCCCACAATCCTTGGCCAATGAAATTCGTTTAGAATACCAAAATATTTTACAAACATTTAGCCAGTGTGCCCCTTTCTTAAAGGCATAGCCTCAAACTGCCACAACTGTGCAGAGCCATTTCTGGCCATCATTTGTATTTGCCTTTTGAGGCTGACAGTCTCTCCTGCTCACAAGCTGTTCAGTGCTTTCCTTGCTCTAAGCATGTCTTCCCTTCCTTTATCTTTCATACACATGTCCTCCCCTGCTCTGTACCTGCATCTGGGCTAATCAGCCCTAAGGCACACGAGGGCAATCACCTCTGTCACCGTACGAGGTGCTTGTTTATGGCTTGAGCTAACCAATGCTTGTGTCAGATGGAGGCTACTTAGAAAAATAATAATACTTTTTCTGGCCGTGTTTGAGACAGTTTGGGATATCAGTACCCTCTCACAGCACTTGTGGCTCCTTCACCCATCCTACTCTGACCTCCACAGTCATTAGCCCCCAACTATGCAGAAGGCCTGACTTTCATGGCAAAATATGTAAGATATTAGAATAGAATAGACCAGATTGGAAGAGACTTCTTCCTAACCTCCAGCCTAAACCTCCCCTGGCACAGCCTGAGACTGTGTCCTCTTGTTCTAGTGCTGGTTTCCTGGGAGAAGAGACCAACCTCCGTCTGTCTACAACCACCCTTCAGGTAGTTGTAGAGAGCAATAAGGTCACCTCTGAGCCTCCTCTTCTCCAGGCTAAGCAACCCCAGCTCCCTCAGCCTCTCCTCACAGGGCTGTGTTCCAAACCCCTCACCAACTTCACTGCCCTTCTCTGGACACCTTCCAGCAAGTCAACCTCCTTCCTAAACTGAGGAGCCCAGAACTGGACACAGGACTCAAGGTGTGGCCTAACCAGTGCTGAGCACAGGTCCCAAGCCAGTCAGCTGTACTGATTTAGGTGGGTGCACTGTTTTAAATGAAGTCAGTGTGGCACTGTGCCTCTGCTCTTTGGTGAATTCAGCAACTCAAGATGGCACTGGCTTTGTGTGATATTAAGCCTTAAAGGCTGTTCTTCACACGAGGCTTCATGCAGTATCATTTGCTTTAGTTTGCTGTTGGCCTGTGAGAGCAGCCAGATCTTCAGGAAACCATCTCTGTAACTCATTATGTGGTATTTAATGATTTAATTTCAAGTGAAAACTTTTCCTTTTCAATGTGAAATTGCATCTGGTGAGCTGTGACCTGAGGAAGAACTGCAGATGGTACCTTCAACCCAGGGTTTCTGGATCAGATTTTCCCTAAGTCTTCTGAACTTGACCTGATTTTGTTTCTATTACAAAACAGTGGTGACTTGCCCTTTGGTCAAGTGCAGGGGAAGCTGGCCATCATGCTCAGCTCTCCCCAGCTGTCCATTGCTGCTTTGTACAAGGAGAAAAGGCTTGGATAAGAGGATGGAAGTCTGTGTTCAGCTCTGAATACTGAAAAGCAGAAAAACACCATTAAGTTCCATTTAACTCCAGGACTGGAGATATTCTCAGTTACATATTCCATCAAGCAAACCTGGTCTGTGCCTTGAGAGGAGGATTTTGCTGTTCTTTGTGTCTATGTTAAAAGTCCAAAAATGAAGTTTTTTTTTTCCCCTCCTTTGTATGAAAAGATGAAATAGATCTAGTCTGTAGTGCATGGAGAAAGTCAAAGTGTTTAATGGGGAAAATGGAGTTGTGGGTAAAGGCTGCAGAACATCTGCTTCATTAGTTATTTCTAGCTATTTATAATGATTATTATTAGCTATCAATTAGTTATTCCTCTTTCTCCCTTCCTGCCCCCATGCTATTATCTCCACATCATGTCTCAGATGTCAATAGGTCTTTGCTGCCTTCCTATTTTTTTGAAGCCCTCATTAACTCCAGCTCTCAGCTGATTGTTTTAGCAATTAAATACCTGGACACAACCAGTTCCTCTGCTGAGACTACCCAAAGAATTTTGTTTGTTTTTTTCCCCTCCCAGGGGTCTTTGTTTAGCAATCTGCAGCCAGCAACTGAAGAAGGAAACTGGGTGGTCACATCTAGAGCAAGAGCAGTCATCATGTGGTGTGGAAAGAAGCTGCAGTCTGCTGCTGAGTGCGCTGGTAGGGTAATGATTTGATTTTGTTCTGTTCTGCCTGCAGGACAGGCTGGGGTCAGAGTGGCTGGAGAGCAGCCAGGCAGAAAGGGACCTGGGGGTACTGGTTCAGAGTAGGCGGAACATGAGCCAGCGGTGTGCCCAGGTGGCCAGGAGAGCAAATGGCATCCTGGCCTGCATCAAGAACAGTGTGGCCAGCAGGAGCAGGGAGGTCATTCTGCCCCTGTACACTGCACTGGTTAGGCCGCACCTCGAGTACTGTGTCCAGTTCTGGGCCACTCAGTTTAGGAAGGAGGTTGAGACGCTGGAAGGTGTCCAGAGGAGGGCAACAAAGCTGGGGAGGGGTCTGGAGCACAGCCCTGTGAGGAGAGGCTGAGGGAGCTGGGGTTGCTTAGCCTGGAGAAGAAGGAGGCTCAGGGGAGACTTTATTGCTGTCTACAGCTCCCTGAAGGGAGGTTGTAGCCAGGTGGGGATTGGTCTCTTCTCCCAGGCAACCAGCACCAGAACAAGAGGACAGAGTCTCAAGCTGTGCCAGGGGAGGTTTAGGCTGGAGATGAGGAGAAAGTTATTCCCAGGAAGAGTAATTTGCCATTGGGATGTGCTGCCCAGGGAGGTGGTGGAGTCACTGTCCCTGGAGCTGTCCAAAAAAGGCTTGAATGTGACACTTGGAGCCATGGTTTGGTTGTCATGAGGTGTTAGGCAATAGGTTGGACTTGATGATCTGTGAGGTCTTTTCCAACCTGTTTGATTCTGTGATTCCATGACTTCTTCTTTCTCCCTAGAAAGTAAGCCACAAGAACATCAATTTGAGGCATATCCAAAATTAATAATGTGACTTTTTCTTTTTCCCTTTTCTTTTTTTGTGGTGTAATTACAGAGGAAAAAGCCCCAAACTTTTAGAATCTTTTATCTCTGTAAGCAGAAAGTAGCTAAAATGTGCAGGTAACAAGTCTTGAGGATGCAGGCATGCAGCCAAATGCCATTACAGCCTCTGTTTACTTTTGTCCTGCTGGCAGTATTTGGCAGTTGGGTGAAAAACCTAAACTGGCATAATTTTTTTCCATTCCCCCCCCAAGTCTCACCCCATTGTCCTTTGCAGCAGAAAAGAGATGACAAAACAAAGACAAAAAGAGAAAGGAAGCAAAGAGTGCTATGCTTTAGCAGAGGCAGAGGATAACTGTTAGCACATGCATGCAGTGGGGAAAAGGATATCAGAGTGCTCTGCTTATTTTTTTTTTTGCCACAGCTCTAGCCATCAAGATGCTAAATTTACATAAGTTAATAATATGACCTAAAAGCTTACATGATAGTTTGATAGCTGATGACTCCAACAAGGCTTCCTAAGACCATACTGTTGTGTGGTAGCAGTGTGTTTGCAGGGTTAGGCTGATGAATTATGAAACTGCAGTGAAGTTTATTCACTAATATTACAAGTGGAAGAATGAAAACTAATGCAGCCTTGAAGATTTGGAGGGGTTGGATTAACTGATCTTTAAAGGTCCTTTCCAGCCATCATCTGATTCTACAGTCTGGCCCTGGCAATGAGGGCTGAACTGTGATGAAAATCTTGATGATGAAATAGAATAGAATAGAATAGAATAGAATAGAATAGAATAGAATAGAATAGAATAGAATAGAATAGAATAGAATAGAATAGACCAGGATGGAAGAGACCTTCAAGATCACCGTGTCCAACCCAACACCCAGCTCCATCTAATCAAATAAACCACACAACCAAGCACCCTATCAAGTCTCCTCCTAAACATCTCCAGTGATGGTGACTCCACCACCTCCCTGGGCAGCACATTCCAATGGGCAATCACTCTCTCTGTGGAGAATTTTTTTCTAACATCCAGCCTAAACCACCCCTGGCACAACTTGAGACTGTGTCCTCTTGTTCTGCTGCTGGGTGCCTGGGAGAAGAGACCAACCCCCACCTGGCTACAACTTCCCTTCAGGGAGCTGTAGAGAGCAAGAAGGTCTCCCCTGAGCCTCCTCTTCTCCAGGCTAAGCAACCCCAGCTCCCTCAGCCTCTCCTCACAGGGCTGTGCTCCAGACCCCTCCCCAGCTTTGTTGCCCTTCTCTGGACACCTTCCAGCAACTCAACATCTTTCCTAAACTGAGTGGCCCAGAACTGGACACAGGACTCAAGGTGTGGCCTAACCAGTGCAGTGTACAGGGGCACAATGACTTCCCTGCTCCTGCTGGCCACACTGTTCCTGATGCAGGCCAGGATGCCATTGGCCTTCTTGGCCACCTGGACACACTGCAGGCTCATGTTCAGCCTACCATCAACCAGCACCTCCAGGTCCCTTTGTGCTTTCTCTGCTTTATTTGTGCATGAAATGGTGTGCTTGTCAGTTTCAGTCAGAAAAAACAATGAGATAATACTTTCTCAAGCTCTTAATTATACATTTGAACTGCTCTGCCTCATAGCTTCTCATCAAAAGATGTCTTTCAAATAAAAGGATGCTTTTTCCTCTATGTGCTGGAGACAACATATTATCAAGCAGTGCCCTGTTCTTTCAGAAGCTTAATTTAAGGATTCAACAGAATGCAGTATGGTGCTTATCACCTCCAGGGCAGGGATTTAGTTATTGTTGTTGTTGTTGTTGTTGTGGGTTTTTTTAAATGGGTTTGAGCATCTTGCAGGCATCTCTGATGCCATCTCTGATGGCAAGTGATAATAAGGGGAAGATGTATGCTCAGCTCTGTCCAGAGCTCCTTAGGAGTGCACCATGTTCTTTTCAGTGACACAAGCAGGCACTATTGGCCTTTGTCTGATGAAAACATGAGCTGGATATGTTCTGGGGAACTTTGCCAGAAAACTCTGACTTGAAGAATTGACACAAAGGGGAAAAGATTGTCTGCTGGTTTAACAGCTGAAGGCGTTCAATGGCTCCACACCCAACACTATTATGTGCTGCAAAGAGTGCCATGCTCCCCACAGAGCAGGCACCAGTGGCCTTCATTCACTGTGATATTTAAGGACAGTGTAGTTCACAGAATGCCAGGAGCTGGAAGGGACCTCAAAAGCTCATCTAGCACAACCCCCCTGCCAGAGCAGGATCACCTAGAGCAGATCACACAGGAATGTATCCAGGCAGGTCTTGAATGTCCCCAGAGGGAGCCTCCACAAACCCCTGGGCAGCCTGTTCCAGTGTTCCATCACCCTCACAATGAATTTTTTTTTATTCTCAGTCTCCTCTTCTCTAAACTAAAGAGCACTCATCTTCCTCAGTCTCTCCTTGTAAGGAAGATGTTCCACTCCCTTAAGCATTTTCATGGCCCTGTGCTGGACTCTCTCAAGCAGTTCCCTGTGCTTCTTGAACTGAGGGGCCCAGAACTGGACACAATACTCCAATACTTAGTTGGATGTCTGCAAATTCCACTGAGATTGCTGACAGTGATGGATTGATGAAATTAAGTCTCAAGCCAAGCAGCAAATGCCACTCCTCGGATGATAAAGCAGAGAACCAAGAAAATGGCCACAAATATGATTGGAGCCATGGAACACCTCTGCTGTGAGAGCAGGCTGGAAGAGCTAAGCTTGGTCAGCCTGAAGAACAGAAGGCTCTGAAGAGAGCTTTTTGTGCCCTTCAGTACTTTGGTGGGGGGCTGTAAGAACGATGGGGTCAATCATTTTACCAAGGCCTATTGCAACAAGGCAAGGGGTGATGGCTTTAAACTGAAAAAGAGAAGGTTCAGGCAATACATGAGGAAGACATTTTTTTACAGGGAGTATGAAACATGGGAAACAGTTACTTGGAGAGATGGTAGATGACCTGTCCTGGTAAGAAGAGGTGAGACAGGACTCTTGAGTAATATGCTCGAGGTGAAGATGCTGTGTTTTAGTAGTCTTGAGGTCTTGGGTGACAGGTTGGACTTGAGGCCCTTTCCAACCTTATTGATTCTATGATATCCTTTCTCACTGCAGTGGGGTGGGACTACCTGGCACTTAAAAGTCTGTTCCAACAAAAATCATTCTATAACCTCACCTGCTACAAGGTGCTAGTTTATGACTGGATGGGACTGAGAAGGTGGGATCTGCCCCTGTCTAGACCTGCTGAAAACAACACAAAGCATTCCTAATTTTAGGACAGCAGTACTTGGAAATTTTGGCCTTGTGCAATTCCTTTGTGAAGGGAAGAGAAAGACATTTCACAAATGTTTTCTCTGCAAAGAGCTAAAATTCCCAGTCCCCAAGCACTCACAAAGCCCAGCAGATGAAATCCTGCCTTCAACCAGGCAGGAAGAACTTGCCACTAAGATTTTACCCGGAGGGTCTAATTACATGGTTAGAGTTGATCAGCTGCAAAAGCACATTCTGAACTGAGCCTTTGCCCCTAGAAAATGCTGGGAGTTAGATTGATTTTGGTTGGCTTTGCAGTTCAATTAGCTGGCAGAGCTGATAGCAGCATGGATTAGGACTTCTGACTCCCAGACCAGGGATGTGTGATAATAATGTTTCCCTGTTTTATGTCTCCTCATAAAGGTGCCCTCTGTGTTTTGTTTTTGTAGCAGGCTGTTTCATGTGTTTGATGTGGGATATCTGCCTTGCTCTTTCATGTCCATTCCTTCATGTGCTGTAGCCCACTGCAAAGTCAGTGCTGGCTGAGCTGGGTTTCCTGTCTCCTTCCCTTCTGTTTGCAAACCTGCTTTGGTAGCTCTGTGTCTGTATAAATGTCTGTGTAAATATATATACATACATGTATGTACATGTACAAGTTCTCTTTACTCTTGCTATGTTGCCCCTTGCTCCTCAAGTACAAGTAACTATCATTCTTCTCTTGCTTCTGAAGTTCACCTGGAGTTTGCCCAGGGAGGTGATGGAGTCACCATCACTGGAGGTGTTTAAGAGGAGACTAGATGGGGCACTTGGTGCCATGGTTTAGTTAATTAGATGATGTTGGGTGGTAGGTTGGACTTGATGATCTCAAAGGTCTTTTCCAACCTGGTTAATTCTATTCTATTCACCTCTGTAGTAACTCAATGCTTATTTAGGATTATTTAGGTGTTTCCATGAGCATAATTCCAAAACTAACTGCAAGAAAAGACCACCCAAAACACCTAACAAACAACCTCCCCCAAATTGTAATTTCTTGTTAATTTTTTTGACAGCTGAATTCTACAACAAAGATTAGTGGAGATTTCTGCCCAAGTGCTTCTGCACACAACATGTGGCAGGGCTTCTACAAAACCTTCTAAGGAGGCTCAGTGGGTTTGGTTTTGAGTCAGACTCTCAGTTAGGTATTTTTGGCCCTTAATCTGGTGATACATAGAATACATAGAATAAACCAGGTTGGAAGAGACCTTCAAGATCATTGCATTCAACCCATCAACCAATCCAACACCACCTAAACAACTAACCCATGGCACCAAGCACCCCATCAAGTCTCCTCCTGAACACCTCCAATGATGGTGACTCCACCACCTCCCCAGGCAGCCCATTCCAATGGGCAATCACTCTCTCTGTATAGAACTTCTTCCTAACATCCAACCTAAACCTCCCCTGGCGCAGCCTGAGACTGTGTCCTCTTGTTCTGGTGCTGGCTGCCTGGGAGAAGAGACCAGCCTCTGCCTGTCTACAACCTCCCTTCAGGTAGTTGTAGAGAGTAATAAGGTCACCCCTGAGTCTCCTCCTCTCCAGGCTAAGCAACCCCAGCTCCCTCAGTCTCTCCTCATAGGGCTGTGTTCCAAACCCCTCCCCAGCTTTGTTGCCCTTCTCTGGATTCATTCCAGCAAATCAACCTCCTTCCTAAACTAAGGGGCCCAGAACTGGACATAGGACTCAAGGTGTGGCCTAACCAGTGCAGTGTACAAGGGCAGAATGACCTCCCTGCTCCTGCTGGCCACACTGTTCCTGATGCAGGCCAGGATGCCATTGGCCCTCTTGGCTGCCTGGGCACACTGCAGGCTCATGTTCAGCCTACCATTGACCAGCACCCCCAGGTCCCTCTCTACCTGGCTGCTCTCAGCCACTCTGACCCCAGCCTGTAGTACTGCATGGCGTTGCTGTGGCCAATGCGCAGAACCCAGCAGAACCTGGGTCAGGGTTCAGACATGGAAGATATTTGCTAGGGAGATGCTTGACCTTTATTGTGCCTATGATGAATTCCCCAATATTGGAAGCTTTGGTGTTTTTTTTTAATAACACCTCATGTAACTGTAGGTATAAATATTGCCATCCAGTCTGTCCATTCTCAGTGCTGTATGAGTAGCAGGACCTGGAATGACCAGACATGGTAACCTCTACTTTACCACTTACTTACTCACTGTAAACATCTAGCTGTTTACCATGAGAGGCAGAAGTGTCAGCTGCAAATAGTTGCAGGAGATAGCCAAGCATGTTTTGTCTTGGAAAGCTTTATCTGTGGATGGCCAATTGTATTTGTGAGGGTGGTTTGTTTTCAGAGAGGGCTGAAAAATCAGCCAAGCTGAGAAACAAATTTTAGGATGGGCTGGTTATGTGTTTTCCTGACATTACAGGTGGACCTGAGTATTTGCCTACCACCACAGGAGGGAGAGCTGTGATGGAGTTACCCATGGGCAGAGCACACAGAGGATAGCTGGGGAGGGTCTGGTGTAGTGCATTTTGGGAGAGCTTACAGCATTTTGTATGCTTACAGCTGCTTACAACCACATGGAGATAAGTTATAGCAAGCAGCAAGTCCTGCAGGAAATAACTAGATCAACTCTGACAGCCTGAGAGTAAATCCATGGCACAGACAGATAAGGGGTATTACTGTTTCTCAGGTTAGGCCTGGATCCCTGTAGATCTGAGAGCTTTTCTATTTTTGTGTCAGCTTAATGGAAAGTTTTGTATTTATTTGGTGTTATCTGGGCAAATTCAGCTGCAATTATTTTACTTCTATCCTTTCCCAGACACACGTAGACAGACCTGCACTCTTTTTTTGCCTTGGCAGCTCGTGACAATGTTTCTGATCCTCCTGGGCAGAAATCTTCTAAACTAATTCTCTTAGCAAAAAGGGGGGAAAAAAAATAAATGTTGGTGATAATTTCATCAATGACACAAGAATGGGGGTGGAAAAAAATTGGAGAGAAGAAACTTTGGCTGGAAGATGGCTAGAGTGTCTGGAGTAGTTTGTGTGTGCTGCAAAGCCATATGTCTTCTTCAAGATAATGATCCCTGGGAGGAGGAGGAGGATGGTAGTATGAGAGGGGAGGTAGGCAAAGCTACTGGGGTGGCTCAGAAGCAGTGTGAATAAAAAGAGAACTAAATGCATTCAGCCCCACATGTGTGTAAGGAAACTCACAGGTATCACTTGAAATCCCTCACTGTGGTGTAGAGGAGGTTTGTAGGACTGATAACATTTACAGCCTGTTGAAAGAACTGCAAAAGGCCTCTTTTGGCTCCTTCCTCACAACAGGAAAGTCAGCCCTTCTGTCTTACTCTTTCTGGTGCAGTGCAGTGTTTGAAAGGATGGAATGCTAAAGAGAAAACACATTGGTACAGGATTCCAAACATCAAGATTCAACTTTTTTTTTTTTTTTTTTTAAAGGAAATAAAGCCACAGCAGTTCTGCAGCTGTCCTCTGCTCTCCATCCTCCAGTTGGTGAGGGGTTTGGAACACAAGCCCTATGAAGAGAGGCTGAGGGAAATGGGGTGGCTTAGCCTGGAGAAGAGGCGGCTCAGGGGAGACCTCATTGCTGTGTACAACTCCCTGAAGGGAGGTTGCAGACAGGCAGAGAACAAGAGGACACAGTCTCAAGCTGTGCCAGGGGAGGTTCAGGCTGAATGTTAGGAAGAAGTTCTACACAGAGAGAGAGATTGGCCATTGGCATGTGCTGCCTGGGGAGGTGGTGGAGTCACCATCACTGGAGGTATTCAGGAGGAGACTTGACAGGGTGCTTGGTGCCATGGTTTAGTTGATTGGGTGGTGTTGGTTGATAGGTTGGACACCGTGATCTTGAAGGTCTCTTCCAACCTGGTCTATTCTATTCCATTCTATCCTATTCTATTCTATTCTATTCTCTCTGATCTCTCCTAGAGCAGAGTTAATAATGCACAGGATTTTCACCTGTGGTCAGTTAATGGCTGATGCATTGTGCTGAACATCCGAACCTGAATGAAAGCATGCCACATATTTGGTGTGCCTTACTTCCAAGGTGCTGTGTAAGTATATGGCTGTTTTCAGCAGCTGAGACAATTGTCATATACTGAAAAAGGACTCCAGCTTTGACTTTTGGCAAGACATTTAACCTCCCCACTCTGAGGCTCTGCCTACAAATGGGTGGTTTTTGTTTGCTGGGATTTAGAGATGAATGCATCTCTGTCACTCTGGGTCCTCCAGCAAGTGCTAGCAGATGTCAGAATTGTATTTGTAGTATTATTTTGCTTTTCTTGTAGAATGGGTTTGACAGCCGTGTCTGGAGTGTGACAGAGGCTGCCTCCCTCGAATCAATGATGGATATTATCATGTCCATGAGGAAAAAAAGCCCCAAACCCCCCAAAACCCAGAAAAGGGCTTACAAGAAAGGCAGGAAGCTAGTCTTCACAAGGGCTTGTAGAGCTAGGATGAGAAGGAATGGATTGAAGGTCTCTTCTCCCAGGCAACCTGTGACAGAATGAGAGGACAGAGTCTCAAGCTGTGCCAGGGGAGGTTTAGGCTGGATGTCAGGAAGAAATTCTTCCCAGAAAGAGAGAGTGGCCATTGGAAAGTGCTGCCCAGGGCGGTGGTGGAGTCACCATCCCTGGAGGTGTTTAGGAAGAGATTGCATGAGGCACTTGGTGCCATGGTTCAGTTGATTAGGTTGATCTCGAAGGTCTTTTCCAACCTGGTTAATTCTGTTAAATCTGTTGATGGGGGTGGATATAGACTGGTGTCCGGAAAGGGAAAGAGACGCGGTTCTATTGAATATCCCCGTGTTGTGAAATGAGAGGCACAAACGAGGCCAAAATATCAACAGCTAGGCTATTTATTACATAAATAAAATGGAAATAAGAAGGGGAGAGGGAGAAAATAGAGAGGGAGGAAGAGAAGAGAGAGAGAAGAGGAACGGAATAATATTACCACACCCCTCACGGTCTCCAAGACAGTTTGACTCTGTGGAGGAAAGGTGCTGCAGGAGATGTTGGCTCTGTAGAGAAATGCTGCTGAGGCTTTGGCTGGAGAAGAGATGAGGTCCTCTAAGAAGCTTCTTCAGCTCCATGAGTTGCAGCACGCAGAACTTAGGACACAGAGAGAGGGCTCAGTATGCTTCTTCCAGGCTTCATGGCCTCTTTTCTCAGGAGCAGCATTGTCCCAGGCTTTTCCTGACAGAAGCCAGCCCTTGGCCTTGTTCAGCCTCATCCCACTGACCTCTTCCCAGGGATAAAGCCTGGCTAGGTGCCTCTGGTAAAAGGAGGGGCAAGGACAACCTCCACTCCTCACTGGACATGGGAGGGACTAGAACACGGAAGAGGAGGAAAATGCCTCCTTTGCCTCAATCTTCTGTAACAGTAGCACAGGTTGTCTTCAGGACGGTTGGCCTCCAGAGCTGGCAGGTGGAGTCAGGGAGCAGTGTAGTAACACTGTCAGGCAGGAGGAAGCAGGTAGAGACCTGCTGAGCCACCTGGATCCCCGCTAGCCTATGGGATTGGATGGGCCAGACCTTGAGGCCTGTGTCCAGTTCTGGGGCCCCTCAATTCCAGAAAGATGTTGAGTTGCTGGAACATGCCCAGAGAAGGGCAACAAAGCTGGGGAGGGGTCGGGAGCACAAGCCCTGGGAGCAGCAGCTGAGGGAGCTGGGGTTGTTTAGCCTGGAGAAGGGGAGGCTCAGGGGAGACCTCGTTGCCACCGAGTTGACCAGGTAGTTACCTGCAGAGCCCGGTTCCTCAGATCCAACGCCGCCTCCCATTCGCTTCACAGTCCTAAGTGCAGCAACTTCTTCCTTCGGTTCAGCCACTAGGTTAAGCAGGCAATCAAGCTGCTCGCACCAAAGACAGGTGGAGATGCAATGGAGACGCAGCAGAAGAGAAAGAAGACGCAGAGGCTACGAAGGCTCCATCTGACCAGACGGGTAGGACTTGTGGCCTCGGGGCTTGTGGACAGGCAGCAGGCTGCAGGCCAGCCCAAAGCCGGGGAACTGGATGAAGCTTCTCGGCTGCGGCACAGATCCACTTGGGGAGCGTCTTTCTGAAAGGAAGCCAGGGTGGGAAGTGGGGCGCCCTAGAAAAGAAGAAGAAGAAAAAGAGGAGGAAGAGGAGGAAGAAGAAGAAGGGCATCCAGAAAAAGTGGATACTCTTCTTCTTCTTCCTCCTCTTCCTCCGCTTGCTCTGACACAAAGAGGACGGAGCAAAGAGGATGATACGGAAGAAGAGGACAGCAGAGAGAGGACAAGAGCAAAGAAGGGAAAAATGAGGGAGCAAGAGAAGGAAAGGAGAGGAAGCAGAAGAGGACAAGACAGAAAGAGGAGAAGGAGGACAGTGCAAGAGAAGGGCAAGGGAAAGAAGGAGAAGGCCCTGATGCAAGAGAGGACGAGGCAGAAGAAGGAGAAGAAGAACCATTTGTAGGCAAGCCCACCCTCTGCCCACCACCTGCTTCCCCTGGTGCAGCACACCATGGATGCCCCAAACCACCACGTCCTCCCAAAGCTCAGCTCAGCCTTGTTCTCCCCAAGCCCAGCAAGCTCTCCCCAAATCCCTTCTTTCTTCCTCTTTAATTCAACTTCTTCTTCATATTCTTCAGTTTCTTCTCCATCTTCCCCTTCTTCATCTTCTTAGTCGTCTTCTTGCTCTTCTTTTCTTCTTCCTCTGTGTCACTGCCGTGTTCTCCCCAAACCTACCGTGTTCGCCCCATGCCCACCCATGCCCAGCAGCACCTCTTTGCCAAGCCCACAATGTTCTCCTCCAAGAAGAAAAAGGGAAAGAAGAAGATGGGCCCTGAGGGAAGAGAGGATGACGCAGAGGGAAGGGGAGGAAGGGGAGGGCACCAAAGGAGCCCAGGGGATGGCGCGGAGGAGGGGAATGCATCCACTGCTTCTGGATGCTCTTTCACTTGGACCTCCTCTTCCTCTGACAATTGGACACAACGAAGACGGTGCAAAGAGGACGACGCAGAGGGAGAGGATTGTGCAGAGGGAGAGGAAGGAGCAGAGGGAAAGGACCGCACAGAGGGAGGGGATTGCACAGAAGGAG
This sequence comes from Dryobates pubescens, assembly GCF_014839835.1. Classification (NCBI taxonomy): domain Eukaryota; kingdom Metazoa; phylum Chordata; class Aves; order Piciformes; family Picidae; genus Dryobates; species Dryobates pubescens. Next base: position 65,563,633 of record NC_071657.1, on the reverse strand, counting down.
AGGTTTGCAGAGGGAATGCGCAGAGGGAGAGGAATGCTCAGAGGGAGAGGCTTGCGCCCAGGGAATGCGCAGGGAGAGGAATGAGCAGAGGGAGAAGACTGCGCAGAGGGAGTGGACTGTGCAGAGGGAGAGGAATGCGCAGAGGGAGAGGAATGCGCAGAGGGAGAGGCTTGAGAAGAGGGAAAGGGATGTCCACAGGGGAGGTGCAGAGGGAGAGGAATGCGCAGAGGGAGAATGCTGTGCAGAGGGAGTGGGTTGTGCACTGGGAATGCGTAGGGGTGAGGGTTGTTCAGAGGGAGTGGACCGCACAGAGGGAGAGGAATGCGCAGAGGGAGAGGGTTGTCCAGAGGTTGAGGGAGGAGCAGAGGGAGAGGAATGAGTTGAGGGAGAGGAATGCGCAGAGGGAGAGGGCTGTGCAGAGGGAGCGGGTTGCACAGAGGGAGAGGAATGCGCAGAGGGAGAGGGCTGTGCAGAGGGAGTGGGTTGTACACTGGGAATGCATAGGGGGCGAGGATGGTTCAGAGGGAGTGGACTGCACAGAGGGAGAGGAATGTGCAGAGGGAGAGGGTTGGCCAGAGGGTGAGGGAGGAGCAGAGGGAGAGGAATGAGTAGAGGGAGAGGAATGCGCAGAGGGAGATGGTGGCCCAAAGGGTGAGGGATGAGCAGAGGGAGAGGAATGCGCAGAGGGAGAGGGTTGCCCAGAGGGTGAGGGATGAGCAGAGGGAGAGGAATGCGTTGAGGGAGAGGAATGCGCAGAGGGAGAGGGCTGTGCAGAGGGAGTGGGTTGTACACTGGGAATGCATAGGGGGTGAGGATGGTTCAGAGGGAGTGGACTGCACAGAGGGAGAGGAATGTGCAGAGGGAGAGGGTTGCCCAGAGGGTGAGGGAGGAGCAGAGGGAGAGGAATGAGTAGAGGGAGAGGAATGAGCAGAGGGAGATGGTGGCCCAGAGGGTGAGGGATGAGCAGAGGGAGAGGAATGAGTAGAGGGAGAGGAATGCGCAGAGGGAGAGGGTTGCACAGAGGGAGAGGAATGCGTAGAAGGAGAGGGTCGCACAGAGGGAGAGGAATGCGCAGAGGGGAGGTGTGCTCAGAGGGAGAGGAATGCGCAGAGGGGAGGTGTGCGCAGAGGGAACGCACAGAGGGAGAGGAATGCGCAGAGGGGAGGTGTGCGCAGAGGGAGCGGGTTTCGCGCTAGGAATGCGTAGGGGGCGAGGATTGTTCTGCGGGAGCGGGCTGCGCAGAGGGAGAGGGTTGTGCAGAGGGAGGAGGCCGCTCAGAGGGAGACAAATGAGTAGAAGGAGAGGAATGCACAGAGGGAGAGGGTTGAGAAGAGGGATAGGGTTGTGCACAGGGGATGCACTGAGGGAGAGGAATGTGCAGAGGGAGAGGAATGCGCAGAGGGAGAGGGTTGGCAGAGGGAGAGGGTTGGCAGAGGGAGAGGGTTGCCCAGAGGTTGAAGGATGAGCAGAGGGAGAGGAATGAGCAGAGGGAGAGCAATGTGGAGAGGGAGTGGACTGCCAGAGGGAGAGGGTTGCGCAGAGGGATAGGGTTATGCATAGGGCATGTGCAGAGGGAGAGGAATGCGCAGAGGGAGAGGAACGCGCAAAGGGAGAGGAATGGGCAGAGGGTGAGCAAAGAGCAGAGGGAGAGGAATGCGCAGAGAGAGCGCGTCGAGAAGAGGGAGAGGGAGAGGGTTGCGCAGAGGGGATGCGTAGAGGGAGAGGAATGCGCAGACGGAGAGGAATGTGCAGAGGGAGAGGGTTGCACAGAGGGAGAGGGTTGCACAGAGGGAGCGGGCTGTGCACTGGGAAGCGTAGGGGAGAGGATTGTTCAGAGGGAGTGGACTGTGCAGAAGGAGAGGGTTGCGGAGAGGGAGAGGACTGCAAAGAGGGAGTGGCCTGCACAGAGGGAGAGGATACTGCAGAGGGAGAGGTGGGCACAGAGGGAAAGGAGGGCACGGAGGGAGAGAACGGCGCAGGGGGAAAGGACGGCACAGAGGGAGAGGAGGGCACAAAGGGAGAGGACGGTGCAGAGGGAGAGGAGGGCACAGAGGGAGAGGAGGGCGCAGAGGGAAAGAACGGCACAGAGGGAGAGGACGGCGCAGAGGGAAAGGACGGCGCAGAGGGAGAGGACGGCGCAGAGGGAGAGGACGGCGCAGAGGGAAAGGACGGCACAGAGGGAGAGGACGGCGCAGAGGGAGAGGACGGCGCAGAGGGAAAGGACGGCACAGAGGGAGAGGACGGCGCAGAGGGAGAGGACTGCGCAGAGGGAGAGGACGGCACAGAGGGAGAGGACGGCACAGAGGTAGAGGACGGCGCAGAGGGAAAGGACGGCGCAGAGGGAAAGGACGGCACAGAGGGAGAGGACGGCGCAGGGGAGGAGGACAGGGTAGAGGAGGAGGACGCTGCCACTAGGATGAAACAGGGGAAAATTGATAGGGTAAGAAAAGGGAGGGAGAGGAATGAGAAGAGGTCAAGAGGAAGGAGGGAGAGGATTAGGCAGAAGGTGGGGATTGCGCAGAGGGAGAGGTTTGCGCAGAGGAAGAGGACGGTGCCAATAGAAAGACACAGGGGAAAACTGACAGGGCAATGGAAGGGAGGGAGAGGAAGGAGAAGAGGACTACAGGAAGAGGATGAGAAGGAGGGCAGAAGAAAACGGGAAAGGGAAAGGAGAAGGCCCTGACATAGGAGAGGACAACGCAAAAGGGGGCAATGGGGATGACGCAGAAGCATTTCTAAGCAAGCCCACCCTCTGCCCACCACCTGCTTCCTCTGGTGCAGCAAACCAGGGCTGCCCCAAACCACCACGTTCCCGTAAGCTCACCCTTGTTCTACCCAGACCCACCATGGTCTCCCCAGTTGCCTTTCTTCTTCCTCTTCTCATTCAACTTCTTTCTCTTCTTTTACTTCTTCTTCTTCTTCTGTTTCATCCACCCTATCTTCTCGTGCTGTAGCCCTCCCATGTTCTCCCCTAATCCACCATCCTGTCACCAAGCCCACCCAAGTCTACCTATGGTAACCCCAAGCACATCACTTTTTAACCAAGCCCACCCTCCTCCCTCCAAGCCCACCCTGTGCTCCTCACAGAAGGAAATGGGAAAGCAGGAGAAGGGACCCGACGCATACGGGTACGATGCAGCCCAAGTGGAGCCAGGTCTGACCAAGCCCACCGCCTTCTCCTCAAGAGCACCAAGCACTCCCCAACACAACCATGTCCTCCCAAAGCTCACCCTTGTTCTACCCTGACCCACCACGGTCTCCTCAATTGTCTTTCTTCTTCCTCTTCTCATTCAGCTTCTTTCTCTTCTTTTACTTCTTCTTCTTCTTCTGTTTCATCCACCTTATCTTCTCGTGCTGTAGCCCTCCCATGTTCTCCCCTAATCCACCATCCTCTCCACCCAAGACTACCAATGCTCTCCCCAAGCACATCACTTTCTAACCAAGCCCACCCTCCTCCCTCCAAGCCCACCCTGTGCTCCTCTCAGAAGGAAAAGGGAAAGCAGGAGAAGGGACCCGACGCATACGGGTACGATGCAGCCCAAGTGGAGCCAGGTCTGACCAAGCCCACCGCCTTCTCCTCAAGAGCACCAAGCACTCCCCAACACAACCATGTCCTCCCAAAGCTCACCCTTGTCCTGCCCAAACCCACTACGCTCTCCCCAAATCCCCTTCTTCTTCTTCTTTAATGCAACTTCTTCAGCTTCCTCAGTTTCTTCTCCTCCTTCCTCTTCTTCATCTTCTTTCTCTTCATCTGCCTTCTCTCTCACTCCCCTATTCTCCCCAAATGCACTATGCTCTCTTCTACGACTCCGTCCCCAACCCTGCCTACCGTTATCCAGCCCCAAGAGCCTTATTTTCCCTCCAAGCCCACCACGCTCTCCCCAAACCCTCTTCTTCTTCCTTCACTCGCTCAGCTTCTTTTTCTTCTTTTCCTTCCTTCTCTTCTTCATCTTCTTGGTCTGTTCCTTCCTCTGTACCTTTCCCGCCCTCTCCCCAAATCCACCCCAATGCCCACCCACCTCCACCAGCAGCATCTTCTTCCCAAGTCCACCAAAGAAAGAGAAAGAAGCAAACGGGCCTTGAGAAAAGAAAGGCGAGGTGGAGGGAAAAAGAGGAAAGGGAGTGTGCAGCAGGAGCCAAGGGGAAGGTGGCGAAGGACAAGAAGGGAAGATGCAGAGCAGGGGAATGCAGAAGAAGAAGGGATTCAACGCAGGAGAGGAGGAGGCAGAAGGCGGCCTTGCAGGCAGAAGAAAGAGAGGAGGATGCAGAGCTACAAGTCTTAAGAGGACAATGCAGCAGAGCACCAAGCACAGGTGGGCCATGCAGATGCAGAAGAAGAAGAGAAAGAAGATGAAGGAGAAAAAGGGCACAGCGTCAGTGAGGACGACGGCGCTGAACCACCTGCTGCTGCAGCTGCTGCAGCTGCAGAAGAAGTGGCAGGCAAAGAAGAGGAGGAAGAAGAGAGAGAAGAGAGAAAGAGAAAGATACCTTGGTGCAGCAGAGAGGGCTGTGGAACCAGAAGGATCCTCCTGCTTTCAGCCTCCAGCTCACGTCCGATTAATCAGGCTGACTCCTTTGCCTTCTCCTCAAGGGACTCCAAAGGACCATCCTTGGCCGTCCCACCTTGGGCAAATGCCTTTCTTTGAGCCCAGCTGCCACCAACAGTGCTCCACAGTCCACAGACCCTTCCTAGAATCATGGAAGGAATGGAAGGGACCTTGAAGATCACAGCAGCACAGAATGACAGAAGGGTAAGGGTTGAGAGGGAGCTCCGGAGAGCATCCAGCCCAACCTCCCCTGCCAGAGCAGGCTCAGCCACGGCAGGGCACACAGGAACACATCCAGGCGGGGCCGGAAGCTCTCCGCAGAAGGAGCCTGCACAACCTCCCTGGGCAGCCGGCCCCAGGCCTCCAGCCCCCTCACACCAAAGAAGTTTCTCCTCATGTCCCCATGGAACCAGCTCTGCTGCAGCTGGCACCGTTGCCCCTTGTCCTGTTCCCTGCACATCCCTGAGCAGAGCCTGACTCCATCCCTGCACATCTTTATCACCAGGCCTGAGGCCACTCCTCAGGCTCATCTCCAGCTGCTGTCGCTCAGCACCCCCTGGGCCTTTCCTGCTGGGCACTTCCCAGCCTCTCTGCCCACAGCCTGCAGCCTTCAGGGGGTAGCTGTGAGCCAAAGGCAGAAGCCAGCCCTTGGCCTTGTTCAACCTCATCCCACTGACCTCTTCCCAGGGATAAAGCCTGGCTAGGTGCCTCTGGTAAAAGGAGGGGCAAGGACAACCTCCACTCCTCACTGGACATGGGAGGGACTAGAACACGGAAGAGGAGGAAAATGCCTCCTTTGCCTCAATCTTCTGTAACAGTAGCACAGGTTGTCTTCAGGACGGTTGGCCTCCAGAGCTGGCAGGTGGAGTCAGGGAGCAGTGTAGTAACACTGTCAGGCAGGAGGAAGCAGGTAGAGACCTGCTGAGCCACCTGGATCCCCGCTAGCCTATGGGATTGGATGGGCCAGACCTTGAGGCCTGTGTCCAGTTCTGGGGCCCCTCAATTCCAGAAAGATGTTGAGTTGCTGGAACATGCCCAGAGAAGGGCAACAAAGCTGGGGAGGGGTCGGGAGCACAAGCCCTGGGAGCAGCAGCTGAGGGAGCTGGGGTTGTTTAGCCTGGAGAAGGGGAGGCTCAGGGGAGACCTCGTTGCCACCGAGGTGACCAGGTAGTTACCTGCAGAGCCCGGTTCCTCAGATCCAACGCCGCCTCCCATTCGCTTCACAGTCCTAAGTGCAGCAACTTCTTCCTTCGGTTCAGCCACTAGGTTAAGCAGGCAATCAAGCTGCTCGCACCAAAGACAGGTGGAGATGCAATGGAGACGCAGCAGAAGAGAAAGAAGACGCAGAGGCTACGAAGGCTCCATCTGACCAGACGGGTAGGACTTGTGGCCTCGGGGCTTGTGGACAGGCAGCAGGCTGCAGGCCAGCCCAAAGCCGGGGAACTGGATGAAGCTTCTCGGCTGCGGCACAGATCCACTTGGGGAGCGTCTTTCTGAAAGGAAGCCAGGGTGGGACGTGGGGCGCCCTAGAAAAGAAGAAGAAGAAAAAGAGGAGGAAGAGGAGGAAGAAGAAGAAGGGCATCCAGAAAAAGTGGATACTCTTCTTCTTCTTCCTCCTCTTCCTCCGCTTGCTCTGACACAAAGAGGACGGAGCAAAGAGGATGATACGGAAGAAGAGGACAGCAGAGAGAGGACAAGAGCAAAGAAGGGAAAAATGAGGGAGCAAGAGAAGGAAAGGAGAGGAAGCAGAAGAGGACAAGACAGAAAGAGGAGAAGGAGGACAGTGCAAGAGAAGGGCAAGGGAAAGAAGGAGAAGGCCCTGATGCAAGAGAGGACGAGGCAGAAGAAGGAGAAGAAGAACCATTTGTAGGCAAGCCCACCCTCTGCCCACCACCTGCTTCCCCTGGTGCAGCACACCATGGATGCCCCAAACCACCACGTCCTCCCAAAGCTCAGCCTTGTTCTCCCCAAGCCCAGCAAGCTCTCCCCAAATCCCTTCTTTCTTCCTCTTTAATTCAACTTCTTCTTCATATTCTTCAGTTTCTTCTCCATCTTCCCCTTCTTCATCTTCTTAGTCGTCTTCTTGCTCTTCTTTTCTTCTTCCTCTGTGTCACTGCCGTGTTCTCCCCAAACCTACCGTGTTCGCCCCATGCCCACCCATGCCCAGCAGCACCTCTTTGCCAAGCCCACAATGTTCTCCTCCAAGAAGAAAAAGGGAAAGAAGAAGATGGGCCCTGAGGGAAGAGAGGATGACGCAGAGGGAAGGGGAGGAAGGGGAGGGCACCAAAGGAGCCCAGGGGACGGCGCGGAGGAGGGGAATGCATCCACTGCTTCTGGATGCTCTTTCACTTGGACCTCCTCTTCCTCTGACAATTGGACACAACGAAGACGGTGCAAAGAGGACGACGCAGAGGGAGAGGATTGTGCAGAGGGAGAGGAAGGAGCAGAGGGAAAGGACCGCACAGAGGGAGGGGATTGCACAGAAGGAGAGGTTTGCAGAGGGAATGCGCAGAGGGAGAGGAATGCTCAGAGGGAGAGGCTTGCGCCCAGGGAATGCGCAGGGAGAGGAATGAGCAGAGGGAGAAGACTGCGCAGAGGGAGTGGACTGTGCAGAGGGAGAGGAATGCGCAGAGGGAGAGGAATGCGCAGAGGGAGAGGCTTGAGAAGAGGGAAAGGGATGTCCACAGGGGAGGTGCAGAGGGAGAGGAATGCGCAGAGGGAGAATGCTGTGCAGAGGGAGTGGGTTGCGCACTGGGAATGCGTAGGGGTGAGGGTTGTTCAGAGGGAGTGGACCGCACAGAGGGAGAGGAATGCGCAGAGGGAGAGGGTTGCCCAGAGGTTGAGGGAGGAGCAGAGGGAGAGGAATGAGTTGAGGGAGAGGAATGCGCAGAGGGAGAGGGCTGTGCAGAGGGAGCGGGTTGCACAGAGGGAGAGGAATGCGCAGAGGGAGAGGGCTGTGCAGAGGGAGTGGGTTGTACACTGGGAATGCATAGGGGGCGAGGATGGTTCAGAGGACTGCACAGAGGGAGAGGAATGTGCAGAGGGAGAGGGTTGGCCAGAGGGTGAGGGAGGAGCAGAGGGAGAGGAATGAGTAGAGGGAGAGGAATGCGCAGAGGGAGATGGTGGCCCAAAGGGTGAGGGATGAGCAGAGGGAGAGGAATGCGCAGAGGGAGAGTGTTGCCCAGAGGGTGAGGGATGAGCAGAGGGAGAGGAATGCGTTGAGGGAGAGGAATGCGCAGAGGGAGAGGGCTGTGCAGAGGGAGTGGGTTGTACACTGGGAATGCATAGGGGGTGAGGATGGTTCAGAGGGAGTGGACTGCACAGAGGGAGAGGAATGTGCAGAGGGAGAGGGTTGGCCAGAGGGTGAGGGAGGAGCAGAGGGAGAGGAATGAGTAGAGGGAGAGGAATGAGCAGAGGGAGATGGTGGCCCAGAGGGTGAGGGATGAGCAGAGGGAGAGGAATGAGTAGAGGGAGAGGAATGCGCAGAGGGAGAGGGTTGCACAGAGGGAGAGGAATGCGTAGAAGGAGAGGGTCGCACAGAGGGAGAGGAATGCGCAGAGGGGAGGTGTGCTCAGAGGGAGAGGAATGCGCAGAGGGGAGGTGTGCGCAGAGGGAACGCACAGAGGGAGAGGAATGCGCAGAGGGGAGGTGTGCGCAGAGAGAGCGGGTTTCGCGCTAGGAATGCGTAGGGGGCGAGGATTGTTCTGCGGGAGCGGGCTGCGCAGAGGGAGAGGGTTGTGCAGAGGGAGGAGGCCGCTCAGAGGGAGACAAATGAGTAGAAGGAGAGGAATGCACAGAGGGAGAGGGTTGAGAAGAGGGATAGGGTTGTGCACAGGGGATGCACTGAGGGAGAGGAATGTGCAGAGGGAGAGGAATGCGCAGAGGGAGAGGGTTGGCAGAGGGAGAGGGTTGGCAGAGGGAGAGGATTGCCCAGAGGTTGAAGGATGAGCAGAGGGAGAGGAATGAGCAGAGGGAGAGCAATGTGGAGAGGGAGTGGACTGCCAGAGGGAGAGGGTTGCGCAGAGGGATAGGGTTATGCATAGGGCATGTGCAGAGGGAGAGGAATGCGCAGAGGGAGAGGAACGCGCAGAGGGAGAGGAATGGGCAGAGGGTGAGCAAAGAGCAGAGGGAGAGGAATGCGCAGAGAGAGCGCGTCGAGAAGAGGGAGAGGGAGAGGGTTGCGCAGAGGGGATGCGTAGAGGGAGAGGAATGCGCAGACGGAGAGGAATGTGCAGAGGGAGAGGGTTGCACAGAGGGAGAGGGTTGCACGGAGGGAGCGGGCTGTGCACTGGGAAGCGTAGGGGAGAGGATTGTTCAGAGGGAGTGGACTGTGCAGAAGGAGAGGGTTGCGGAGAGGGAGAGGACTGCAAAGAGGGAGTGGCCTGCACAGAGGGAGAGGATACTGCAGAGGGAGAGGTGGGCACAGAGGGAAAGGAGGGCACGGAGGGAGAGAACGGCGCAGGGGGAAAGGACGGCACAGAGGGAGAGGAGGGCACAAAGGGAGAGGAGGGTGCAGAGGGAGAGGAGGGCACAGAGGGAGAGAACGGCGCAGAGGGAAAGAACGGCACAGAGGGAGAGGACGGCGCAGAGGGAAAGGACGGCGCAGAGGGAGAGGACAGCGCAGAGGGAGAGGACGGCGCAGAGGGAAAGGACGGCACAGAGGGAGAGGACGGCGCAGAGGGAGAGGACGGCGCAGAGGGAAAGGACGGCACAGAGGGAGAGGACGGCGCAGAGGGAGAGGACTGCGCAGAGGGAGAGGACGGCGCAGAGGGAAAGGATGGCACAGAGGGAAAGGACGGCACAGAGGGAGAGGACGGCACAGAGGTAGAGGACGGCGCAGAGGGAAAGGACGGCGCAGAGGGAAAGGACGGCACAGAGGGAGAGGACGGCGCAGGGGAGGAGGACAGGGTAGAGGAGGAGGACGCTGCCACTAGGATGAAACAGGGGAAAATTGATAGGGTAAGAAAAGGGAGGGAGAGGAATGAGAAGAGGTCAAGAGGAAGGAGGGAGAGGATTAGGCAGAAGGTGGGGATTGCGCAGAGGGAGAGGTTTGCGCAGAGGAAGAGGACGGTGCCAATAGAAAGACACAGGGGAAAACTGACAGGGCAATGGAAGGGAGGGAGAGGAAGGAGAAGAGGACTACAGGAAGAGGATGAGAAGGAGGGCAGAAGAAAACGGGAAAGGGAAAGGAGAAGGCCCTGACATAGGAGAGGACAACGCAAAAGGGGGCAATGGGGATGACGCAGAAGCATTTCTAAGCAAGCCCACCCTCTGCCCACCACCTGCTTCCTCTGGTGCAGCAAACCAGGGCTGCCCCAAACCACCACGTTCCCGTAAGCTCACCCTTGTTCTACCCAGACCCACCATGGTCTCCCCAGTTGCCTTTCTTCTTCCTCTTCTCATTCAACTTCTTTCTCTTCTTTTACTTCTTCTTCTTCTTCTGTTTCATCCACCCTATCTTCTCGTGCTGTAGCCCTCCCATGTTCTCCCCTAATCCACCATCCTGTCACCAAGCCCACCCAAGTCTACCTATGGTAACCCCAAGCACATCACTTTTTAACCAAGCCCACCCTCCTCCCTCCAAGCCCACCCTGTGCTCCTCACAGAAGGAAATGGGAAAGCAGGAGAAGGGACCCGACGCATACGGGTACGATGCAGCCCAAGTGGAGCCAGGTCTGACCAAGCCCACCGCCTTCTCCTCAAGAGCACCAAGCACTCCCCAACACAACCATGTCCCCCCAAAGCTCACCCTTGTTCTACCCTGACCCACCACGGTCTCCTCAATTGCCTTTCTTCTTCCTCTTCTCATTCAGCTTCTTTCTCTTCTTTTACTTCTTCTTCTTCTTCTGTTTCATCCACCTTATCTTCTCGTGCTGTAGCCCTCCCATGTTCTCCCCTAATCCACCATCCTCTCCACCCAAGACTACCAATGCTCTCCCCAAGCACATCACTTTCTAACCAAGCCCACCCTCCTCCCTCCAAGCCCACCCTGTGCTCCTCTCAGAAGGAAAAGGGAAAGCAGGAGAAGGGACCCGACGCATACGGGTACGATGCAGCCCAAGTGGAGCCAGGTCTGACCAAGCCCACCGCCTTCTCCTCAAGAGCACCAAGCACTCCCCAACACAACCATGTCCTCCCAAAGCTCACCCTTGTCCTGCCCAAACCCACTACGCTCTCCCCAAATCCCCTTCTTCTTCTTCTTTAATGCAACTTCTTCAGCTTCCTCAGTTTCTTCTCCTCCTTCCTCTTCTTCATCTTCTTTCTCTTCATCTGCCTTCTCTCTCACTCCCCTATTCTCCCCAAATGCACTATGCTCTCTTCTACGACTCCATCCCCAACCCTGCCTACCGTTATCCAGCCCCAAGAGCCTTATTTTCCCTCCAAGCCCACCACGCTCTCCCCAAACCCTCTTCTTCTTCCTTCACTCGCTCAGCTTCTTTTTCTTCTTTTCCTTCCTTCTCTTCTTCATCTTCTTGGTCTGTTCCTTCCTCTGTACCTTTCCCACCCTCTCCCCAAATCCACCCCAATGCCCACCCACCTCCACCAGCAGCATCTTCTTCCCAAGCCCACCAAAGAAAGAGAAAGAAGCAAACGGGCCTTGAGAAAAGAAAGGCGAGGTGGAGGGAAAAAGAGGAAAGGGAGTGTGCAGCAGGAGCCAAGGGGAAGGTGGCGAAGGACAAGAAGGGAAGATGCAGAGCAGGGGAATGCAGAAGAAGAAGGGATTCAACGCAGGAGAGGAGGAGGCAGAAGGCGGCCTTGCAGGCAGAGGAAAGAGAGGAGGATGCAGAGCTACAAGTCTTAAGAGGACAATGCAGCAGAGCACCAAGCACAGGTGGGCCATGCAGATGCAGAAGAAGAAGAGAAAGAAGATGAAGGAGAAAAAGGGCACAGCGTCAGTGAGGACGACGGCGCTGAACCACCTGCTGCTGCAGCTGCTGCAGCTGCAGAAGAAGCGGCAGGCAAAGAAGAGGAGGAAGAAGAGAGAGAAGAGAGAAAGAGAAAGATACCTTGGTGCAGCAGAGAGGGCTGTGGAACCAGAAGGATCCTCCTGCTTTCAGCCTCCAGCTCACGTCCGATTAATCAGGCTGACTCCTTTGCCTTCTCCTCAAGGGACTCCAAAGGACCATCCTTGGCCGTCCCACCTTGGGCAAATGCCTTTCTTTGAGCCCAGCTGCCACCAACAGTGCTCCACAGTCCACAGACCCTTCCTAGAATCATGGAAGGAATGGAAGGGACCTTGAAGATCACAGCAGCACAGAATGACAGAAGGGTAAGGGTTGAGAGGGAGCTCCGGAGAGCATCCAGCCCAGCCTCCCCGGCCAGAGCAGGCTCAGCCACGGCAGGGCACACAGGAACACATCCAGGCGGGGCCGGAAGCTCTCCGCAGAAGGAGCCTGCACAACCTCCCTGGGCAGCCGGCCCCAGGCCTCCAGCCCCCTCACCGCAAAGAAGTTTCTCCTCATGTCCCCATGGAACCAGCTCTGCTGCAGCTGGCACCGTTGCCCCTTGTCCTGTTCCCTGCACATCCCTGAGCAGAGCCTGACTCCATCCCTGCACATCTTTATCACCAGGCCTGAGGCCACTCCTCAGGCTCATCTCCAGCTGCTGTCGCTCAGCACCCCCTGGGCCTTTCCTGCTGGGCACTTCCCAGCCTCTCTGCCCACAGCCTGCAGCCTTCAGGGGGTGGCTGTGAGCCAAAGGCAGAAGCCAGCCCTTGGCCTTGTTCAACCTCATCCCACTGACCTCTTCCCAGGGATAAAGCCTGGCTAGGTGCCTCTGGTAAAAGGAGGGGCAAGGACAACCTCCACTCCTCACTGGACATGGGAGGGACTAGAACACGGAAGAGGAGGAAAATGCCTCCTTTGCCTCAATCTTCTGTAACAGTAGCACAGGTTGTCTTCAGGACGGTTGGCCTCCAGAGCTGGCAGGTGGAGTCAGGGAGCAGTGTAGTAACACTGTCAGGCAGGAGGAAGCAGGTAGAGACCTGCTGAGCCACCTGGATCCCCGCTAGCCTATGGGATTGGATGGGCCAGACCTTGAGGCCTGTGTCCAGTTCTGGGGCCCCTCAATTCCAGAAAGATGTTGAGTTGCTGGAACATGCCCAGAGAAGGGCAACAAAGCTGGGGAGGGGTCGGGAGCACAAGCCCTGGGAGCAGCAGCTGAGGGAGCTGGGGTTGTTTAGCCTGGAGAAGGGGAGGCTCAGGGGAGACCTCGTTGCCACCGAGGTGACCAGGTAGTTACCTGCAGAGCCCGGTTCCTCAGATCCAACGCCGCCTCCCATTCGCTTCACAGTCCTAAGTGCAGCAACTTCTTCCTTCGGTTCAGCCACTAGGTTAAGCAGGCAATCAAGCTGCTCGCACCAAAGACAGGTGGAGATGCAATGGAGACGCAGCAGAAGAGAAAGAAGACGCAGAGGCTACGAAGGCTCCATCTGACCAGACGGGTAGGACTTGTGGCCTCGGGGCTTGTGGACAGGCAGCAGGCTGCAGGCCAGCCCAAAGCCGGGGAACTGGATGAAGCTTCTCGGCTGCGGCACAGATCCACTTGGGGAGCGTCTTTCTGAAAGGAAGCCAGGGTGGGAAGTGGGGCGCCCTAGAAAAGAAGAAGAAGAAAAAGAGGAGGAAGAGGAGGAAGAAGAAGAAGGGCATCCAGAAAAAGTGGATACTCTTCTTCTTCTTCCTCCTCTTCCTCCGCTTGCTCTGACACAAAGAGGACGGAGCAAAGAGGATGATACGGAAGAAGAGGACAGCAGAGAGAGGACAAGAGCAAAGAAGGGAAAAATGAGGGAGCAAGAGAAGGAAAGGAGAGGAAGCAGAAGAGGACAAGACAGAAAGAGGAGAAGGAGGACAGTGCAAGAGAAGGGCAAGGGAAAGAAGGAGAAGGCCCTGATGCAAGAGAGGACGAGGCAGAAGAAGGAGAAGAAGAACCATTTGTAGGCAAGCCCACCCTCTGCCCACCACCTGCTTCCCCTGGTGCAGCACACCATGGATGCCCCAAACCACCACGTCCTCCCAAAGCTCAGCCTTGTTCTCCCCAAGCCCAGCAAGCTCTCCCCAAATCCCTTCTTTCTTCCTCTTTAATTCAACTTCTTCTTCATATTCTTCAGTTTCTTCTCCATCTTCCCCTTCTTCATCTTCTTAGTCGTCTTCTTGCTCTTCTTTTCTTCTTCCTCTGTGTCACTGCCGTGTTCTCCCCAAACCTACCGTGTTCGCCCCATGCCCACCCATGCCCAGCAGCACCTCTTTGCCAAGCCCACAATGTTCTCCTCCAAGAAGAAAAAGGGAAAGAAGAAGATGGGCCCTGAGGGAAGTGAGGATGACGCAGAGGGAAGGGGAGGAAGGGGAGGGCACCAAAGGAGCCCAGGGGATGGCGCGGAGGAGGGGAATGCATCCACTGCTTCTGGATGCTCTTTCACTTGGACCTCCTCTTCCTCTGACAATTGGACACTACGAAGACGGTGCAAAGAGGACGACGCAGAGGGAGAGGATTGTGCAGAGGGAGAGGAAGGAGCAGAGGGAAAGGACCGCACAGAGGGAGAGGATTGCACAGAAGGAGAGGTTTGCAGAGGGAATGCGCAGAGGGAGAGGAATGCTCAGAGGGAGAGGGTTGTGCAGAGGGAAAGGCTTGCGCCCAGGGAATGCGCAGGGAGAGGAATGAGCAGAGGGAGAAGACTGCGCAGAGGGAGTGGACTGTGCAGAGGGAGAGGAATGCGCAGAGGGAGAGGAATGCGCAGAGGGAGAGGCTTGAGAAGAGGGAAAGGGATGTCCACAGGGGAGGTGCAGAGGGAGAGGAATGCGCAGAGGGAGAATGCTGTGCAGAGGGAGTGGGTTGCGCACTGGGAATGCGTAGGGGTGAGGGTTGTTCAGAGGGAGTGGACCGCACAGAGGGAGAGGAATGCGCAGAGGGAGAGGGTTGCCCAGAGGTTGAGGGAGGAGCAGAGGGAGAGGAATGAGTTGAGGGAGAGGAATGCGCAGAGGGAGAGGGCTGTGCAGAGGGAGCGGGTTGCACAGAGGGAGAGGAATGCGCAGAGGGAGAGGGCTGTGCAGAGGGAGTGGGTTGTACACTGGGAATGCATAGGGGGCGAGGATGGTTCAGAGGGAGTGGACTGCACAGAGGGAGAGGAATGTGCAGAGGGAGAGGGTTGGCCAGAGGGTGAGGGAGGAGCAGAGGGAGAGGAATGAGTAGAGGGAGAGGAATGCACAGAGGGAGATGGTGGCCCAAAGGGTGAGGGATGAGCAGAGGGAGAGGAATGCGCAGAGGGAGAGTGTTGCCCAGAGGGTGAGGGATGAGCAGAGGGAGAGGAATGCGTTGAGGGAGAGGAATGCGCAGAGGGAGAGGGCTGTGCAGAGGGAGTGGGTTGTACACTGGGAATGCATAGGGGGTGAGGATGGTTCAGAGGGAGTGGACTGCACAGAGGGAGAGGAATGTGCAGAGGGAGAGGGTTGCCCAGAGGGTGAGGGAGGAGCAGAGGGAGAGGAATGAGTAGAGGGAGAGGAATGAGCAGAGGGAGATGGTGGCCCAGAGGGTGAGGGATGAGCAGAGGGAGAGGAATGAGTAGAGGGAGAGGAATGCGCAGAGGGAGAGGGTTGCACAGAGGGAGAGGAATGCGCAGAGGGAGAGGGTCGCACAGAGGGAGAGGAATGCGCAGAGGGGAGGTGTGCTCAGAGGGAGAGGAATGCGCAGAGGGGAGGTGTGCGCAGAGGGAACGCACAGAGGGAGAGGAATGCGCAGAGGGGAGGTGTGCGCAGAGGGAGCGGGTTTCGCGCTAGGAATGCGTAGGGGGCGAGGATTGTTCTGCGGGAGCGGGCTGCGCAGAGGGAGAGGGTTGTGCAGAGGGAGGAGGCTGCTCAGAGGGAGACAAATGAGTAGAAGGAGAGGAATGCACAGAGGGAGAGGGTTGAGAAGAGGGATAGGGTTGTGCACAGGGGATGCACTGAGGGAGAGGAATGTGCAGAGGGAGAGGAATGCGCAGAGGGAGAGGGTTGGCAGAGGGAGAGGGTTGGCAGAGGGAGAGGATTGCCCAGAGGTTGAAGGATGAGCAGAGGGAGAGGAATGAGCAGAGGGAGAGCAATGTGGAGAGGGAGTGGACTGCCAGAGGGAGAGGGTTGCGCAGAGGGATAGGGTTATGCATAGGGCATGTGCAGAGGGAGAGGAATGCGCAGAGGGAGAGGAACGCGCAGAGGGAGAGGAATGGGCAGAGGGTGAGCAAAGAGCAGAGGGAGAGGAATGCGCAGAGAGAGCGCGTCGAGAAGAGGGAGAGGGAGAGGGTTGCGCAGAGGGGATGCGTAGAGGGAGAGGAATGCGCAGACGGAGAGGAATGTGCAGAGGGAGAGGGTTGCACAGAGGGAGAGCGTTGCACGGAGGGAGCGGGCTGTGCACTGGGAAGCGTAGGGGAGAGGATTGTTCAGAGGGAGTGGACTGTGCAGAAGGAGAGGGTTGCGGAGAGGGAGAGGACTGCAAAGAGGGAGTGGCCTGCACAGAGGGAGAGGATACTGCAGAGGGAGAGGTGGGCACAGAGGGAAAGGAGGGCACAGAGGGAGAGAACGGCGCAGGGGGAAAGGACGGCACAGAGGGAGAGGAGGGCACAGAGGGAGAGGACGGCGCAGAGGGAGAGGACGGCGCAGAGGGAAAGGACGGCACAGAGGGAGAGGATGGCGCAGAGGGAGAGGACGGCACAGAGGGAAAGGACGGCGCAGAGGGAAAGGACGGCACAGAGGGAGAGGACGGCACAGAGGGAGAGGACGGCACAGAGGGAAAGGACGGCGCAGAGGGAGAGGACGGCGCAGAGGGAGAGGAAGGAGCAGAGGGAGAGGACGGCGCAGAGGGAGAGGACGGCGCAGAGGGAAAGGACGGCGCAGAGGGAGAGGACGGCGCAGAGGGAGAGGACGGCGCAGAGGGAAAGGACGGCACAGAGGGAGAGGACGGCACAGAGGGAGAGGACGGCGCAGGGGAGGAGGACAGGGTAGAGGAGGAGGACGCTGCCACTAGGATGAAACAGGGGAAAATTGATAGGGTAAGAAAAGGGAGGGAGAGGAATGAGAAGAGGTCAAGAGGAAGGAGGGAGAGGATTAGGCAGAAGGTGGGGATTGCGCAGAGGGAGAGGTTTGCGCAGAGGAGGAGGACGGTGCCAATAGAAAGACACAGGGGAAAACTGACAGGGCAATGGAAGGGAGGGAGAGGAAGGAGAAGAGGACTACAGGAAGAGGATGAGAAGGAGGGCAGAAGAAAACGGGAAAGGGAAAGGAGAAGGCCCTGACATAGGAGAGGACAACGCAAAAGGGGGCAATGGGGATGACGCAGAAGCATTTCTAAGCAAGCCCACCCTCTGCCCACCACCTGCTTCCTCTGGTGCAGCAAACCAGGGCTGCCCCAAACCACCACGTTCCCGTAAGCTCACCCTTGTTCTACCCAGACCCACCATGGTCTCCCCAGTTGCCTTTCTTCTTCCTCTTCTCATTCAACTTCTTTCTCTTCTTTTACTTCTTCTTCTTCTTCTGTTTCATCCACCCTATCTTCTCGTGCTGTAGCCCTCCCATGTTCTCCCCTAATCCACCATCCTGTCACCAAGCCCACCCAAGTCTACCTATGGTAACCCCAAGCACATCACTTTTTAACCAAGCCCACCCTCCTCCCTCCAAGCCCACCCTGTGCTCCTCACAGAAGGAAATGGGAAAGCAGGAGAAGGGACCCGACGCATACGGGTACGATGCAGCCCAAGTGGAGCCAGGTCTGACCAAGCCCACCGCCTTCTCCTCAAGAGCACCAAGCACTCCCCAACACAACCATGTCCCCCCAAAGCTCACCCTTGTTCTACCCTGACCCACCACGGTCTCCTCAATTGCCTTTCTTCTTCCTCTTCTCATTCAGCTTCTTTCTCTTCTTTTACTTCTTCTTCTTCTTCTGTTTCATCCACCTTATCTTCTCGTGCTGTAGCCCTCCCATGTTCTCCCCTAATCCACCATCCTCTCCACCCAAGACTACCAATGCTCTCCCCAAGCACATCACTTTCTAACCAAGCCCACCCTCCTCCCTCCAAGCCCACCCTGTGCTCCTCTCAGAAGGAAAAGGGAAAGCAGGAGAAGGGACCCGACGCATACGGGTACGATGCAGCCCAAGTGGAGCCAGGTCTGACCAAGCCCACCGCCTTCTCCTCAAGAGCACCAAGCACTCCCCAACACAACCATGTCCCCCCAAAGCTCACCCTTGTTCTACCCTGACCCACCACGGTCTCCTCAATTGCCTTTCTTCTTCCTCTTCTCATTCAGCTTCTTTCTCTTCTTTTACTTCTTCTTCTTCTTCTGTTTCATCCACCTTATCTTCTCGTGCTGTAGCCCTCCCATGTTCTCCCCTAATCCACCATCCTCTCCACCCAAGACTACCAATGCTCTCCCCAAGCACATCACTTTCTAACCAAGCCCACCCTCCTCCCTCCAAGCCCACCCTGTGCTCCTCTCAGAAGGAAAAGGGAAAGCAGGAGAAGGGACCCGACGCATACGGGTACGATGCAGCCCAAGTGGAGCCAGGTCTGACCAAGCCCACCGCCTTCTCCTCAAGAGCACCAAGCACTCCCCAACACAACCATGTCCTCCCAAAGCTCACCCTTGTCCTGCCCAAACCCACTACGCTCTCCCCAAATCCCCTTCTTCTTCTTCTTTAATGCAACTTCTTCAGCTTCCTCAGTTTCTTCTCCTCCTTCCTCTTCTTCATCTTCTTTCTCTTCATCTGCCTTCTCTCTCACTCCCCTATTCTCCCCAAATGCACTATGCTCTCTTCTACGACTCCATCCCCAACCCTGCCTACCGTTATCCAGCCCCAAGAGCCTTATTTTCCCTCCAAGCCCACCACGCTCTCCCCAAACCCTCTTCTTCTTCCTTCACTCGCTCAGCTTCTTTTTCTTCTTTTCCTTCCTTCTCTTCTTCATCTTCTTGGTCTGTTCCTTCCTCTGTACCTTTCCCACCCTCTCCCCAAATCCACCCCAATGCCCACCCACCTCCACCAGCAGCATCTTCTTCCCAAGCCCACCAAAGAAAGAGAAAGAAGCAAACGGGCCTTGAGAAAAGAAAGGCGAGGTGGAGGGAAAAAGAGGAAAGGGAGTGTGCAGCAGGAGCCAAGGGGAAGGTGGCGAAGGACAAGAAGGGAAGATGCAGAGCAGGGGAATGCAGAAGAAGAAGGGATTCAACGCAGGAGAGGAGGAGGCAGAAGGCGGCCTTGCAGGCAGAGGAAAGAGAGGAGGATGCAGAGCTACAAGTCTTAAGAGGACAATGCAGCAGAGCACCAAGCACAGGTGGGCCATGCAGATGCAGAAGAAGAAGAGAAAGAAGATGAAGGAGAAAAAGGGCACAGCGTCAGTGAGGACGACGGCGCTGAACCACCTGCTGCTGCAGCTGCTGCAGCTGCAGAAGAAGCGGCAGGCAAAGAAGAGGAGGAAGAAGAGAGAGAAGAGAGAAAGAGAAAGATACCTTGGTGCAGCAGAGAGGGCTGTGGAACCAGAAGGATCCTCCTGCTTTCAGCCTCCAGCTCACGTCCGATTAATCAGGCTGACTCCTTTGCCTTCTCCTCAAGGGACTCCAAAGGACCATCCTTGGCCGTCCCACCTTGGGCAAATGCCTTTCTTTGAGCCCAGCTGCCACCAACAGTGCTCCACAGTCCACAGACCCTTCCTAGAATCATGGAAGGAATGGAAGGGACCTTGAAGATCACAGCAGCACAGAATGACAGAAGGGTAAGGGTTGAGAGGGAGCTCCAGAGAGCATCCAGCCCAGCCTCCCCGGCCAGAGCAGGCTCAGCCACGGCAGGGCACACAGGAACACATCCAGGCGGGGCCGGAAGCTCTCCGCAGAAGGAGCCTGCACAACCTCCCTGGGCAGCCGGCCCCAGGCCTCCAGCCCCCTCACCGCAAAGAAGTTTCTCCTCATGTCCCCATGGAACCAGCTCTGCTGCAGCTGGCACCGTTGCCCCTTGTCCTGTTCCCTGCACATCCCTGAGCAGAGCCTGACTCCATCCCTGCACATCTTTATCACCAGGCCTGAGGCCACTCCTCAGGCTCATCTCCAGCTGCTGTCGCTCAGCACCCCCTGGGCCTTTCCTGCTGGGCACTTCCCAGCCTCTCTGCCCACAGCCTGCAGCCTTCAGGGGGTGGCTGTGAGCCAAAGGCAGAAGCCAGCCCTTGGCCTTGTTCAACCTCATCCCACTGACCTCTTCCCAGGGATAAAGCCTGGCTAGGTGCCTCTGGTAAAAGGAGGGGCAAGGACAACCTCCACTCCTCACTGGACATGGGAGGGACTAGAACACGGAAGAGGAGGAAAATGCCTCCTTTGCCTCAATCTTCTGTAACAGTAGCACAGGTTGTCTTCAGGACGGTTGGCCTCCAGAGCTGGCAGGTGGAGTCAGGGAGCAGTGTAGTAACACTGTCAGGCAGGAGGAAGCAGGTAGAGACCTGCTGAGCCACCTGGATCCCCGCTAGCCTATGGGATTGGATGGGCCAGACCTTGAGGCCTGTGTCCAGTTCTGGGGCCCCTCAATTCCAGAAAGATGTTGAGTTGCTGGAACATGCCCAGAGAAGGGCAACAAAGCTGGGGAGGGGTCGGGAGCACAAGCCCTGGGAGCAGCAGCTGAGGGAGCTGGGGTTGTTTAGCCTGGAGAAGGGGAGGCTCAGGGGAGACCTCGTTGCCACCGAGGTGACCAGGTAGTTACCTGCAGAGCCCGGTTCCTCAGATCCAACGCCGCCTCCCATTCGCTTCACAGTCCTAAGTGCAGCAACTTCTTCCTTCGGTTCAGCCACTAGGTTAAGCAGGCAATCAAGCTGCTCGCACCAAAGACAGGTGGAGATGCAATGGAGACGCAGCAGAAGAGAAAGAAGACGCAGAGGCTACGAAGGCTCCATCTGACCAGACGGGTAGGACTTGTGGCCTCGGGGCTTGTGGACAGGCAGCAGGCTGCAGGCCAGCCCAAAGCCGGGGAACTGGATGAAGCTTCTCGGCTGCGGCACAGATCCACTTGGGGAGCGTCTTTCTGAAAGGAAGCCAGGGTGGGAAGTGGGGCGCCCTAGAAAAGAAGAAGAAGAAAAAGAGGAGGAAGAGGAGGAAGAAGAAGAAGGGCATCCAGAAAAAGTGGATACTCTTCTTCTTCTTCCTCCTCTTCCTCCGCTTGCTCTGACACAAAGAGGACGGAGCAAAGAGGATGATACGGAAGAAGAGGACAGCAGAGAGAGGACAAGAGCAAAGAAGGGAAAAATGAGGGAGCAAGAGAAGGAAAGGAGAGGAAGCAGAAGAGGACAAGACAGAAAGAGGAGAAGGAGGACAGTGCAAGAGAAGGGCAAGGGAAAGAAGGAGAAGGCCCTGATGCAAGAGAGGACGAGGCAGAAGAAGGAGAAGAAGAACCATTTGTAGGCAAGCCCACCCTCTGCCCACCACCTGCTTCCCCTGGTGCAGCACACCATGGATGCCCCAAACCACCACGTCCTCCCAAAGCTCAGCTCAGCCTTGTTCTCCCCAAGCCCAGCAAGCTCTCCCCAAATCCCTTCTTTCTTCCTCTTTAATTCAACTTCTTCTTCATATTCTTCAGTTTCTTCTCCATCTTCCCCTTCTTCATCTTCTTAGTCGTCTTCTTGCTCTTCTTTTCTTCTTCCTCTGTGTCACTGCCGTGTTCTCCCCAAACCTACCGTGTTCGCCCCATGCCCACCCATGCCCAGCAGCACCTCTTTGCCAAGCCCACAATGTTCTCCTCCAAGAAGAAAAAGGGAAAGAAGAAGATGGGCCCTGAGGGAAGTGAGGATGACGCAGAGGGAAGGGGAGGAAGGGGAGGGCACCAAAGGAGCCCAGGGGACTGGCGCGGAGGAGGGGAATGCATCCACTGCTTCTGGATGCTCTTTCACTTGGACCTCCTCTTCCTCTGACAATTGGACACTACGAAGACGGTGCAAAGAGGACGACGCAGAGGGAGAGGATTGTGCAGAGGGAGAGGAAGGAGCAGAGGGAAAGGACCGCACAGAGGGAGAGGATTGCACAGAAGGAGAGGTTTGCAGAGGGAATGCGCAGAGGGAGAGGAATGCTCAGAGGGAGAGGGTTGTGCAGAGGGAAGGCTTGCGCCCAGGGAATGCGCAGGGAGAGGAATGAGCAGAGGGAGAAGACTGCGCAGAGGGAGTGGACTGTGCAGAGGGAGAGGAATGCGCAGAGGGAGAGGAATGCGCAGAGGGAGAGGCTTGAGAAGAGGGAAAGGGATGTCCACAGGGGAGGTGCAGAGGGAGAGGAATGCGCAGAGGGAGAATGCTGTGCAGAGGGAGTGGGTTGTGCACTGGGAATGCGTAGGGGTGAGGGTTGTTCAGAGGGAGTGGACCGCACAGAGGGAGAGGAATGCGCAGAGGGAGAGGGTTGCCCAGAGGTTGAGGGAGGAGCAGAGGGAGAGGAATGAGTTGAGGGAGAGGAATGCGCAGAGGGAGAGGGCTGTGCAGAGGGAGCGGGTTGCACAGAGGGAGAGGAATGCGCAGAGGGAGAGGGCTGTGCAGAGGGAGTGGGTTGTACACTGGGAATGCATAGGGGGCGAGGATGGTTCAGAGGGAGTGGACTGCACAGAGGGAGAGGAATGTGCAGAGGGAGAGGGTTGGCCAGAGGGTGAGGGAGGAGCAGAGGGAGAGGAATGAGTAGAGGGAGAGGAATGCGCAGAGGGAGATGGTGGCCCAAAGGGTGAGGGATGAGCAGAGGGAGAGGAATGCGCAGAGGGAGAGTGTTGCCCAGAGGGTGAGGGATGAGCAGAGGGAGAGGAATGCGTTGAGGGAGAGGAATGCGCAGAGGGAGAGGGCTGTGCAGAGGGAGCGGGTTGCACAGAGGGAGAGGAATGCGCAGAGGGAGAGGGCTGTGCAGAGGGAGTGGGTTGTACACTGGGAATGCATAGGGGGTGAGGATGGTTCAGAGGGAGTGGACTGCACAGAGGGAGAGGAATGTGCAGAGGGAGAGGGTTGCCCAGAGGGTGAGGGAGGAGCAGAGGGAGAGGAATGAGTAGAGGGAGAGGAATGAGCAGAGGGAGATGGTGGCCCAGAGGGTGAGGGATGAGCAGAGGGAGAGGAATGAGTAGAGGGAGAGGAATGCGCAGAGGGAGAGGGTTGCACAGAGGGAGAGGAATGCGTAGAAGGAGAGGGTCGCACAGAGGGAGAGGAATGCGCAGAGGGGAGGTGTGCTCAGAGGGAGAGGAATGCGCAGAGGGGAGGTGTGCGCAGAGGGAACGCACAGAGGGAGAGGAATGCGCAGAGGGGAGGTGTGCGCAGAGGGAGCGGGTTTCGCGCTAGGAATGCGTAGGGGGCGAGGATTGTTCTGCGGGAGCGGGCTGCGCAGAGGGAGAGGGTTGTGCAGAGGGAGGAGGCCTGCTCAGAGGGAGACAAATGAGTAGAAGGAGAGGAATGCACAGAGGGAGAGGGTTGAGAAGAGGGATAGGGTTGTGCACAGGGGATGCACTGAGGGAGAGGAATGTGCAGAGGGAGAGGAATGCGCAGAGGGAGAGGGTTGGCAGAGGGAGAGGGTTGGCAGAGGGAGAGGATTGCCCAGAGGTTGAAGGATGAGCAGAGGGAGAGGAATGAGCAGAGGGAGAGCAATGTGGAGAGGGAGTGGACTGCCAGAGGGAGAGGGTTGCGCAGAGGGATAGGGTTATGCATAGGGCATGTGCAGAGGGAGAGGAATGCGCAGAGGGAGAGGAACGCGCAAAGGGAGAGGAATGGGCAGAGGGTGAGCAAAGAGCAGAGGGAGAGGAATGCGCAGAGAGAGCGCGTCGAGAAGAGGGAGAGGGAGAGGGTTGCGCAGAGGGGATGCGTAGAGGGAGAGGAATGCGCAGACGGAGAGGAATGTGCAGAGGGAGAGGGTTGCACAGAGGGAGAGCGTTGCACGGAGGGAGCGGGCTGTGCACTGGGAAGCGTAGGGGAGAGGATTGTTCAGAGGGAGTGGACTGTGCAGAAGGAGAGGGTTGCGGAGAGGGAGAGGACTGCAAAGAGGGAGTGGCCTGCACAGAGGGAGAGGATACTGCAGAGGGAGAGGTGGGCACAGAGGGAAAGGAGGGCAAAGAGGGAGAGAACGGCGCAGGGGGAAAGGACGGCACAGAGGGAGAGGAGGGCACAAAGGGAGAGGAGGGCGCAGAGGTAAAGAACGGCACAGAGGGAGAGGACGGCGCAGAGGGAGAGGACGGCGCAGAGGGAGAGGACGGCACAGAGGGAAAGGACGGCGCAGAGGGAAAGGACGGCACAGAGGGAGAGGACGGCACAGAGGGAGAGGACGGCACAGAGGGAAAGGACGGCGCAGAGGGAGAGGACGGCGCAGAGGGAGAGGAAGGAGCAGAGGGAGAGGACGGCGCAGAGGGAGAGGACGGCGCAGAGGGAAAGGACGGCGCAGAGGGAGAGGACGGCGCAGAGGGAGAGGACGGCGCAGAGGGAAAGGACGGCACAGAGGGAGAGGACGGCACAGAGGGAGAGGACGGCGCAGGGGAGGAGGACAGGGTAGAGGAGGAGGACGCTGCCACTAGGATGAAACAGGGGAAAATTGATAGGGTAAGAAAAGGGAGGGAGAGGAATGAGAAGAGGTCAAGAGGAAGGAGGGAGAGGATTAGGCAGAAGGTGGGGATTGCGCAGAGGGAGAGGTTTGCGCAGAGGAGGAGGACGGTGCCAATAGAAAGACACAGGGGAAAACTGACAGGGCAATGGAAGGGAGGGAGAGGAAGGAGAAGAGGACTACAGGAAGAGGATGAGAAGGAGGGCAGAAGAAAACGGGAAAGGGAAAGGAGAAGGCCCTGACATAGGAGAGGACAACGCAAAAGGGGGCAATGGGGATGACGCAGAAGCATTTCTAAGCAAGCCCACCCTCTGCCCACCACCTGCTTCCTCTGGTGCAGCAAACCAGGGCTGCCCCAAACCACCACGTTCCCGTAAGCTCACCCTTGTTCTACCCAGACCCACCATGGTCTCCCCAGTTGCCTTTCTTCTTCCTCTTCTCATTCAACTTCTTTCTCTTCTTTTACTTCTTCTTCTTCTTCTGTTTCATCCACCCTATCTTCTCGTGCTGTAGCCCTCCCATGTTCTCCCCTAATCCACCATCCTGTCACCAAGCCCACCCAAGTCTACCTATGGTAACCCCAAGCACATCACTTTTTAACCAAGCCCACCCTCCACCCTCCAAGCCCACCCTGTGCTCCTCACAGAAGGAAATGGGAAAGCAGGAGAAGGGACCCGACGCATACGGGTACGATGCAGCCCAAGTGGAGCCAGGTCTGACCAAGCCCACCGCCTTCTCCTCAAGAGCACCAAGCACTCCCCAACACAACCATGTCCTCCCAAAGCTCACCCTTGTTCTACCCTGACCCACCACGGTCTCCTCAATTGCCTTTCTTCTTCCTCTTCTCATTCAGCTTCTTTCTCTTCTTTTACTTCTTCTTCTTCTTCTGTTTCATCCACCTTATCTTCTCGTGCTGTAGCCCTCCCATGTTCTCCCCTAATCCACCATCCTCTCCACCCAAGACTACCAATGCTCTCCCCAAGCACATCACTTTCTAACCAAGCCCACCCTCCTCCCTCCAAGCCCACCCTGTGCTCCTCTCAGAAGGAAAAGGGAAAGCAGGAGAAGGGACCCGACGCATACGGGTACGATGCAGCCCAAGTGGAGCCAGGTCTGACCAAGCCCACCGCCTTCTCCTCAAGAGCACCAAGCACTCCCCAACACAACCATGTCCTCCCAAAGCTCACCCTTGTCCTGCCCAAACCCACTACGCTCTCCCCAAATCCCCTTCTTCTTCTTCTTTAATGCAACTTCTTCAGCTTCCTCAGTTTCTTCTCCTCCTTCCTCTTCTTCATCTTCTTTCTCTTCATCTGCCTTCTCTCTCACTCCCCTATTCTCCCCAAATGCACTATGCTCTCTTCTACGACTCCATCCCCAACCCTGCCTACCGTTATCCAGCCCCAAGAGCCTTATTTTCCCTCCAAGCCCACCACGCTCTCCCCAAACCCTCTTCTTCTTCCTTCACTCGCTCAGCTTCTTTTTCTTCTTTTCCTTCCTTCTCTTCTTCATCTTCTTGGTCTGTTCCTTCCTCTGTACCTTTCCCGCCCTCTCCCCAAATCCACCCCAATGCCCACCCACCTCCACCAGCAGCATCTTCTTCCCAAGTCCACCAAAGAAAGAGAAAGAAGCAAACGGGCCTTGAGAAAAGAAAGGCGAGGTGGAGGGAAAAAGAGGAAAGGGAGTGTGCAGCAGGAGCCAAGGGGAAGGTGGCGAAGGACAAGAAGGGAAGATGCAGAGCAGGGGAATGCAGAAGAAGAAGGGATTCAACGCAGGAGAGGAGGAGGCAGAAGGCGGCCTTGCAGGCAGAAGAAAGAGAGGAGGATGCAGAGCTACAAGTCTTAAGAGGACAATGCAGCAGAGCACCAAGCACAGGTGGGCCATGCAGATGCAGAAGAAGAAGAGAAAGAAGATGAAGGAGAAAAAGGGCACAGCGTCAGTGAGGACGACGGCGCTGAACCACCTGCTGCTGCAGCTGCTGCAGCTGCAGAAGAAGTGGCAGGCAAAGAAGAGGAGGAAGAAGAGAGAGAAGAGAGAAAGAGAAAGATACCTTGGTGCAGCAGAGAGGGCTGTGGAACCAGAAGGATCCTCCTGCTTTCAGCCTCCAGCTCACGTCCGATTAATCAGGCTGACTCCTTTGCCTTCTCCTCAAGGGACTCCAAAGGACCATCCTTGGCCGTCCCACCTTGGGCAAATGCCTTTCTTTGAGCCCAGCTGCCACCAACAGTGCTCCACAGTCCACAGACCCTTCCTAGAATCATGGAAGGAATGGAAGGGACCTTGAAGATCACAGCAGCACAGAATGACAGAAGGGTAAGGGTTGAGAGGGAGCTCCGGAGAGCATCCAGCCCAACCTCCCCTGCCAGAGCAGGCTCAGCCACGGCAGGGCACACAGGAACACATCCAGGCGGGGCCGGAAGCTCTCCGCAGAAGGAGCCTGCACAACCTCCCTGGGCAGCCGGCCCCAGGCCTCCAGCCCCCTCACACCAAAGAAGTTTCTCCTCATGTCCCCATGGAACCAGCTCTGCTGCAGCTGGCACCGTTGCCCCTTGTCCTGTTCCCTGCACATCCCTGAGCAGAGCCTGACTCCATCCCTGCACATCTTTATCACCAGGCCTGAGGCCACTCCTCAGGCTCATCTCCAGCTGCTGTCGCTCAGCACCCCCTGGGCCTTTCCTGCTGGGCACTTCCCAGCCTCTCTGCCCACAGCCTGCAGCCTTCAGGGGGTAGCTGTGAGCCAAAGGCAGAAGCCAGCCCTTGGCCTTGTTCAACCTCATCCCACTGACCTCTTCCCAGGGATAAAGCCTGGCTAGGTGCCTCTGGTAAAAGGAGGGGCAAGGACAACCTCCACTCCTCACTGGACATGGGAGGGACTAGAACACGGAAGAGGAGGAAAATGCCTCCTTTGCCTCAATCTTCTGTAACAGTAGCACAGGTTGTCTTCAGGACGGTTGGCCTCCAGAGCTGGCAGGTGGAGTCAGGGAGCAGTGTAGTAACACTGTCAGGCAGGAGGAAGCAGGTAGAGACCTGCTGAGCCACCTGGATCCCCGCTAGCCTATGGGATTGGATGGGCCAGACCTTGAGGCCTGTGTCCAGTTCTGGGGCCCCTCAATTCCAGAAAGATGTTGAGTTGCTGGAACATGCCCAGAGAAGGGCAACAAAGCTGGGGAGGGGTCGGGAGCACAAGCCCTGGGAGCAGCAGCTGAGGGAGCTGGGGTTGTTTAGCCTGGAGAAGGGGAGGCTCAGGGGAGACCTCGTTGCCACCGAGGTGACCAGGTAGTTACCTGCAGAGCCCGGTTCCTCAGATCCAACGCCGCCTCCCATTCGCTTCACAGTCCTAAGTGCAGCAACTTCTTCCTTCGGTTCAGCCACTAGGTTAAGCAGGCAATCAAGCTGCTCGCACCAAAGACAGGTGGAGATGCAATGGAGACGCAGCAGAAGAGAAAGAAGACGCAGAGGCTACGAAGGCTCCATCTGACCAGACGGGTAGGACTTGTGGCCTCGGGGCTTGTGGACAGGCAGCAGGCTGCAGGCCAGCCCAAAGCCGGGGAACTGGATGAAGCTTCTCGGCTGCGGCACAGATCCACTTGGGGAGCGTCTTTCTGAAAGGAAGCCAGGGTGGGAAGTGGGGCGCCCTAGAAAAGAAGAAGAAGAAAAAGAGGAGGAAGAGGAGGAAGAAGAAGAAGGGCATCCAGAAAAAGTGGATACTCTTCTTCTTCTTCCTCCTCTTCCTCCGCTTGCTCTGACACAAAGAGGACGGAGCAAAGAGGATGATACGGAAGAAGAGGACAGCAGAGAGAGGACAAGAGCAAAGAAGGGAAAAATGAGGGAGCAAGAGAAGGAAAGGAGAGGAAGCAGAAGAGGACAAGACAGAAAGAGGAGAAGGAGGACAGTGCAAGAGAAGGGCAAGGGAAAGAAGGAGAAGGCCCTGATGCAAGAGAGGACGAGGCAGAAGAAGGAGAAGAAGAACCATTTGTAGGCAAGCCCACCCTCTGCCCACCACCTGCTTCCCCTGGTGCAGCACACCATGGATGCCCCAAACCACCACGTCCTCCCAAAGCTCAGCTCAGCCTTGTTCTCCCCAAGCCCAGCAAGCTCTCCCCAAATCCCTTCTTTCTTCCTCTTTAATTCAACTTCTTCTTCATATTCTTCAGTTTCTTCTCCATCTTCCCCTTCTTCATCTTCTTAGTCGTCTTCTTGCTCTTCTTTTCTTCTTCCTCTGTGTCACTGCCGTGTTCTCCCCAAACCTACCGTGTTCGCCCCATGCCCACCCATGCCCAGCAGCACCTCTTTGCCAAGCCCACAATGTTCTCCTCCAAGAAGAAAAAGGGAAAGAAGAAGATGGGCCCTGAGGGAAGTGAGGATGACGCAGAGGGAAGGGGAGGAAGGGGAGGGCACCAAAGGAGCCCAGGGGATGGCGCGGAGGAGGGGAATGCATCCACTGCTTCTGGATGCTCTTTCACTTGGACCTCCTCTTCCTCTGACAATTGGACACTACGAAGACGGTGCAAAGAGGACGACGCAGAGGGAGAGGATTGTGCAGAGGGAGAGGAAGGAGCAGAGGGAAAGGACCGCACAGAGGGAGAGGATTGCACAGAAGGAGAGGTTTGCAGAGGGAATGCGCAGAGGGAGAGGAATGCTCAGAGGGAGAGGGTTGTGCAGAGGGAAGGCTTGCGCCCAGGGAATGCGCAGGGAGAGGAATGAGCAGAGGGAGAAGACTGCGCAGAGGGAGTGGACTGTGCAGAGGGAGAGGAATGCGCAGAGGGAGAGGAATGCGCAGAGGGAGAGGCTTGAGAAGAGGGAAGGGATGTCCACAGGGGAGGTGCAGAGGGAGAGGAATGCGCAGAGGGAGAATGCTGTGCAGAGGGAGTGGGTTGCGCACTGGGAATGCGTAGGGGTGAGGGTTGTTCAGAGGGAGTGGACTGCACAGAGGGAGAGGAATGTGCAGAGGGAGAGGGTTGGCCAGAGGGTGAGGGAGGAGCAGAGGGAGAGGAATGAGTAGAGGGAGAGGAATGCGCAGAGGGAGATGGTGGCCCAAAGGGTGAGGGATGAGCAGAGGGAGAGGAATGCGCAGAGGGAGAGTGTTGCCCAGAGGGTGAGGGATGAGCAGAGGGAGAGGAATGCGTTGAGGGAGAGGAATGTGCAGAGGGAGAGGGCTGTGCAGAGGGAGTGGGTTGTACACTGGGAATGCATAGGGGGTGAGGATGGTTCAGAGGGAGTGGACTGCACAGAGGGAGAGGAATGTGCAGAGGGAGAGGGTTGCCCAGAGGGTGAGGGAGGAGCAGAGGGAGAGGAATGAGTAGAGGGAGAGGAATGAGCAGAGGGAGATGGTGGCCCAGAGGGTGAGGGATGAGCAGAGGGAGAGGAATGAGTAGAGGGAGAGGAATGCGCAGAGGGAGAGGTTTGCACAGAGGGAGAGGAATGCGTAGAAGGAGAGGGTCGCACAGAGGGAGAGGAATGCGCAGAGGGGAGGTGTGCTCAGAGGGAGAGGAATGCGCAGAGGGGAGGTGTGCGCAGAGGGAACGCACAGAGGGAGAGGAATGCGCAGAGGGGAGGTGTGCGCAGAGGGAGCGGGTTTCGCGCTAGGAATGCGTAGGGGGCGAGGATTGTTCTGCGGGAGCGGGCTGCGCAGAGGGAGAGGGTTGTGCAGAGGGAGGAGGCCTGCTCAGAGGGAGACAAATGAGTAGAAGGAGAGGAATGCACAGAGGGAGAGGGTTGAGAAGAGGGATAGGGTTGTGCACAGGGGATGCACTGAGGGAGAGGAATGTGCAGAGGGAGAGGAATGCGCAGAGGGAGAGGGTTGGCAGAGGGAGAGGGTTGGCAGAGGGAGAGGATTGCCCAGAGGTTGAAGGATGAGCAGAGGGAGAGGAATGAGCAGAGGGAGAGCAATGTGGAGAGGGAGTGGACTGCCAGAGGGAGAGGGTTGCGCAGAGGGATAGGGTTATGCATAGGGCATGTGCAGAGGGAGAGGAATGCGCAGAGGGAGAGGAACGCGCAGAGGGAGAGGAATGGGCAGAGGGTGAGCAAAGAGCAGAGGGAGAGGAATGCGCAGAGAGAGCGCGTCGAGAAGAGGGAGAGGGAGAGGGTTGCGCAGAGGGGATGCGTAGAGGGAGAGGAATGCGCAGACGGAGAGGAATGTGCAGAGGGAGAGGGTTGCACAGAGGGAGAGGGTTGCACGGAGGGAGCGGGCTGTGCACTGGGAAGCGTAGGGGAGAGGATTGTTCAGAGGGAGTGGACTGTGCAGAAGGAGAGGGTTGCGGAGAGGGAGAGGACTGCAAAGAGGGAGTGGCCTGCACAGAGGGAGAGGATACTGCAGAGGGAGAGGTGGGCACAGAGGGAAAGGAGGGCACAGAGGGAGAGAACGGCGCAGGGGGAAAGGACGGCACAGAGGGAGAGGAGGGCACAGAGGGAGAGGACGGCGCAGAGGGAGAGGACGGCGCAGAGGGAAAGGACGGCACAGAGGGAGAGGATGGCGCAGAGGGAGAGGACGGCACAGAGGGAAAGGACGGCGCAGAGGGAAAGGACGGCACAGAGGGAGAGGACGGCACAGAGGGAGAGGACGGCACAGAGGGAAAGGACGGCGCAGAGGGAGAGGACGGCGCATGAGGGAGAGGAAGGAGCAGAGGGAGAGGACGGCGCAGAGGGAGAGGACGGCGCAGAGGGAAAGGACGGCGCAGAGGGAGAGGACGGCGCAGAGGGAGAGGACGGCGCAGAGGGAAAGGACGGCACAGAGGGAGAGGACGGCACAGAGGGAGAGGACGGCGCAGGGGAGGAGGACAGGGTAGAGGAGGAGGACGCTGCCACTAGGATGAAACAGGGGAAAATTGATAGGGTAAGAAAAGGGAGGGAGAGGAATGAGAAGAGGTCAAGAGGAAGGAGGGAGAGGATTAGGCAGAAGGTGGGGATTGCGCAGAGGGAGAGGTTTGCGCAGAGGAGGAGGACGGTGCCAATAGAAAGACACAGGGGAAAACTGACAGGGCAATGGAAGGGAGGGAGAGGAAGGAGAAGAGGACTACAGGAAGAGGATGAGAAGGAGGGCAGAAGAAAACGGGAAAGGGAAAGGAGAAGGCCCTGACATAGGAGAGGACAACGCAAAAGGGGGCAATGGGGATGACGCAGAAGCATTTCTAAGCAAGCCCACCCTCTGCCCACCACCTGCTTCCTCTGGTGCAGCAAACCAGGGCTGCCCCAAACCACCACGTTCCCGTAAGCTCACCCTTGTTCTACCCAGACCCACCATGGTCTCCTCAATTGCCTTTCTTCTTCCTCTTCTCATTCAACTTCTTTCTCTTCTTTTACTTCTTCTTCTTCTTCTGTTTCATCCACCCTATCTTCTCGTGCTGTAGCCCTCCCATGTTCTCCCCTAATCCACCATCCTGTCACCAAGCCCACCCAAGTCTACCTATGGTAACCCCAAGCACATCACTTTTTAACCAAGCCCACCCTCCACCCTCCAAGCCCACCCTGTGCTCCTCACAGAAGGAAAAGGGAAAGCAGGAGAAGGGACCCGACGCATACGGGTACGATGCAGCCCAAGTGGAGCCAGGTCTGACCAAGCCCACCGCCTTCTCCTCAAGAGCACCAAGCACTCCCCAACACAACCATGTCCTCCCAAAGCTCACCCTTGTTCTACCCTGACCCACCACGGTCTCCTCAATTGCCTTTCTTCTTCCTCTTCTCATTCAGCTTCTTTCTCCTCTTTTACTTCTTCTTCTTCTTCTTCTGTTTCATCCACCTTATCTTCTCGTGCTGTAGCCCTCCCATGTTCTCCCCTAATCCACCATCCTCTCCACCCAAGACTACCAATGCTCTCCCCAAGCACATCACTTTCTAACCAAGCCCACCCTCCTCCCTCCAAGCCCACCCTGTGCTCCTCTCAGAAGGAAAAGGGAAAGCAGGAGAAGGGACCCGACGCATACGGGTACGATGCAGCCCAAGTGGAGCCAGGTCTGACCAAGCCCACCGCCTTCTCCTCAAGAGCACCAAGCACTCCCCAACACAACCATGTCCTCCCAAAGCTCACCCTTGTCCTGCCCAAACCCACTACGCTCTCCCCAAATCCCCTTCTTCTTCTTCTTTAATGCAACTTCTTCAGCTTCCTCAGTTTCTTCTCCTCCTTCCTCTTCTTCATCTTCTTTCTCTTCATCTGCCTTCTCTCTCACTCCCCTATTCTCCCCAAATGCACTATGCTCTCTTCTACGACTCCATCCCCAACCCTGCCTACCGTTATCCAGCCCCAAGAGCCTTATTTTCCCTCCAAGCCCACCACGCTCTCCCCAAACCCTCTTCTTCTTCCTTCACTCGCTCAGCTTCTTTTTCTTCTTTTCCTTCCTTCTCTTCTTCATCTTCTTGGTCTGTTCCTTCCTCTGTACCTTTCCCACCCTCTCCCCAAATCCACCCCAATGCCCACCCACCTCCACCAGAAGCATCTTCTTCCCAAGCCCACCAAAGAAAGAGAAAGAAGCAAACGGGCCTTGAGAAAAGAAAGGCGAGGTGGAGGGAAAAAGAGGAAAGGGAGTGTGCAGCAGGAGCCAAGGGGAAGGTGGCGAAGGACAAGAAGGGAAGATGCAGAGCAGGGGAATGCAGAAGAAGAAGGGATTCAACGCAGGAGAGGAGGAGGCAGAAGGCGGCCTTGCAGGCAGAGGAAAGAGAGGAGGATGCAGAGCTACAAGTCTTAAGAGGACAATGCAGCAGAGCACCAAGCACAGGTGGGCCATGCAGATGCAGAAGAAGAAGAGAAAGAAGATGAAGGAGAAAAAGGGCACAGCGTCAGTGAGGACGACGGCGCTGAACCACCTGCTGCTGCAGCTGCTGCAGCTGCAGAAGAAGCGGCAGGCAAAGAAGAGGAGGAAGAAGAGAGAGAAGAGAGAAAGAGAAAGATACCTTGGTGCAGCAGAGAGGGCTGTGGAACCAGAAGGATCCTCCTGCTTTCAGCCTCCAGCTCACGTCCGATTAATCAGGCTGACTCCTTTGCCTTCTCCTCAAGGGACTCCAAAGGACCATCCTTGGCCGTCCCACCTTGGGCAAATGCCTTTCTTTGAGCCCAGCTGCCACCAACAGTGCTCCACAGTCCACAGACCCTTCCTAGAATCATGGAAGGAATGGAAGGGACCTTGAAGATCACAGCAGCACAGAATGACAGAAGGGTAAGGGTTGAGAGGGAGCTCCAGAGAGCATCCAGCCCAGCCTCCCCGGCCAGAGCAGGCTCAGCCACGGCAGGGCACACAGGAACACATCCAGGCGGGGCCGGAAGCTCTCCGCAGAAGGAGCCTGCACAACCTCCCTGGGCAGCCGGCCCCAGGCCTCCAGCCCCCTCACCGCAAAGAAGTTTCTCCTCATGTCCCCATGGAACCAGCTCTGCTGCAGCTGGCACCGTTGCCCCTTGTCCTGTTCCCTGCACATCCCTGAGCAGAGCCTGACTCCATCCCTGCACATCTTTATCACCAGGCCTGAGGCCACTCCTCAGGCTCATCTCCAGCTGCTGTCGCTCAGCACCCCCTGGGCCTTTCCTGCTGGGCACTTCCCAGCCTCTCTGCCCACAGCCTGCAGCCTTCAGGGGGTGGCTGTGAGCCAAAGGCAGAAGCCAGCCCTTGGCCTTGTTCAACCTCATCCCACTGACCTCTTCCCAGGGATAAAGCCTGGCTAGGTGCCTCTGGTAAAAGGAGGGGCAAGGACAACCTCCACTCCTCACTGGACATGGGAGGGACTAGAACACGGAAGAGGAGGAAAATGCCTCCTTTGCCTCAATCTTCTGTAACAGTAGCACAGGTTGTCTTCAGGACGGTTGGCCTCCAGAGCTGGCAGGTGGAGTCAGGGAGCAGTGTAGTAACACTGTCAGGCAGGAGGAAGCAGGTAGAGACCTGCTGAGCCACCTGGATCCCCGCTAGCCTATGGGATTGGATGGGCCAGACCTTGAGGCCTGTGTCCAGTTCTGGGGCCCCTCAATTCCAGAAAGATGTTGAGTTGCTGGAACATGCCCAGAGAAGGGCAACAAAGCTGGGGAGGGGTCGGGAGCACAAGCCCTGGGAGCAGCAGCTGAGGGAGCTGGGGTTGTTTAGCCTGGAGAAGGGGAGGCTCAGGGGAGACCTCGTTGCCACCGAGTTGACCAGGTAGTTACCTGCAGAGCCCGGTTCCTCAGATCCAACGCCGCCTCCCATTCGCTTCACAGTCCTAAGTGCAGCAACTTCTTCCTTCGGTTCAGCCACTAGGTTAAGCAGGCAATCAAGCTGCTCGCACCAAAGACAGGTGGAGATGCAATGGAGACGCAGCAGAAGAGAAAGAAGACGCAGAGGCTACGAAGGCTCCATCTGACCAGAAGGGTAGGACTTGTGGCCTCGGGGCTTGTGGACAGGCAGCAGGCTGCAGGCCAGCCCAAAGCCGGGGAACTGGATGAAGCTTCTCGGCTGCGGCACAGATCCACTTGGGGAGCGTCTTTCTGAAAGGAAGCCAGGGTGGGAAGTGGGGCGCCCTAGAAAAGAAGAAGAAGAAAAAGAGGAGGAAGAGGAGGAAGAAGAAGAAGGGCATCCAGAAAAAGTGGATACTCTTCTTCTTCTTCCTCCTCTTCCTCCGCTTGCTCTGACACAAAGAGGACGGAGCAAAGAGGATGATACGGAAGAAGAGGACAGCAGAGAGAGGACAAGAGCAAAGAAGGGAAAAATGAGGGAGCAAGAGAAGGAAAGGAGAGGAAGCAGAAGAGGACAAGACAGAAAGAGGAGAAGGAGGACAGTGCAAGAGAAGGGCAAGGGAAAGAAGGAGAAGGCCCTGATGCAAGAGAGGACGACGCAGAAGAAGGAGAAGAAGAACCATTTGTAGGCAAGCCCACCCTCTGCCCACCACCTGCTTCCCCTGGTGCAGCACACCATGGATGCCCCAAACCACCACGTCCTCCCAAAGCTCAGCTCAGCCTTGTTCTCCCCAAGCCCAGCAAGCTCTCCCCAAATCCCTTCTTTCTTCCTCCTTAATTCAACTTCTTCTTCATATTCTTCAGTTTCTTCTCCATCTTCCCCTTCTTCATCTTCTTAGTCGTCTTCTTGCTCTTCTTTTCTTCTTCCTCTGTGTCACTGCCGTGTTCTCCCCAAACCTACCGTGTTCGCCCCATGCCCACCCATGCCCAGCAGCACCTCTTTGCCAAGCCCACAATGTTCTCCTCCAAGAAGAAAAAGGGAAAGAAGAAGATGGGCCCTGAGGGAAGAGAGGATGACGCAGAGGGAAGGAGAGGAAGGGGAGGGCACCAAAGGAGCCCAGGGGACGGCGCGGAGGAGGGGAATGCATCCACTGCTTCTGGATGCTCTTTCACTTGGACCTCCTCTTCCTCTGACAATTGGACACTACGAAGACGGTGCAAAGAGGACGACGCAGAGGGAGAGGATTGTGCAGAGGGAGAGGAAGGAGCAGAGGGAAAGGACCGCACAGAGGGAGGGGATTGCACAGAAGGAGAGGTTTGCAGAGGGAATGCGCAGAGGGAGAGGAATGCTCAGAGGGAGAGGGTTGTGCAGAGGGAGAGGCTTGCGCCCAGGGAATGCGCAGGGAGAGGAATGAGCAGAGGGAGAAGACTGCGCAGAGGGAGTGGACTGTGCAGAGGGAGAGGAATGCGCAGAGGGAGAGGAATGCGCAGAGGGAGAGGCTTGAGAAGAGGGAAAGGGATGTCCACAGGGGAGGTGCAGAGGGAGAGGAATGCGCAGAGGGAGAGGGTTGCCCAGAGGGAGAGGCTTGAGAAGAGGGAAAGGGATGTCCACAGGGGAGGCGCAGGGGGAGAGGAATGCGCAGAGGGAGAATGCTGTGCAGAGGGAGTGGGTTGTGCACTGGGAATGCGTAGGGGGCGAGGATTGTTCAGAGGGAGTGGACTGCACAGAGGGAGAGGAATGTGCAGAGGGAGAGGGTTGCCCAGAGGGTGAGGGATGAGCAGAGGGAGAGGAATGAGTAGAGGGAGAGGAATGCGCAGAGGGAGAGGGCTGTGCAGAGGGAGTAGGTTGTGCACTGGGAATGCGTAGGGGTGAGGGATGTTCAGAGGGAGAGGGTTGCCCAGAGGTTGAGGGAGGAGCAGAGGGAGAGGAATGAGTTGAGGGAGAGGAATGCGCAGAGGGAGAGGGCTGTGCAGAGGGAGCGGGTTGCACAGAGGGAGAGGAATGCGCAGAGGGAGAGGGCTGTGCAGAGGGAGTGGGTTGTACACTGGGAATGCATAGGGGGCGAGGATGGTTCAGAGGGAGTGGACTGCACAGAGGGAGAGGAATGTGCAGAGGGAGAGGGTTGGCCAGAGGGTGAGGGAGGAGCAGAGGGAGAGGAATGAGTAGAGGGAGAGGAATGCACAGAGGGAGATGGTGGCCCAAAGGGTGAGGGATGAGCAGAGGGAGAGGAATGAGTTGAGGGAGAGGAATGTGCAGAGGGAGAGGGCTGTGCAGAGGGAGTGGGTTGTACACTGGGAATGCATAGGGGGTGAGGATGGTTCAGAGGGAGTGGACTGCACAGAGGGAGAGGAATGTGCAGAGGGAGAGGGTTGGCCAGAGGGTGAGGGAGGAGCAGAGGGAGAGGAATGAGTAGAGGGAGAGGAATGCACAGAGGGAGATGGTGGCCCAAAGGGTGAGGGATGAGCAGAGGGAGAGGAATGAGTTGAGGGAGAGGAATGTGCAGAGGGAGAGGGCTGTGCAGAGGGAGTGGGTTGTACACTGGGAATGCATAGGGGGTGAGGATGGTTCAGAGGGAGTGGACTGCACAGAGGGAGAGGAATGTGCAGAGGGAGAGGGTTGGCCAGAGGGTGAGGGAGGAGCAGAGGGAGAGGAATGAGTAGAGGGAGAGGAATGCACAGAGGGAGATGGTGGCCCAAAGGGTGAGGGATGAGCAGAGGGAGAGGAATGAGTTGAGGGAGAGGAATGTGCAGAGGGAGAGGGCTGTGCAGAGGGAGTGGGTTGTACACTGGGAATGCATAGGGGGTGAGGATGGTTCAGAGGGAGTGGACTGCACAGAGGGAGAGGAATGTGCAGAGGGAGAGGGTTGCCCAGAGGGTGAGGGAGGAGCAGAGGGAGAGGAATGAGTAGAGGGAGAGGAATGAGCAGAGGGAGAAGGTGGCCCAGAGGGTGAGGGATGAGCAGAGGGAGAGGAATGAGTAGAGGGAGAGGAATGCGCAGAGGGAGAGGAATGCGCAGAGGGGAGGTGTGCGCAGAGGGAGCGGGTTTCGCGCTAGGAATGCGTAGGGGGCGAGGATTGTTCTGCGGGAGCGGGCTGCGCAGAGGGAGAGGGTTGTGCAGAGGGAGGAGGCCGCTCAGAGGGAGACAAATGAGTAGAAGGAGAGGAATGCACAGAGGGAGAGGGTTGAGAAGAGGGATAGGGTTGTGCACAGGGGATGCACTGAGGGAGAGGAATGTGCAGAGGGAGAGGAATGCGCAGAGGGAGAGGGTTGGCAGAGGGAGAGGGTTGGCAGAGGGAGAGGGTTGCCCAGAGGTTGAAGGATGAGCAGAGGGAGAGGAATGAGCAGAGGGAGAGCAATGTGGAGAGGGAGTGGACTGCCAGAGGGAGAGGGTTGCGCAGAGGGATAGGGTTATGCATAGGGCATGTGCAGAGGGAGAGGAATGCGCAGAGGGAGAGGAACGCGCAGAGGGAGAGGAATGGGCAGAGGGTGAGCAAAGAGCAGAGGGAGAGGAATGCGCAGAGAGAGCGCGTCGAGAAGAGGGAGAGGGAGAGGGTTGCGCAGAGGGGATGCGTAGAGGGAGAGGAATGCGCAGACGGAGAGGAATGTGCAGAGGGAGAGGGTTGCACAGAGGGAGAGGGTTGCACAGAGGGAGCGGGCTGTGCACTGGGAAGCGTAGGGGAGAGGATTGTTCAGAGGGAGTGGACTGTGCAGAAGGAGAGGGTTGCGGAGAGGGAGAGGACTGCAAAGAGGGAGTGGCCTGCACAGAGGGAGAGGATACTGCAGAGGGAGAGGTGGGCACAGAGGGAAAGGAGGGCACAGAGGGAGAGAACGGCGCAGGGGGAAAGGACGGCACAGAGGGAGAGGAGGGCACAAAGGGAGAGGACGGCGCAGAGGGAGAGGACGGCACAGAGGGAGAGGACGGCACAGAGGGAGAGGACGGTGCAGAGGGAGAGGAGGGCACAGAGGGAGAGGACGGCGCAGAGGGAAAGGACGGCACAGAGGGAGAGGACGGCACAGAGGGAGAGGACGGCACAGAGGGAAAGGACGGCGCAGAGGGAGAGGACGGCGCAGAGGGAGAGGACGGTGCAGAGGGAGAGGACGGCGCAGAGGGAGAGGACGGCGCAGAGGGAAAGGACGGCGCAGAGGGAGAGGACGGCGCAGAGGGAGAGGACGGCGCAGAGGGAGAGGACGGCGCAGAGGGAAAGGACGGCGTAGAGGGAGAGGACGGCGCAGAGGGAGGAGGACAGGGTAGAGGAGGAGGACGCTGCCACTAGGATGAAACAGGGGAAAATTGATAGGGTAAGAAAAGGGAGGGAGAGGAATGAGAAGAGGTCAAGAGGAAGGAGGGAGAGGATTAGGCAGAAGGTGGGGATTGCGCAGAGGGAGAGGTTTGCGCAGAGGAGGAGGACGGTGCCAATAGAAAGACACAGGGGAAAACTGACAGGGCAATGGAAGGGAGGGAGAGGAAGGAGAAGAGGACTACAGGAAGAGGATGAGAAGGAGGGCAGAAGAAAACGGGAAAGGGAAAGGAGAAGGCCCTGACATAGGAGAGGACAACGCAAAAGGGGGCAATGGGGATGACGCAGAAGCATTTCTAAGCAAGCCCACCCTCTGCCCACCACCTGCTTCCTCTGGTGCAGCAAACCAGGGCTGCCCCAAACCACCACGTTCCCGTAAGCTCACCCTTGTTCTACCCTGACCCACCACGGTCTCCTCAATTGCCTTTCTTCTTCCTCTTCTCATTCAACTTCTTTCTCTTCTTTTACTTCTTCTTCTTCTTCTGTTTCATCCACCCTATCTTCTCGTGCTGTAGCCCTCCCATGTTCTCCCCTAATCCACCATCCTGTCACCAAGCCCACCCAAGTCTACCTATGGTAACCCCAAGCACATCACTTTTTAACCAAGCCCACCCTCCACCCTCCAAGCCCACCCTGTGCTCCTCACAGAAGGAAAAGGGAAAGCAGGAGAAGGGACCCGACGCATACGGGTACGATGCAGCCCAAGTGGAGCCAGGTCTGACCAAGCCCACCGCCTTCTCCTCAAGAGCACCAAGCACTCCCCAACACAACCATGTCCCCCCAAAGCTCACCCTTGTTCTACCCTGACCCACCACGGTCTCCTCAATTGCTTTTCTTCTTCCTCTTCTCATTCAGCTTCTTTCTTCTCTTTTACTTCTTCTTCTTCTTCTGTTTCATCCACCTTATCTTCTCGTGCTGTAGCCCTCCCATGTTCTCCCCTAATTCACCATCCTCTCCACCCAAGACTACCAATGCTCTCCCCAAGCACATCACTTTCTAACCAAGCCCACCCTCCTCCCTCCAAGCCCACCCTGTGCTCCTCTCAGAAGGAAAAGGGAAAGCAGGAGAAGGGACCCGACGCATACGGGTACGATGCAGCCCAAGTGGAGCCAGGTCTGACCAAGCCCACCGCCTTCTCCTCAAGAGCACCAAGCACTCCCCAACACAACCATGTCCTCCCAAAGCTCACCCTTGTCCTGCCCAAACCCACTACGCTCTCCCCAAATCCCCTTCTTCTTCTTCTTTAATGCAACTTCTTCAGCTTCCTCAGTTTCTTCTCCTCCTTCCTCTACTTCATCTTCTTTCTCTTCATCTGCCTTCTCTCTCACTCCCCTATTCTCCCCAAATGCACTATGCTCTCTTCTACGACTCCATCCCCAACCCTGCCTACCGTTATCCAGCCCCAAGAGCCTTATTTTCCCTCCAAGCCCACCACGCTCTCCCCAAACCCTCTTCTTCTTCCTTCACTCGCTCAGCTTCTTTTTCTTCTTTTCCTTCCTTCTCTTCTTCATCTTCTTGGTCTGTTCCTTCCTCTGTACCTTTCCCACCCTCTCCCCAAATCCACCCCAATGCCCACCCACCTCCACCAGCAGCATCTTCTTCCCAAGTCCACCA
Organism: Dryobates pubescens; assembly: GCF_014839835.1. Lineage (NCBI taxonomy): Eukaryota > Metazoa > Chordata > Aves > Piciformes > Picidae > Dryobates > Dryobates pubescens. The sequence continues at coordinate 65,523,528 of NC_071657.1, read as the reverse complement.
AAGAAAGAGAAAGAAGCAAACGGGCCTTGAGAAAAGAAAGGCGAGGTGGAGGGAAAAAGAGGAAAGGGAGTGTGCAGCAGGAGCCAAGGGGAAGGTGGCGAAGGACAAGAAGGGAAGATGCAGAGCAGGGGAATGCAGAAGAAGAAGGGATTCAACGCAGGAGAGGAGGAGGCAGAAGGCGGCCTTGCAGGCAGAAGAAAGAGAGGAGGATGCAGAGCTACAAGTCTTAAGAGGACAATGCAGCAGAGCACCAAGCACAGGTGGGCCATGCAGATGCAGAAGAAGAAGAGAAAGAAGATGAAGGAGAAAAAGGGCACAGCGTCAGTGAGGACGACGGCGCTGAACCACCTGCTGCTGCAGCTGCTGCAGCTGCAGAAGAAGCGGCAGGCAAAGAAGAGGAGGAAGAAGAGAGAGAAGAGAGAAAGAGAAAGATACCTTGGTGCAGCAGAGAGGGCTGTGGAACCAGAAGGATCCTCCTGCTTTCAGCCTCCAGCTCACGTCCGATTAATCAGGCTGACTCCTTTGCCTTCTCCTCAAGGGACTCCAAAGGACCATCCTTGGCCGTCCCACCTTGGGCAAATGCCTTTCTTTGAGCCCAGCTGCCACCAACAGTGCTCCACAGTCCACAGACCCTTCCTAGAATCATGGAAGGAATGGAAGGGACCTTGAAGATCACAGCAGCACAGAATGACAGAAGGGTAAGGGTTGAGAGGGAGCTCCAGAGAGCATCCAGCCCAGCCTCCCCGGCCAGAGCAGGCTCAGCCACGGCAGGGCACACAGGAACACATCCAGGCGGGGCCGGAAGCTCTCCGCAGAAGGAGCCTGCACAACCTCCCTGGGCAGCCGGCCCCAGGCCTCCAGCCCCCTCACCGCAAAGAAGTTTCTCCTCATGTCCCCATGGAACCAGCTCTGCTGCAGCTGGCACCGTTGCCCCTTGTCCTGTTCCCTGCACATCCCTGAGCAGAGCCTGACTCCATCCCTGCACATCTTTATCACCAGGCCTGAGGCCACTCCTCAGGCTCATCTCCAGCTGCTGTCGCTCAGCACCCCCTGGGCCTTTCCTGCTGGGCACTTCCCAGCCTCTCTGCCCACAGCCTGCAGCCTTCAGGGGGTGGCTGTGAGCCAAAGGCAGAAGCCAGCCCTTGGCCTTGTTCAACCTCATCCCACTGACCTCTTCCCAGGGATAAAGCCTGGCTAGGTGCCTCTGGTAAAAGGAGGGGCAAGGACAACCTCCACTCCTCACTGGACATGGGAGGGACTAGAACACGGAAGAGGAGGAAAATGCCTCCTTTGCCTCAATCTTCTGTAACAGTAGCACAGGTTGTCTTCAGGACGGTTGGCCTCCAGAGCTGGCAGGTGGAGTCAGGGAGCAGTGTAGTAACACTGTCAGGCAGGAGGAAGCAGGTAGAGACCTGCTGAGCCACCTGGATCCCCGCTAGCCTATGGGATTGGATGGGCCAGACCTTGAGGCCTGTGTCCAGTTCTGGGGCCCCTCAATTCCAGAAAGATGTTGAGTTGCTGGAACATGCCCAGAGAAGGGCAACAAAGCTGGGGAGGGGTCGGGAGCACAAGCCCTGGGAGCAGCAGCTGAGGGAGCTGGGGTTGTTTAGCCTGGAGAAGGGGAGGCTCAGGGGAGACCTCGTTGCCACCGAGGTGACCAGGTAGTTACCTGCAGAGCCCGGTTCCTCAGATCCAACGCCGCCTCCCATTCGCTTCACAGTCCTAAGTGCAGCAACTTCTTCCTTCGGTTCAGCCACTAGGTTAAGCAGGCAATCAAGCTGCTCGCACCAAAGACAGGTGGAGATGCAATGGAGACGCAGCAGAAGAGAAAGAAGACGCAGAGGCTACGAAGGCTCCATCTGACCAGACGGGTAGGACTTGTGGCCTCGGGGCTTGTGGACAGGCAGCAGGCTGCAGGCCAGCCCAAAGCCGGGGAACTGGATGAAGCTTCTCGGCTGCGGCACAGATCCACTTGGGGAGCGTCTTTCTGAAAGGAAGCCAGGGTGGGAAGTGGGGCGCCCTAGAAAAGAAGAAGAAGAAAAAGAGGAGGAAGAGGAGGAAGAAGAAGAAGGGCATCCAGAAAAAGTGGATACTCTTCTTCTTCTTCCTCCTCTTCCTCCGCTTGCTCTGACACAAAGAGGACGGAGCAAAGAGGATGATACGGAAGAAGAGGACAGCAGAGAGAGGACAAGAGCAAAGAAGGGAAAAATGAGGGAGCAAGAGAAGGAAAGGAGAGGAAGCAGAAGAGGACAAGACAGAAAGAGGAGAAGGAGGACAGTGCAAGAGAAGGGCAAGGGAAAGAAGGAGAAGGCCCTGATGCAAGAGAGGACGAGGCAGAAGAAGGAGAAGAAGAACCATTTGTAGGCAAGCCCACCCTCTGCCCACCACCTGCTTCCCCTGGTGCAGCACACCATGGATGCCCCAAACCACCACGTCCTCCCAAAGCTCAGCTCAGCCTTGTTCTCCCCAAGCCCAGCAAGCTCTCCCCAAATCCCTTCTTTCTTCCTCCTTAATTCAACTTCTTCTTCATATTCTTCAGTTTCTTCTCCATCTTCCCCTTCTTCATCTTCTTAGTCGTCTTCTTGCTCTTCTTTTCTTCTTCCTCTGTGTCACTGCCGTGTTCTCCCCAAACCTACCGTGTTCGCCCCATGCCCACCCATGCCCAGCAGCACCTCTTTGCCAAGCCCACAATGTTCTCCTCCAAGAAGAAAAAGGGAAAGAAGAAGATGGGCCCTGAGGGAAGAGAGGATGACGCAGAGGGAAGGAGAGGAAGGGGAGGGCACCAAAGGAGCCCAGGGGACGGCGCGGAGGAGGGGAATGCATCCACTGCTTCTGGATGCTCTTTCACTTGGACCTCCTCTTCCTCTGACAATTGGACACTACGAAGACGGTGCAAAGAGGACGACGCAGAGGGAGAGGATTGTGCAGAGGGAGAGGAAGGAGCAGAGGGAAAGGACCGCACAGAGGGAGGGGATTGCACAGAAGGAGAGGTTTGCAGAGGGAATGCGCAGAGGGAGAGGAATGCTCAGAGGGAGAGGGTTGTGCAGAGGGAGAGGCTTGCGCCCAGGGAATGCGCAGGGAGAGGAATGAGCAGAGGGAGAAGACTGCGCAGAGGGAGTGGACTGTGCAGAGGGAGAGGAATGCGCAGAGGGAGAGGAATGCGCAGAGGGAGAGGCTTGAGAAGAGGGAAAGGGATGTCCACAGGGGAGGTGCAGAGGGAGAGGAATGCGCAGAGGGAGAGGGTTGCCCAGAGGGAGAGGCTTGAGAAGAGGGAAAGGGATGTCCACAGGGGAGGCACAGGGGGAGAGGAATGCGCAGAGGGAGAATGCTGTGCAGAGGGAGTGGGTTGTGCACTGGGAATGCGTAGGGGGCGAGGATTGTTCAGAGGGAGTGGACTGCACAGAGGGAGAGGAATGTGCAGAGGGAGAGGGTTGCCCAGAGGGTGAGGGATGAGCAGAGGGAGAGGAATGAGTAGAGGGAGAGGAATGCGCAGAGGGAGAGGGCTGTGCAGAGGGAGTAGGTTGTGCACTGGGAATGCGTAGGGGTGAGGGATGTTCAGAGGGAGTGGACCGCACAGAGGGAGAGGAATGCGCAGAGGGAGAGGGTTGCCCAGAGGTTGAGGGAGGAGCAGAGGGAGAGGAATGAGTTGAGGGAGAGGAATGCGCAGAGGGAGAGGGCTGTGCAGAGGGAGCGGGTTGCACAGAGGGAGAGGAATGCGCAGAGGGAGAGGGCTGTGCAGAGGGAGTGGGTTGTACACTGGGAATGCATAGGGGGCGAGGATGGTTCAGAGGGAGTGGACTGCACAGAGGGAGAGGAATGTGCAGAGGGAGAGGGTTGGCCAGAGGGTGAGGGAGGAGCAGAGGGAGAGGAATGAGTAGAGGGAGAGGAATGCACAGAGGGAGATGGTGGCCCAAAGGGTGAGGGATGAGTAGAGGGAGAGGAATGAGTTGAGGGAGAGGAATGCGCAGAGGGAGAGGGTTGCACAGAGGGAGAGGAATGCGTAGAAGGAGAGGGTCGCACAGAGGGAGAGGAATGCGCAGAGGGGAGGTGTGCTCAGAGGGAGAGGAATGCGCAGAGGGGAGGTGTGCGCAGAGGGAACGCACAGAGGGAGAGGAATGCGCAGAGGGGAGGTGTGCGCAGAGGGAGCGGGTTTCGCGCTAGGAATGCGTAGGGGGCGAGGATTGTTCTGCGGGAGCGGGCTGCGCAGAGGGAGAGGGTTGTGCAGAGGGAGGAGGCCGCTCAGAGGGAGACAAATGAGTAGAAGGAGAGGAATGCACAGAGGGAGAGGGTTGAGAAGAGGGATAGGGTTGTGCACAGGGGATGCACTGAGGGAGAGGAATGTGCAGAGGGAGAGGAATGCGCAGAGGGAGAGGGTTGGCAGAGGGAGAGGGTTGGCAGAGGGAGAGGGTTGCCCAGAGGTTGAAGGATGAGCAGAGGGAGAGGAATGAGCAGAGGGAGAGCAATGTGGAGAGGGAGTGGACTGCCAGAGGGAGAGGGTTGCGCAGAGGGATAGGGTTATGCATAGGGCATGTGCAGAGGGAGAGGAATGCGCAGAGGGAGAGGAACGCGCAAAGGGAGAGGAATGGGCAGAGGGTGAGCAAAGAGCAGAGGGAGAGGAATGCGCAGAGAGAGCGCGTCGAGAAGAGGGAGAGGGAGAGGGTTGCGCAGAGGGGATGTATAGAGGGAGAGGAATGCGCAGACGGAGAGGAATGTGCAGAGGGAGAGGGTTGCACAGAGGGAGAGGGTTGCACAGAGGGAGCGGGCTGTGCACTGGGAAGCGTAGGGGAGAGGATTGTTCAGAGGGAGTGGACTGTGCAGAAGGAGAGGGTTGCGGAGAGGGAGAGGACTGCAAAGAGGGAGTGGCCTGCACAGAGGGAGAGGATACTGCAGAGGGAGAGGTGGGCACAGAGGGAAAGGAGGGCACAGAGGGAGAGAACGGCGCAGGGGGAAAGGACGGCACAGAGGGAGAGGAGGGCACAAAGGGAGAGGACGGTGCAGAGGGAGAGGAGGGCACAGAGGGAGAGGACGGCGCAGAGAGAAAGAACGGCACAGAGGGAGAGGACGGCGCAGAGGGAGAGTACGGCGTAGAGGGAAAGGATGGCACAGAGGGAGAGGACGGCGCAGAGGGAGAGGACGGCGCAGAGGGAAAGGACGGCACAGAGGGAGAGGACGGCGTAGAGGGAGAGGATGGCACAGAGGGATAGGACAGCACAGAGGGAGAGGACGGCACAGAGGGAGAGGACGGCGCAGAGGGAAAGGACGGCGCAGAGGGAAAGGACGGTGCAGAGGGAGAGGACGGCGCAGGGGAGGAGGACAGGGTAGAGGAGGAGGACGCTGCCACTAGGATGAAACAGGGGAAAATTGATAGGGTAAGAAAAGGGAGGGAGAGGAATGAGAAGAGGTCAAGAGGAAGGAGGGAGAGGATTAGGCAGAAGGTGGGGATTGCGCAGAGGGAGAGGTTTGCGCAGAGGAGGAGGACGGTGCCAATAGAAAGACACAGGGGAAAACTGACAGGGCAATGGAAGGGAGGGAGAGGAAGGAGAAGAGGACTACAGGAAGAGGATGAGAAGGAGGGCAGAACAGGAAAGGGAAAGGAGAAGGCCCTGACATAGGAGAGGACAACGCAAAAGGGGGCAATGGGGATGACGCAGAAGCATTTCTAAGCAAGCCCACCCTCTGCCCACCACCTGCTTCCTCTGGTGCAGCAAACCAGGGCTGCCCCAAACCACCACGTTCCCGTAAGCTCACCCTTGTTCTACCCAGACCCACCATGGTCTCCCCAGTTGCCTTTCTTCTTCCTCTTCTCATTCAACTTCTTTCTCTTCTTTTACTTCTTCTTCTTCTTCTGTTTCATCCACCCTATCTTCTCGTGCTGTAGCCCTCCCATGTTCTCCCCTAATCCACCATCCTGTCACCAAGCCCACCCAAGTCTACCTATGGTAACCCCAAGCACATCACTTTTTAACCAAGCCCACCCTCCTCCCTCCAAGCCCACCCTGTGCTCCTCACAGAAGGAAATGGGAAAGCAGGAGAAGGGACCCGACGCATACGGGTACGATGCAGCCCAAGTGGAGCCAGGTCTGACCAAGCCCACCGCCTTCTCCTCAAGAGCACCAAGCACTCCCCAACACAACCATGTCCCCCCAAAGCTCACCCTTGTTCTACCCTGACCCACCACGGTCTCCTCAATTGCCTTTCTTCTTCCTCTTCTCATTCAGCTTCTTTCTCTTCTTTTACTTCTTCTTCTTCTTCTGTTTCATCCACCTTATCTTCTCGTGCTGTAGCCCTCCCATGTTCTCCCCTAATCCACCATCCTCTCCACCCAAGACTACCAATGCTCTCCCCAAGCACATCACTTTCTAACCAAGCCCACCCTCCTCCCTCCAAGCCCACCCTGTGCTCCTCTCAGAAGGAAAAGGGAAAGCAGGAGAAGGGACCCGACGCATACGGGTACGATGCAGCCCAAGTGGAGCCAGGTCTGACCAAGCCCACCGCCTTCTCCTCAAGAGCACCAAGCACTCCCCAACACAACCATGTCCTCCCAAAGCTCACCCTTGTCCTGCCCAAACCCACTACGCTCTCCCCAAATCCCCTTCTTCTTCTTCTTTAATGCAACTTCTTCAGCTTCCTCAGTTTCTTCTCCTCCTTCCTCTTCTTCATCTTCTTTCTCTTCATCTGCCTTCTCTCTCACTCCCCTATTCTCCCCAAATGCACTATGCTCTCTTCTACGACTCCAGTCCCCAACCCTGCCTACCGTTATCCAGCCCCAAGAGCCTTATTTTCCCTCCAAGCCCACCACGCTCTCCCCAAACCCTCTTCTTCTTCCTTCACTCGCTCAGCTTCTTTTTCTTCTTTTCCTTCCTTCTCTTCTTCATCTTCTTGGTCTGTTCCTTCCTCTGTACCTTTCCCACCCTCTCCCCAAATCCACCCCAATGCCCACCCACCTCCACCAGAAGCATCTTCTTCCCAAGCCCACCAAAGAAAGAGAAAGAAGCAAACGGGCCTTGAGAAAAGAAAGGCGAGGTGGAGGGAAAAAGAGGAAAGGGAGTGTGCAGCAGGAGCCAAGGGGAAGGTGGCGAAGGACAAGAAGGGAAGATGCAGAGCAGGGGAATGCAGAAGAAGAAGGGATTCAACGCAGGAGAGGAGGAGGCAGAAGGCGGCCTTGCAGGCAGAGGAAAGAGAGGAGGATGCAGAGCTACAAGTCTTAAGAGGACAATGCAGCAGAGCACCAAGCACAGGTGGGCCATGCAGATGCAGAAGAAGAAGAGAAAGAAGATGAAGGAGAAAAAGGGCACAGCGTCAGTGAGGACGACGGCGCTGAACCACCTGCTGCTGCAGCTGCTGCAGCTGCAGAAGAAGCGGCAGGCAAAGAAGAGGAGGAAGAAGAGAGAGAAGAGAGAAAGAGAAAGATACCTTGGTGCAGCAGAGAGGGCTGTGGAACCAGAAGGATCCTCCTGCTTTCAGCCTCCAGCTCACGTCCGATTAATCAGGCTGACTCCTTTGCCTTCTCCTCAAGGGACTCCAAAGGACCATCCTTGGCCGTCCCACCTTGGGCAAATGCCTTTCTTTGAGCCCAGCTGCCACCAACAGTGCTCCACAGTCCACAGACCCTTCCTAGAATCATGGAAGGAATGGAAGGGACCTTGAAGATCACAGCAGCACAGAATGACAGAAGGGTAAGGGTTGAGAGGGAGCTCCAGAGAGCATCCAGCCCAGCCTCCCCGGCCAGAGCAGGCTCAGCCACGGCAGGGCACACAGGAACACATCCAGGCGGGGCCGGAAGCTCTCCGCAGAAGGAGCCTGCACAACCTCCCTGGGCAGCCGGCCCCAGGCCTCCAGCCCCCTCACCGCAAAGAAGTTTCTCCTCATGTCCCCATGGAACCAGCTCTGCTGCAGCTGGCACCGTTGCCCCTTGTCCTGTTCCCTGCACATCCCTGAGCAGAGCCTGACTCCATCCCTGCACATCTTTATCACCAGGCCTGAGGCCACTCCTCAGGCTCATCTCCAGCTGCTGTCGCTCAGCACCCCCTGGGCCTTTCCTGCTGGGCACTTCCCAGCCTCTCTGCCCACAGCCTGCAGCCTTCAGGGGGTGGCTGTGAGCCAAAGGCAGAAGCCAGCCCTTGGCCTTGTTCAACCTCATCCCACTGACCTCTTCCCAGGGATAAAGCCTGGCTAGGTGCCTCTGGTAAAAGGAGGGGCAAGGACAACCTCCACTCCTCACTGGACATGGGAGGGACTAGAACACGGAAGAGGAGGAAAATGCCTCCTTTGCCTCAATCTTCTGTAACAGTAGCACAGGTTGTCTTCAGGACGGTTGGCCTCCAGAGCTGGCAGGTGGAGTCAGGGAGCAGTGTAGTAACACTGTCAGGCAGGAGGAAGCAGGTAGAGACCTGCTGAGCCACCTGGATCCCCGCTAGCCTATGGGATTGGATGGGCCAGACCTTGAGGCCTGTGTCCAGTTCTGGGGCCCCTCAATTCCAGAAAGATGTTGAGTTGCTGGAACATGCCCAGAGAAGGGCAACAAAGCTGGGGAGGGGTCGGGAGCACAAGCCCTGGGAGCAGCAGCTGAGGGAGCTGGGGTTGTTTAGCCTGGAGAAGGGGAGGCTCAGGGGAGACCTCGTTGCCACCGAGGTGACCAGGTAGTTACCTGCAGAGCCCGGTTCCTCAGATCCAACGCCGCCTCCCATTCGCTTCACAGTCCTAAGTGCAGCAACTTCTTCCTTCGGTTCAGCCACTAGGTTAAGCAGGCAATCAAGCTGCTCGCACCAAAGACAGGTGGAGATGCAATGGAGACGCAGCAGAAGAGAAAGAAGACGCAGAGGCTACGAAGGCTCCATCTGACCAGACGGGTAGGACTTGTGGCCTCGGGGCTTGTGGACAGGCAGCAGGCTGCAGGCCAGCCCAAAGCCGGGGAACTGGATGAAGCTTCTCGGCTGCGGCACAGATCCACTTGGGGAGCGTCTTTCTGAAAGGAAGCCAGGGTGGGAAGTGGGGCGCCCTAGAAAAGAAGAAGAAGAAAAAGAGGAGGAAGAGGAGGAAGAAGAAGAAGGGCATCCAGAAAAAGTGGATACTCTTCTTCTTCTTCCTCCTCTTCCTCCGCTTGCTCTGACACAAAGAGGACGGAGCAAAGAGGATGATACGGAAGAAGAGGACAGCAGAGAGAGGACAAGAGCAAAGAAGGGAAAAATGAGGGAGCAAGAGAAGGAAAGGAGAGGAAGCAGAAGAGGACAAGACAGAAAGAGGAGAAGGAGGACAGTGCAAGAGAAGGGCAAGGGAAAGAAGGAGAAGGCCCTGATGCAAGAGAGGACGAGGCAGAAGAAGGAGAAGAAGAACCATTTGTAGGCAAGCCCACCCTCTGCCCACCACCTGCTTCCCCTGGTGCAGCACACCATGGATGCCCCAAACCACCACGTCCTCCCAAAGCTCAGCCTTGTTCTCCCCAAGCCCAGCAAGCTCTCCCCAAATCCCTTCTTTCTTCCTCTTTAATTCAACTTCTTCTTCATATTCTTCAGTTTCTTCTCCATCTTCCCCTTCTTCATCTTCTTAGTCGTCTTCTTGCTCTTCTTTTCTTCTTCCTCTGTGTCACTGCCGTGTTCTCCCCAAACCTACCGTGTTCGCCCCATGCCCACCCATGCCCAGCAGCACCTCTTTGCCAAGCCCACAATGTTCTCCTCCAAGAAGAAAAAGGGAAAGAAGAAGATGGGCCCTGAGGGAAGTGAGGATGACGCAGAGGGAAGGGGAGGAAGGGGAGGGCACCAAAGGAGCCCAGGGGATGGCGCGGAGGAGGGGAATGCATCCACTGCTTCTGGATGCTCTTTCACTTGGACCTCCTCTTCCTCTGACAATTGGACACTACGAAGACGGTGCAAAGAGGACGACGCAGAGGGAGAGGATTGTGCAGAGGGAGAGGAAGGAGCAGAGGGAAAGGACCGCACAGAGGGAGAGGATTGCACAGAAGGAGAGGTTTGCAGAGGGAATGCGCAGAGGGAGAGGAATGCTCAGAGGGAGAGGGTTGTGCAGAGGGAAAGGCTTGCGCCCAGGGAATGCGCAGGGAGAGGAATGAGCAGAGGGAGAAGACTGCGCAGAGGGAGTGGACTGTGCAGAGGGAGAGGAATGCGCAGAGGGAGAGGAATGCGCAGAGGGAGAGGCTTGAGAAGAGGGAAAGGGATGTCCACAGGGGAGGTGCAGAGGGAGAGGAATGCGCAGAGGGAGAATGCTGTGCAGAGGGAGTGGGTTGCGCACTGGGAATGCGTAGGGGTGAGGGTTGTTCAGAGGGAGTGGACCGCACAGAGGGAGAGGAATGCGCAGAGGGAGAGGGTTGCCCAGAGGTTGAGGGAGGAGCAGAGGGAGAGGAATGAGTTGAGGGAGAGGAATGCGCAGAGGGAGAGGGCTGTGCAGAGGGAGCGGGTTGCACAGAGGGAGAGGAATGCGCAGAGGGAGAGGGCTGTGCAGAGGGAGTGGGTTGTACACTGGGAATGCATAGGGGGCGAGGATGGTTCAGAGGGAGTGGACTGCACAGAGGGAGAGGAATGTGCAGAGGGAGAGGGTTGGCCAGAGGGTGAGGGAGGAGCAGAGGGAGAGGAATGAGTAGAGGGAGAGGAATGCGCAGAGGGAGATGGTGGCCCAAAGGGTGAGGGATGAGCAGAGGGAGAGGAATGCGCAGAGGGAGAGTGTTGCCCAGAGGGTGAGGGATGAGCAGAGGGAGAGGAATGCGTTGAGGGAGAGGAATGTGCAGAGGGAGAGGGCTGTGCAGAGGGAGTGGGTTGTACACTGGGAATGCATAGGGGGTGAGGATGGTTCAGAGGGAGTGGACTGCACAGAGGGAGAGGAATGTGCAGAGGGAGAGGGTTGCCCAGAGGGTGAGGGAGGAGCAGAGGGAGAGGAATGAGTAGAGGGAGAGGAATGAGCAGAGGGAGATGGTGGCCCAGAGGGTGAGGGATGAGCAGAGGGAGAGGAATGAGTAGAGGGAGAGGAATGCGCAGAGGGAGAGGGTTGCACAGAGGGAGAGGAATGCGTAGAAGGAGAGGGTCGCACAGAGGGAGAGGAATGCGCAGAGGGGAGGTGTGCTCAGAGGGAGAGGAATGCGCAGAGGGGAGGTGTGCGCAGAGGGAACGCACAGAGGGAGAGGAATGCGCAGAGGGGAGGTGTGCGCAGAGGGAGCGGGTTTCGCGCTAGGAATGCGTAGGGGGCGAGGATTGTTCTGCGGGAGCGGGCTGCGCAGAGGGAGAGGGTTGTGCAGAGGGAGGAGGCTGCTCAGAGGGAGACAAATGAGTAGAAGGAGAGGAATGCACAGAGGGAGAGGGTTGAGAAGAGGGATAGGGTTGTGCACAGGGGATGCACTGAGGGAGAGGAATGTGCAGAGGGAGAGGAATGCGCAGAGGGAGAGGGTTGGCAGAGGGAGAGGGTTGGCAGAGGGAGAGGATTGCCCAGAGGTTGAAGGATGAGCAGAGGGAGAGGAATGAGCAGAGGGAGAGCAATGTGGAGAGGGAGTGGACTGCCAGAGGGAGAGGGTTGCGCAGAGGGATAGGGTTATGCATAGGGCATGTGCAGAGGGAGAGGAATGCGCAGAGGGAGAGGAACGCGCAGAGGGAGAGGAATGGGCAGAGGGTGAGCAAAGAGCAGAGGGAGAGGAATGCGCAGAGAGAGCGCGTCGAGAAGAGGGAGAGGGAGAGGGTTGCGCAGAGGGGATGCGTAGAGGGAGAGGAATGCGCAGACGGAGAGGAATGTGCAGAGGGAGAGGGTTGCACAGAGGGAGAGCGTTGCACGGAGGGAGCGGGCTGTGCACTGGGAAGCGTAGGGGAGAGGATTGTTCAGAGGGAGTGGACTGTGCAGAAGGAGAGGGTTGCGGAGAGGGAGAGGACTGCAAAGAGGGAGTGGCCTGCACAGAGGGAGAGGATACTGCAGAGGGAGAGGTGGGCACAGAGGGAAAGGAGGGCACAGAGGGAGAGAACGGCGCAGGGGGAAAGGACGGCACAGAGGGAGAGGAGGGCACAGAGGGAGAGGACGGCGCAGAGGGAGAGGACGGCGCAGAGGGAAAGGACGGCACAGAGGGAGAGGATGGCGCAGAGGGAGAGGACGGCGCAGAGGGAGAGGAAGGAGCAGAGGGAGAGGACGGCACAGAGGGAGAGGACGGCGCAGAGGGAAAGGACGGCACAGAGGGAGAGGACGGCACAGAGGGAGAGGACGGCGCAGGGGAGGAGGACAGGGTAGAGGAGGAGGACGCTGCCACTAGGATGAAACAGGGGAAAATTGATAGGGTAAGAAAAGGGAGGGAGAGGAATGAGAAGAGGTCAAGAGGAAGGAGGGAGAGGATTAGGCAGAAGGTGGGGATTGCGCAGAGGGAGAGGTTTGCGCAGAGGAGGAGGACGGTGCCAATAGAAAGACACAGGGGAAAACTGACAGGGCAATGGAAGGGAGGGAGAGGAAGGAGAAGAGGACTACAGGAAGAGGATGAGAAGGAGGGCAGAAGAAAACGGGAAAGGGAAAGGAGAAGGCCCTGACATAGGAGAGGACAACGCAAAAGGGGGCAATGGGGATGACGCAGAAGCATTTCTAAGCAAGCCCACCCTCTGCCCACCACCTGCTTCCTCTGGTGCAGCAAACCAGGGCTGCCCCAAACCACCACGTTCCCGTAAGCTCACCCTTGTTCTACCCAGACCCACCATGGTCTCCTCAATTGCCTTTCTTCTTCCTCTTCTCATTCAACTTCTTTCTCTTCTTTTACTTCTTCTTCTTCTTCTGTTTCATCCACCCTATCTTCTCGTGCTGTAGCCCTCCCATGTTCTCCCCTAATCCACCATCCTGTCACCAAGCCCACCCAAGTCTACCTATGGTAACCCCAAGCACATCACTTTTTAACCAAGCCCACCCTCCTCCCTCCAAGCCCACCCTGTGCTCCTCACAGAAGGAAATGGGAAAGCAGGAGAAGGGACCCGACGCATACGGGTACGATGCAGCCCAAGTGGAGCCAGGTCTGACCAAGCCCACCGCCTTCTCCTCAAGAGCACCAAGCACTCCCCAACACAACCATGTCCCCCCAAAGCTCACCCTTGTTCTACCCTGACCCACCACGGTCTCCTCAATTGCCTTTCTTCTTCCTCTTCTCATTCAGCTTCTTTCTCTTCTTTTACTTCTTCTTCTTCTTCTGTTTCATCCACCTTATCTTCTCGTGCTGTAGCCCTCCCATGTTCTCCCCTAATCCACCATCCTCTCCACCCAAGACTACCAATGCTCTCCCCAAGCACATCACTTTCTAACCAAGCCCACCCTCCTCCCTCCAAGCCCACCCTGTGCTCCTCTCAGAAGGAAAAGGGAAAGCAGGAGAAGGGACCCGACGCATACGGGTACGATGCAGCCCAAGTGGAGCCAGGTCTGACCAAGCCCACCGCCTTCTCCTCAAGAGCACCAAGCACTCCCCAACACAACCATGTCCTCCCAAAGCTCACCCTTGTCCTGCCCAAACCCACTACGCTCTCCCCAAATCCCCTTCTTCTTCTTCTTTAATGCAACTTCTTCAGCTTCCTCAGTTTCTTCTCCTCCTTCCTCTTCTTCATCTTCTTTCTTGTCGCAAGAAGGGGTCGCAAACGATCAATATGATCCACGAAATCCAACTTTATTGTTCCACACGTCCTTATTTATAGCCTTATCTTATACATAGTTAATTCTATTCTAATTTAACACACACTGTTGGTTACTTCCTAAAAGGTTACATCATTGTTTTCACTACTCTATGGAATTTCTTAATTGCTCTCTTTCCCAGATCTTCGCTACTCCTTATCTTGTTTGCCTTCCTTCTCAGGGGCAGCTTGACTTCAGCATACCAAGCACCCACAACTCCTACCCCATTGCTACACAAACAACAGAAAGCCCTTCAAGGTCGAACTAGCACAGATGTTTCCCAACAATTCCCCCGTTTCTATTTTTTACAAATAAGGCCTTAAGGGTCATACCCCGAACACTTTACACAATACAATCAGGCTTAACAATAATACAATGATACCCAAAAACCTAGAAGCTTCTTTTGTTAATCAGGCTCTAGGCCTACACTGCCAGATTGCTCACTCCACTTGTTACTGGCATTTAGTCATAAGAGTTGTTCTCATCTTACACAAGATATTACTTGCATACACGAAAGCAAACAAATTAAAGCTAAGCTATATAGCAAAAGCAAAAGTTCCATAACACAGCATGTCTAACAGACTGATACAAGGCACAAAGCTTAAGTTGAACTAGTTACAATGTTCTAACAGAGCTAGCATAATACATGGTAAAAGATAACAAGCATTGTAAAGAAGAACTTAGATCTTAATAGTCCCAGTCTTTACATTTCACTTATTGACAGAGAAGACTTGATTATGCCTGAACACATTGCACACAGATTAAGACACAAATGCAATCCTTAGCACTATCTTTTACAATCTGCTTTAGGGGTATGTTGCATTTTTATTTCCTCTAGGATGGTCAAAAATCATCAATTGTTTAATGGCAGCAAGATTTCCCTAATCTGTAAAGGTAGATCTGGCCAGGCTCTAGCTTCACAGACAGAAATCTGCAGGAAAACAGCAAGAGCAAAAAGAGCTTCATTGCTTGCCCAATATAAAATTACACAAAATAGCGTGTTTTTGCTCATCCTAGTAATTCTAATCTCTTAACATTCATGCAACAGTTAAGCAGTCACGACACTCAGTTAGAAGTTAGATGCTTTCTGTTGACATCTTGGATCATCGTGACAGTCGAGGTCACTGCTAGGCAGGTTTGCTGGTTGTCATTTCATGACAGTTGCGCTGTGTGTCTTGTGGTGAGAGGGTTACAGCACTTCTAGGGTAACCATGAGCTAATTTTTAATTTTTTTTTTTTTTTCCTACTATGGGGGTATTCTCTCTTTCCCCCCCTTTTTTTTGTTTTGGCAAAATGTAAAGATGAAACTTTATCCCTAGTTAACAAGAGAGAAGACAAAGTTATCAAACAACCAAAATATTCAGTCCTAATTCACATGGTGCCATGGTACATTCTTCTGAATGGCGTTTGTGATCCCAGATGATCGATGTTCAGCTTCATGGGAGATGCTGTGTCCTCATGGTCTTGATTCCTCTGCCGTTGTTTATTGCGATGATCACAGGTAGCAGGAAAGAAAGCTTGAGGCGACCTACTTGTCATCTGTTTTTTAAAATTTATCTCTTGTTTACTTTCCTAATTACCATTTGCATTTTGTCATTGTAACTTTCAATCTGTATTTTAATTTGTTATTCTAATCACCTTTTATTTTAACCCCTTTTTTTTTCTAATCCAGTATTTAATCCTTTATTTTATTTGATCTTATATTCTTCAATTTTTTTTTTTTTTGCATCTTTAGTTCATTTAATCTATTTTCTACTTTTATTTTGTATTTTTGCCTTTTTATTATATTTGTAACCTGCTTTTCTATTAATTCCTTTTATTATTATTGTGCATTTTAACTTTCTTGACGTCTTCTTTTTATAGAGTTTTTGTTTTAACCTAGTAGTCTTGATAATCCTTATTTTTTATTAATTACTAGCAATTCTTATGCTTTTGTTAACAGCTATGTTGTCAGCAATCCTTATGATTTTTTTAGTTTGTCATATTTTGTTTTTAATATTTTAATTTTATTGTTGCTCTTGTTTATTACTCTGTTATTTAGTACTCTATTCTGGTATTTAGTACTCTATTTTTTGTAGCCAGAGTTTTTGTACCTTTGTAATATTTTGTATGTTTAAACTTTTTCTTTGCACTTGATACCTTTTTGTTTACCATTTAAAAAAAAAATTTTTTGTTCTTTGCACTTGTTACCCTTTTTCTTTTTCACACCTTTTTTTTTCTCTTTTTTTTTTTTTTTTTGTAGTCTATGTCTAAGAAAGAAATCTAAAAACCTTACATTAGCTAAAGAATACCTTAGAAAATGAATACCTATTCACTACAAACCTTAACATTATTACAATATTACATGGAGCTCCTTTGAAATGCCTAGGCAGACACAAAAACAAAGACAAGAAGGTTCGAACCAAAAGAAAATCTCACAAGGTGAACTCATCACCAAGTACTCACACCTCAGTACAACCACCATGCATTAACTTCCCACAAGTACTAAATGCATACCATTCACTATGCTCACCAGGAAAACCCAGCAAAACTCTAAATAACAAATCTTCACACCTTAGCACAATGGCTATGTATTAACCACCCACAAGTACCAAATGCGTACCAATCATCATTCTTATTACAAAAACTTAGCAAAACTCTAAATAGCAAATCTCTGAAAGACATTACAACCAGGAATGAGAAAATTAAGCACTGTCGCTTTAAATCAGAGCAGAGTCGCGGCTGAAGCCACTGGGAAGGGGGGTCGCTGGTGCGAGCCTCTGCGAGGGAAAGAGGTGGGGGCCGGGCAAGCGGCCGCCGCTGGGCTGCTGCTGCTGTCAGTGCTGGCGGTATCAGTGGTGCGTCAGCCGGTACTGCCTTGGTCGGAGCCGTCGGTATCCGCGGGGGCGGGCGGGGTGCGGTGGTAAGAACACCGTCACCGCGAGCCCCCAAGCGCTCCGCTGTTTCTCAGAGGGGCCGTAAAGCAAAGTCGGCTCTGCTTGAATTCCTCGCTGCCGGTGTTGTCGTCCGAATCCAAGCCCTCGCTGGCGATATCAGAGGAAGGTGTTGATGAACGAGATCGAACGCACTGAGCTGCCTTTTCTCGGCTTTTTCCCCGCTGGGTGCAGACGGTAGCGGTGGTGGCTGGCAAAACGCCATGTGGCCGCCGAAGATGTATCGGGGCGGCCCCGGTCGATCGGCCGATACTTTGAAACACATCGTCCGGCTGCAACTCAGATAGAACTAGGGCTGCATCTCGTTTTTTAATACAGTTTATGCATTCTCGCCACGGCTTTTGCAGCTTGATAGTGCCCCAGTCCCACAGTCTGTTTCCATAGTCCAAACAAGTTTCATCAAAATAACTATCTCCGCTTGGGAAATACCCTAAAAGCGGATCCATGGGCCAAAAACCCAGGAATTACTTCGGGCGATATCTGCGCCTTACGCTTTTCTAAAAAGCATTGCAATAAGGAGGGCGCTGCCTCTCCTTCCATATTCACCGACGTCCGCGAACTGCACTGCCGCGAGCTGTTACCCGTCAGTGTCAGCCGCTCCTTTCCTCAGGCCCGCTGATAATTTTTGCCATGCCTGAATAGCAGCTTTTTGTTCTGCAGCATGCTGATCGAATGTTACCATAACCGCTCTCCATGGCTTACTGTTCTTCTTAGCAGCCTTATCATCGTCTACACTTTTCATCCATAAATCTTGTCCTAATTCCTTCCACCGTAGTCTATCAAAACCATCGTTGGGATCTTTAAAATACCCCAACTTCTCAGCATATTCTAACAAAGGCTCTAATTCTTTCTTTAAATCAATGCCTTTAATATTTCGCTTTTCTAAAAAGCACTTAAACAAATCATACGCTGCCTGCCTGTCCATACTAGCGTCACTAGCGTTAGTACCTGTGCGCACAGTCTCTATATCAGCAGTTCCAGGTCTACAGCGTCTTCGGCTCCCAGGCGATGCTCCTTCTCTTTGTCCGAGCAATCAGCCTCCGGTACTGCTATCCCGGGCCGGCTCCTTGCCTCCGCGCTCTTGAACGTACACTTAGTCCTCGAGGAACCTTCAGACTTCTCTGTGAGCCTATGACCCTCTCTGTGGGGTCGAACCCTCTCTGTGGGGTCCCTGTTCGGGCGCCACTTGTCGCAAGAAGGGGTCGCAAACGATCAATATGATCCACGAAATCCAACTTTATTGTTCCACACGTCCTTATTTATAGCCTTATCTTATACATAGTTAATTCTATTCTAATTTAACACACACTGTTGGTTACTTCCTAAAAGGTTACATCATTGTTTTCACTACTCTATGGAATTTCTTAATTGCTCTCTTTCCCAGATCTTCGCTACTCCTTATCTTGTTTGCCTTCCTTCTCAGGGGCAGCTTGACTTCAGCATACCAAGCACCCACAACTCCTACCCCATTGCTACACAAACAACAGAAAGCCCTTCAAGGTCGAACTAGCACAGATGTTTCCCAACACTTTCTCTTCATCTGCCTTCTCTCTCACTCCCCTATTCTCCCCAAATGCACTATGCTCTCTTCTACGACTCCATCCCCAACCCTGCCTACCGTTATCCAGCCCCAAGAGCCTTATTTTCCCTCCAAGCCCACCACGCTCTCCCCAAACCCTCTTCTTCTTCCTTCACTCGCTCAGCTTCTTTTTCTTCTTTTCCTTCCTTCTCTTCTTCATCTTCTTGGTCTGTTCCTTCCTCTGTACCTTTCCCGCCCTCTCCCCAAATCCACCCCAATGCCCACCCACCTCCACCAGCAGCATCTTCTTCCCAAGTCCACCAAAGAAAGAGAAAGAAGCAAACGGGCCTTGAGAAAAGAAAGGCGAGGTGGAGGGAAAAAGAGGAAAGGGAGTGTGCAGCAGGAGCCAAGGGGAAGGTGGCGAAGGACAAGAAGGGAAGATGCAGAGCAGGGGAATGCAGAAGAAGAAGGGATTCAACGCAGGAGAGGAGGAGGCAGAAGGCGGCCTTGCAGGCAGAAGAAAGAGAGGAGGATGCAGAGCTACAAGTCTTAAGAGGACAATGCAGCAGAGCACCAAGCACAGGTGGGCCATGCAGATGCAGAAGAAGAAGAGAAAGAAGATGAAGGAGAAAAAGGGCACAGCGTCAGTGAGGACGACGGCGCTGAACCACCTGCTGCTGCAGCTGCTGCAGCTGCAGAAGAAGTGGCAGGCAAAGAAGAGGAGGAAGAAGAGAGAGAAGAGAGAAAGAGAAAGATACCTTGGTGCAGCAGAGAGGGCTGTGGAACCAGAAGGATCCTCCTGCTTTCAGCCTCCAGCTCACGTCCGATTAATCAGGCTGACTCCTTTGCCTTCTCCTCAAGGGACTCCAAAGGACCATCCTTGGCCGTCCCACCTTGGGCAAATGCCTTTCTTTGAGCCCAGCTGCCACCAACAGTGCTCCACAGTCCACAGACCCTTCCTAGAATCATGGAAGGAATGGAAGGGACCTTGAAGATCACAGCAGCACAGAATGACAGAAGGGTAAGGGTTGAGAGGGAGCTCCGGAGAGCATCCAGCCCAACCTCCCCTGCCAGAGCAGGCTCAGCCACGGCAGGGCACACAGGAACACATCCAGGCGGGGCCGGAAGCTCTCCGCAGAAGGAGCCTGCACAACCTCCCTGGGCAGCCGGCCCCAGGCCTCCAGCCCCCTCACACCAAAGAAGTTTCTCCTCATGTCCCCATGGAACCAGCTCTGCTGCAGCTGGCACCGTTGCCCCTTGTCCTGTTCCCTGCACATCCCTGAGCAGAGCCTGACTCCATCCCTGCACATCTTTATCACCAGGCCTGAGGCCACTCCTCAGGCTCATCTCCAGCTGCTGTCGCTCAGCACCCCCTGGGCCTTTCCTGCTGGGCACTTCCCAGCCTCTCTGCCCACAGCCTGCAGCCTTCAGGGGGTAGCTGTGAGCCAAAGGCAGAAGCCAGCCCTTGGCCTTGTTCAACCTCATCCCACTGACCTCTTCCCAGGGATAAAGCCTGGCTAGGTGCCTCTGGTAAAAGGAGGGGCAAGGACAACCTCCACTCCTCACTGGACATGGGAGGGACTAGAACACGGAAGAGGAGGAAAATGCCTCCTTTGCCTCAATCTTCTGTAACAGTAGCACAGGTTGTCTTCAGGACGGTTGGCCTCCAGAGCTGGCAGGTGGAGTCAGGGAGCAGTGTAGTAACACTGTCAGGCAGGAGGAAGCAGGTAGAGACCTGCTGAGCCACCTGGATCCCCGCTAGCCTATGGGATTGGATGGGCCAGACCTTGAGGCCTGTGTCCAGTTCTGGGGCCCCTCAATTCCAGAAAGATGTTGAGTTGCTGGAACATGCCCAGAGAAGGGCAACAAAGCTGGGGAGGGGTCGGGAGCACAAGCCCTGGGAGCAGCAGCTGAGGGAGCTGGGGTTGTTTAGCCTGGAGAAGGGGAGGCTCAGGGGAGACCTCGTTGCCACCGAGTTGACCAGGTAGTTACCTGCAGAGCCCGGTTCCTCAGATCCAACGCCGCCTCCCATTCGCTTCACAGTCCTAAGTGCAGCAACTTCTTCCTTCGGTTCAGCCACTAGGTTAAGCAGGCAATCAAGCTGCTCGCACCAAAGACAGGTGGAGATGCAATGGAGACGCAGCAGAAGAGAAAGAAGACGCAGAGGCTACGAAGGCTCCATCTGACCAGACGGGTAGGACTTGTGGCCTCGGGGCTTGTGGACAGGCAGCAGGCTGCAGGCCAGCCCAAAGCCGGGGAACTGGATGAAGCTTCTCGGCTGCGGCACAGATCCACTTGGGGAGCGTCTTTCTGAAAGGAAGCCAGGGTGGGAAGTGGGGCGCCCTAGAAAAGAAGAAGAAGAAAAAGAGGAGGAAGAGGAGGAAGAAGAAGAAGGGCATCCAGAAAAAGTGGATACTCTTCTTCTTCTTCCTCCTCTTCCTCCGCTTGCTCTGACACAAAGAGGACAGAGCAAAGAGGATGATACGGAAGAAGAGGACAGCAGAGAGAGGACAAGAGCAAAGAAGGGAAAAATGAGGGAGCAAGAGAAGGAAAGGAGAGGAAGCAGAAGAGGACAAGACAGAAAGAGGAGAAGGAGGACAGTGCAAGAGAAGGGCAAGGGAAAGAAGGAGAAGGCCCTGATGCAAGAGAGGACGAGGCAGAAGAAGGAGAAGAAGAACCATTTGTAGGCAAGCCCACCCTCTGCCCACCACCTGCTTCCCCTGGTGCAGCACACCATGGATGCCCCAAACCACCACGTCCTCCCAAAGCTCAGCTCAGCCTTGTTCTCCCCAAGCCCAGCAAGCTCTCCCCAAATCCCTTCTTTCTTCCTCTTTAATTCAACTTCTTCTTCATATTCTTCAGTTTCTTCTCCATCTTCCCCTTCTTCATCTTCTTAGTCGTCTTCTTGCTCTTCTTTTCTTCTTCCTCTGTGTCACTGCCGTGTTCTCCCCAAACCTACCGTGTTCGCCCCATGCCCACCCATGCCCAGCAGCACCTCTTTGCCAAGCCCACAATGTTCTCCTCCAAGAAGAAAAAGGGAAAGAAGAAGATGGGCCCTGAGGGAAGAGAGGATGACGCAGAGGGAAGGGGAGGAAGGGGAGGGCACCAAAGGAGCCCAGGGGACGGCGCGGAGGAGGGGAATGCATCCACTGCTTCTGGATGCTCTTTCACTTGGACCTCCTCTTCCTCTGACAATTGGACACAACGAAGACGGTGCAAAGAGGACGACGCAGAGGGAGAGGATTGTGCAGAGGGAGAGGAAGGAGCAGAGGGAAAGGACCGCACAGAGGGAGGGGATTGCACAGAAGGAGAGGTTTGCAGAGGGAATGAGCAGAGGGAGAGGAATGCTCAGAGGGAGAGGCTTGCGCCCAGGGAATGCGCAGGGAGAGGAATGAGCAGAGGGAGAAGACTGCGCAGAGGGAGTGGACTGTGCAGAGGGAGAGGAATGCGCAGAGGGAGAGGAATGCGCAGAGGGAGAGGCTTGAGAAGAGGGAAAGGGATGTCCACAGGGGAGGTGCAGAGGGAGAGGAATGCGCAGAGGGAGAATGCTGTGCAGAGGGAGTGGGTTGTGCACTGGGAATGCGTAGGGGTGAGGGTTGTTCAGAGGGAGTGGACCGCACAGAGGGAGAGGAATGCGCAGAGGGAGAGGGTTGCCCAGAGGTTGAGGGAGGAGCAGAGGGAGAGGAATGAGTTGAGGGAGAGGAATGCGCAGAGGGAGAGGGCTGTGCAGAGGGAGCGGGTTGCACAGAGGGAGAGGAATGCGCAGAGGGAGAGGGCTGTGCAGAGGGAGTGGGTTGTACACTGGGAATGCATAGGGGGCGAGGATGGTTCAGAGGGAGTGGACTGCACAGAGGGAGAGGAATGTGCAGAGGGAGAGGGTTGCCCAGAGGGTGAGGGAGGAGCAGAGGGAGAGGAATGAGTAGAGGGAGAGGAATGCGCAGAGGGAGATGGTGGCCCAAAGGGTGAGGGATGAGCAGAGGGAGAGGAATGCGCAGAGGGAGAGGGTTGCCCAGAGGGTGAGGGATGAGCAGAGGGAGAGGAATGCGTTGAGGGAGAGGAATGCGCAGAGGGAGAGGGCTGTGCAGAGGGAGTGGGTTGTACACTGGGAATGCATAGGGGGTGAGGATGGTTCAGAGGGAGTGGACTGCACAGAGGGAGAGGAATGTGCAGAGGGAGAGGGTTGCCCAGAGGGTGAGGGAGGAGCAGAGGGAGAGGAATGAGTAGAGGGAGAGGAATGCGCAGAGGGAGATGGTGGCCCAGAGGGTGAGGGATGAGCAGAGGGAGAGGAATGAGTAGAGGGAGAGGAATGCGCAGAGGGAGAGGGTTGCACAGAGGGAGAGGAATGCGTAGAGGGAGAGGGTCGCACAGAGGGAGAGGAATGCGCAGAGGGGAGGTGTGCTCAGAGGGAGAGGAATGCGCAGAGGGGAGGTGTGCGCAGAGGGAACGCACAGAGGGAGAGGAATGCGCAGAGGGGAGGTGTGCGCAGAGGGAGCGGGTTTCGCGCTAGGAATGCGTAGGGGGCGAGGATTGTTCTGCGGGAGCGGGCTGCGCAGAGGGAGAGGGTTGTGCAGAGGGAGGAGGCCGCTCAGAGGGAGACAAATGAGTAGAAGGAGAGGAATGCACAGAGGGAGAGGGTTGAGAAGAGGGATAGGGTTGTGCACAGGGGATGCACTGAGGGAGAGGAATGTGCAGAGGGAGAGGAATGCGCAGAGGGAGAGGGTTGGCAGAGGGAGAGGGTTGGCAGAGGGAGAGGATTGCCCAGAGGTTGAAGGATGAGCAGAGGGAGAGGAATGAGCAGAGGGAGAGCAATGTGGAGAGGGAGTGGACTGCCAGAGGGAGAGGGTTGCGCAGAGGGATAGGGTTATGCATAGGGCATGTGCAGAGGGAGAGGAATGCGCAGAGGGAGAGGAACGCGCAGAGGGAGAGGAATGGGCAGAGGGTGAGCAAAGAGCAGAGGGAGAGGAATGCGCAGAGAGAGCGCGTCGAGAAGAGGGAGAGGGAGAGGGTTGCGCAGAGGGGATGCGTAGAGGGAGAGGAATGCGCAGACGGAGAGGAATGTGCAGAGGGAGAGGGTTGCACAGAGGGAGAGGGTTGCACGGAGGGAGCGGGCTGTGCACTGGGAAGCGTAGGGGAGAGGATTGTTCAGAGGGAGTGGACTGTGCAGAAGGAGAGGGTTGCGGAGAGGGAGAGGACTGCAAAGAGGGAGTGGCCTGCACAGAGGGAGAGGATACTGCAGAGGGAGAGGTGGGCACAGAGGGAAAGGAGGGCACGGAGGGAGAGAACGGCGCAGGGGGAAAGGACGGCACAGAGGGAGAGGAGGGCACAAAGGGAGAGGACGGTGCAGAGGGAGAGGAGGGCACAGAGGGAGAGAACGGCGCAGAGGGAAGGAACGGCACAGAGGGAGAGGACGGCGCAGAGGGAAAGGACGGCGCAGAGGGAGAGGACAGCGCAGAGGGAGAGGACGGCGCAGAGGGAAAGGACGGCACAGAGGGAGAGGACGGCGCAGAGGGAGAGGACGGCGCAGAGGGAAAGGACGGCACAGAGGGAGAGGACGGCGCAGAGGGAGAGGACTGCGCAGAGGGAGAGGACGGCGCAGAGGGAAAGGACGGCACAGAGGGAGAGGACGGCGCAGAGGGAGAGGATGGCACAGAGGGAAAGGACGGCACAGAGGGAGAGGACGGCACAGAGGTAGAGGACGGCGCAGAGGGAAAGGACGGCGCAGAGGGAAAGGACGGCACAGAGGGAGAGGACGGCGCAGGGGAGGAGGACAGGGTAGAGGAGGAGGACGCTGCCACTAGGATGAAACAGGGGAAAATTGATAGGGTAAGAAAAGGGAGGGAGAGGAATGAGAAGAGGTCAAGAGGAAGGAGGGAGAGGATTAGGCAGAAGGTGGGGATTGCGCAGAGGGAGAGGTTTGCGCAGAGGAAGAGGACGGTGCCAATAGAAAGACACAGGGGAAAACTGACAGGGCAATGGAAGGGAGGGAGAGGAAGGAGAAGAGGACTACAGGAAGAGGATGAGAAGGAGGGCAGAAGAAAACGGGAAAGGGAAAGGAGAAGGCCCTGACATAGGAGAGGACAACGCAAAAGGGGGCAATGGGGATGACGCAGAAGCATTTCTAAGCAAGCCCACCCTCTGCCCACCACCTGCTTCCTCTGGTGCAGCAAACCAGGGCTGCCCCAAACCACCACGTTCCCGTAAGCTCACCCTTGTTCTACCCAGACCCACCATGGTCTCCCCAGTTGCCTTTCTTCTTCCTCTTCTCATTCAACTTCTTTCTCTTCTTTTACTTCTTCTTCTTCTTCTGTTTCATCCACCCTATCTTCTCGTGCTGTAGCCCTCCCATGTTCTCCCCTAATCCACCATCCTGTCACCAAGCCCACCCAAGTCTACCTATGGTAACCCCAAGCACATCACTTTTTAACCAAGCCCACCCTCCACCCTCCAAGCCCACCCTGTGCTCCTCACAGAAGGAAATGGGAAAGCAGGAGAAGGGACCCGACGCATACGGGTACGATGCAGCCCAAGTGGAGCCAGGTCTGACCAAGCCCACCGCCCTTCTCCTCAAGAGCACCAAGCACTCCCCAACACAACCATGTCCCCCCAAAGCTCACCCTTGTTCTACCCTGACCCACCACGGTCTCCTCAATTGCTTTTCTTCTTCCTCTTCTCATTCAGCTTCTTTCTCTTCTTTTACTTCTTCTTCTTCTTCTGTTTCATCCACCTTATCTTCTCGTGCTGTAGCCCTCCCATGTTCTCCCCTAATCCACCATCCTCTCCACCCAAGACTACCAATGCTCTCCCCAAGCACATCACTTTCTAACCAAGCCCACCCTCCTCCCTCCAAGCCCACCCTGTGCTCCTCTCAGAAGGAAAAGGGAAAGCAGGAGAAGGGACCCGACGCATACGGGTACGATGCAGCCCAAGTGGAGCCAGGTCTGACCAAGCCCACCGCCTTCTCCTCAAGAGCACCAAGCACTCCCCAACACAACCATGTCCTCCCAAAGCTCACCCTTGTCCTGCCCAAACCCACTACGCTCTCCCCAAATCCCCTTCTTCTTCTTCTTTAATGCAACTTCTTCAGCTTCCTCAGTTTCTTCTCCTCCTTCCTCTTCTTCATCTTCTTTCTCTTCATCTGCCTTCTCTCTCACTCCCCTATTCTCCCCAAATGCACTATGCTCTCTTCTACGACTCCATCCCCAACCCTGCCTACCGTTATCCAGCCCCAAGAGCCTTATTTTCCCTCCAAGCCCACCACGCTCTCCCCAAACCCTCTTCTTCTTCCTTCACTCGCTCAGCTTCTTTTTCTTCTTTTCCTTCCTTCTCTTCTTCATCTTCTTGGTCTGTTCCTTCCTCTGTACCTTTCCCGCCCTCTCCCCAAATCCACCCCAATGCCCACCCACCTCCACCAGCAGCATCTTCTTCCCAAGTCCACCAAAGAAAGAGAAAGAAGCAAACGGGCCTTGAGAAAAGAAAGGCGAGGTGGAGGGAAAAAGAGGAAAGGGAGTGTGCAGCAGGAGCCAAGGGGAAGGTGGCGAAGGACAAGAAGGGAAGATGCAGAGCAGGGGAATGCAGAAGAAGAAGGGATTCAACGCAGGAGAGGAGGAGGCAGAAGGCGGCCTTGCAGGCAGAAGAAAGAGAGGAGGATGCAGAGCTACAAGTCTTAAGAGGACAATGCAGCAGAGCACCAAGCACAGGTGGGCCATGCAGATGCAGAAGAAGAAGAGAAAGAAGATGAAGGAGAAAAAGGGCACAGCGTCAGTGAGGACGACGGCGCTGAACCACCTGCTGCTGCAGCTGCTGCAGCTGCAGAAGAAGTGGCAGGCAAAGAAGAGGAGGAAGAAGAGAGAGAAGAGAGAAAGAGAAAGATACCTTGGTGCAGCAGAGAGGGCTGTGGAACCAGAAGGATCCTCCTGCTTTCAGCCTCCAGCTCACGTCCGATTAATCAGGCTGACTCCTTTGCCTTCTCCTCAAGGGACTCCAAAGGACCATCCTTGGCCGTCCCACCTTGGGCAAATGCCTTTCTTTGAGCCCAGCTGCCACCAACAGTGCTCCACAGTCCACAGACCCTTCCTAGAATCATGGAAGGAATGGAAGGGACCTTGAAGATCACAGCAGCACAGAATGACAGAAGGGTAA